>NC_022010.1:66473236-66490181 GCF_000317375.1 Microtus ochrogaster
CAGGAATAGGACCCGGCTCCTCCTCTGCCAGGGACCCCGCCAACCAAAGGACCACCTCCTCTATCCAACCTTAGTGGGACGATCTGCTCTTGGTGTTGCGCGGTCCCTGCAGCCTGCATCTGCCGCCATGACGGTTTCTGCCGTCCATGGCAAGTGTCCTCTGCTGCCGCGTCCGGGTTCCAGCCGCCTCCGCCGCGTCTGGGTTCCCAAGTTTGAGATTTTTACCATGTGCACAAGTTAAGCACGTGTTTGCTCACGGATGCTGATGTGACACAGGATTTAGGAGTGAAAGGCAAAGTCAGCTGTGTTACTCACAGTAACAACAGTGGCTTGAATGATGTTTTCATCAGAGTTTAGCTTCTCAGTCTCCACAGGGCAACACAAATTAACATAGGTGATACCTGTATATGACGTGGGGAATAATAGAGAACGGGAACAAATCTTTCATGCTGGGAGAGGACCATGTATCCTGCCTGCTCTAGACAGATGCTGCATTTATAGTAACAGTTCCGTCTTCCAAGGCTATGGCAGTGCGCCTTTTCTGAGGATGTAGCCTACAACATCGGGAATTGGTGCCTCTACTCATAAGATCTGCAGAAGCAGGAGGACCCTCAGAGAACTGACTTTTAACAACCGCTTTCCAGGCTGTGTTCAAGTGTTCTCTGCATTACTCCAGGACTGTCCGTTAGCGAGTCCTTGGGAATCTGCGAGGTGTATTTCCTTTGAGACTTGCTTCACATGTCCCAGATATAGTCTTCTAGACAGCGAGGACAATGATAATCAAGAACCAAATGACCTGTATTTTCATAAAATGACAGTAATTAGGACATTTTGTATGCTTTTCAAAGTCCTTCCTAAGGATTCTTTAGGCATAATTTTTCACAGATATTAGTGACAATGACTTTAGTAGTCCATCATCCTACAGTGTTTGGAATTTGGCATTTCGATGTCTTCAAGTAAGACACCATGCCTTAAGAAGTCATCCAAAGAGTGGAGATGGAGAAACCTAATGGAGCTGCACAAATAATTCCAAAGTCACCTCCGCTGAGCCCGAGGTCAGGTTCAATTTTTCCCTGCGAGGAGCCTAAAGCCTTTTCTGTGATTATGTGACCTAAGCCCCGAGGCTTACTCATGTGAGAAAGGATGTGTTCATCCTGTTTGTGTTGGGACTCTGAAGACAGGAAATCTAGGCACTGTGCTAAAATGTCCTATGTGTGAGGTCCCTTTCTCCCCCTCCCTGGCCTGAGCTCTCATTCTGTCAGTGTGTCTGTTGAATGCTTGTTTGTCCTGCTGGCTAGAAGAGTGCAACCATCTTTCCCTGACATAATATTAGAAGCTGGCCTCCATTTCACTGGTGTCCGCTTGGTTCCAAGCGGCAAACACTGACTTCTAATGTGAACCAGGCTTCCTTTGCTGGCCAAGCTGAGTCTGATCCTCAAATTCCATTACCTATGTCTAGTACCAGGTCTCACACTGCTTTGTTTTTAAATTGTTTTTACTGAGCTCTACATTTTTTTCTCTGCTCCCCTTCCTTCCTCCCCTCTCCCCTCCCACCATCCTTCCCCGTTCCCCAAGCTCCCAATTTACTCTGGAGATTTTGTCTTTTTCTCCTTCCTAGGTAAAAACATGTATGTCTCTCTTAGGGTTCTCTTTGTTGTCTAGGTTCTCTGGGGTTGCAGTCCCACAGTGTTTGGGTTTCTGTTGGGTTTGTTTCCTCTAACACTGGCCTCACTGGCGTAGCCTGGTGGCTCAGCACTGTAGAGCACAGAGGCCACAGGGACAGCTGGCTGAGTGTGAATCTCGGGATTGAGGGAGCTGCCTGTTTAAACAGAAAATCAGAGGTGAGGAACATGTGAAATACCCCAGCCCATTCCGAAGCCAGCGCCAGAGCATTCCTATGGTGAGGGCTCAGGCGGCTAGCAACAAATGACCTCAATCTGTGCCACCTCTCTATTTGGAAGATGGCACTGCCTCTTTAGGTATCCTTCTTACGTTTGGAAATCTCGCCATCAAACTTCATTTGAATGATGTCATTCTAACTTCCTCTGGCTGATTTTGGTTTAGTTATAGCAACGCCTGAGATAAGCTATTTGCAATGAATCGATATGAACATAGAAACACTCGGAGCATCAAGTGAGCCTGGCCGTTCCAGCAGTGTGCTTGTGTTTGCCCGCAATGTGTTGTAGCAGAGAGGACACACACGGGACTTCCCAATGAACGGTCCTGCTACCATTCTTCTTCATCAAGGGCTTTGCTGTTGTTATGCTTTATGACTGTCTTCAGCAATCTCTACTGTATATGTTTCTGTGTGCCAGACACTACAGTAAATGCAAAAATGTGACTAGTGAATTTATGAAACTGGTACTGCATGTGTATCCATGTGTTTGTGTGTATGTATACTTATGCACGGATATGCTGTGTGCCTGTGTGTCCAAAAGTCTCTGGAGGCCAAGAGTGACACTGGGTGTCTCTCTAGTTGCTCTCACCCTTATTTTTTGAGATAAGGTTTTGCCGAATCTAGAACTCACCCATTCAGTGAGATTGGCTGCATCCTAAGCCCCAGGGCTGGTCCTGTCTCTGTCTCCCCATTGGTGGGATTGTAGATGCTTGCTGTGGTGTTTGACTTTTTATGTGGGTGGTAGGATCTGAAGAACTAAGGTGCTTATGCTTGAGTGGCGGGCTCTCTACTGACCAAGCCATCTTCCCAGCCCTCATCTTTATCTTAGAATTTAAAGTTTAATAAGGTAGACTAAAGGGACCGTGGTCACGTGACCTACTTAAATGCCATCATCACTTATTTGTGCCATGACACTGAAACTTTTCTTTCACTTCCCTTTGCTCAGTTTTTTAATCAAAATCAAGAGTGGTCACAATGTCTTTGTCATAGATGGGTCTGAAGAATGAATTCCTTAGTAATGTGTAAATTGGTTAGATCAATGTCTGTCATGGAGCAAACCCTGGAATATAAACAGTGTTGATAACATAGCAAAGACACTCAAAGCAATTAAGGGGGCCCTTCCAAAGCTTGTATGCATTGCTATTCTGCAGACTCTTTGGTTGGGACACCCCTTTTTCTATGTCTCAGCTTTTCTTACTGCGAAAACAGAGATTGCTAACACCATAGATCTTGCATAGCCACCATGCCAAAGGTTGTTGCAGAGGCCAGCCCATTGTGGGGATAAGGTCATGTGCTACCTCTCTGTCTCTACACCCACACCTATGGAATATGTGCATATACATATATACACATGTGTGTGTGTTTGTATGTGTGTATACATGTGTTCACAGTATACAACTGCATAATTAAGGACCCTCTTTAGAAGTTTCTTATAACATTAGACCCATTTAAAAGGGAAGAATTGGATTGGTTTCCTGGCTAATTAAAAGCTGTTTCCTTCTTAATAAAATTTTATTTTATATTTTAATGTTTTAATGGGCTTAATCATACCTTTTTATTCTTTAAACTAGTTCATCAAATGTTTCAGAGTTGCTGGGGTAGCAGTTCTTCCCTGAACAGATTGGTCATAATTTCTGTTCTTGTATCAGGGAACAGAGAAGAGGCAGACAGTCACAGTGCTGGAGAGGGAAATGTGAGGATATGTTTTTGCTGTTGCACCTACTTTTTTTTTCCCTGAGTGTGTGGGAAAGGGTGTGATGTCATCCTGTCTCCACCCCCTGTGAGTAAGCCCACAGCAGAGCTCAGTGCAGCCGCCCGCCCGCCTCTCTCAGTGGAGGACATCCACTTAAATGCAGTTCCAGGTTTGCCAGGCATCCCGGAGCATCACTCCTCCTGTGAGCAGGCAAATGCAACATGCTCTCCAGCCTGGGGTGTCTGCTTCTCTGTGGAAGTATTGCCCTTGCCCTGGGAAATGCACAGAAATTGCCAAAAGGCAAGTAGCTCGGATATTTTGTGTTTTAAAAGTGAGATTAAGAGTTGCTGGTTTTTAACTGTCAGTATGAAATATGATCTGCTTTACAATATCGGGGGATTGAATTATTCTGCAGAAAGCCAAAGGCCATGTTTGTCGAGGGGTGATTTAAGCGTTGCTTTCTCTTGGACCCCTGTTACTAACTTTGCGATGGCAGCTCCTCCTAACAGCTTCTAATGGAGTATGCTCACATGAACTGAAGTTTCACGACAGTATATGCCTATCAAATCGGCTTATATAAATGACTGTTGTAATTTGTTAGTTATTTGGTGCTTTCAGTCCTGTCCAGAGACAACGGCTGGTTGGTTTAAGCTTTAGGAAAAGCTTGTTCGGAAAGCTGGAATCTTTTGCATAAATCTCAAGCATACCTGGGGCTAGGGACTGAGGGAGGGTAGCCAGGTCAGATCCAAGTATAGCTAAGTAGCTGTCAGGGCTTTCCCGTCGAGTTTGGAAGAGGGTTTGGTTTGCCGGACAGGACACTCCCCCCTTCTCCTGCCTAAATTGCTTATTTTAGTGTTGGTATTTTGTTTACAAGAGTCATCAAAAGAGAAGTAAATTTTCTAAACTTAGACCCTAGAAGCAGTCCTCGGAACGAATTAACACTAAATCAGGAGGCTCTCGCCTGCCTTGTCCTGTCTGCTAGCATGAATGCTGAGTGCGCTTTCGCTGCCTTGCAGAGACACTTCAGGTCTGTGGAGGCTTTTTATGGCTGCAGACTGCTGTAGTCAGCAGGATCGCGGAAAACAGGCTGGGATTTACCGTACAGTTTTGATGGGAAGTGTCAGAGGTGACACCCAGGCACAGACTCATCAAAACAGAGTCCCAAAGAGAAGCTGAGGGTCGGAGTGCTGAGAGACATTGCTGTGTCCTCTCTCTGGAACTTCAGCCTAGGTTCATCTTGTCTCAGATGCAAAGTGTCCTTCCTTTTGGTCAGTAAAGTGAAACTTGAATCCGGAATGTGACGGCTGAAGCGTTTGGCTTGTGAGTTTCTCCCATGAGGATGGGGACTACAGTCAATGGCAAAGGAATCCTCTGTTCGGATCAAAGGATTGCACAAGGAGAAAGAAGTCAAGCACCATTAGACTTTTCTTCTACCATGAGTTTCGTTCTTTGATCATAATAAACTGTGACTTAATCCATAATTAATTGTTTGCATTGGTGTAGCTTTTAACAGTGTTGCCGTTTGAGAGGAGCCTGTCGATTGTCTTTGCTTTGTTTTTGGTTTCAATTTTTACAGGTGTTTTTATTTTTCTCTGCATTTACTGTGTAGGGATGATAAACAAAACATCCCTACAGACTTAGGTCAGGTCCAAGAGCCTTAATTTTCCCATCATAGATCTAGAAAGAAGCCTCTTGGTACAAGTTGCCTTTGCTTGTAATGATAAAGAAGGATATTTATTTGTTAATAATTGGGTCCAAACTGTTGTCAAGTTTATTGCCCATCATTGTGTTTGCATCAGGTTTCTTTTGTAATGTTTTAACAATCTGTAGTTTGGTAAGATCAACAAAACACAATCTATAGCTATTACAAAATAATTGATAAATCCCTGTATTTTCTTAAAAGGTTTTGAGGAAGTTTCTTAAGCTGGCCACCTTGCTGAAATGTGTTTGGGAATGTCCTATAATAGTTGAGGGGTGGGAGGCAGATGCTTTCCTTCAAAACCTTTGGGAGCTTTTCATGCTTGCTTTTTTTGGTGGTGGAAGGGGGGTCCCCATGATGGATGCTACCATCCTAGATGATCTAAACATTTCTCAAGGAAAAAAAAAACTTGTCTAGTCTTTGAACCCATTGTTTCCCAAACACATTTGAATGATAGTCCCTGTCTAGTCAAACAGCTGTGGTATCTTTGCAGAGGCTGTCTGTGACGGATGGCATTTGAAAAAGGGCTGAGATAGGTTATTGCTTACTGCTTTGGAGTTGAGGAGCACCTGTGACTGAAGAAGGGCACGGCAGTGAAGGGCTAGACATTAGTGACCGCTGGACATAGTCCAGCCCAGGTGTTTGCATTTATGAGCCAGTAAAAAATGTATGCAGGTATTACTAGCAGGGTTTTATTAATAGGGGTCATACTTAATTTTTGCTATGTGAGGATGCTCAAAGCTAGGGAAAAATCCTTGCTCTTCAGAAAAGGAAACCATTTTCATAAGTTTAGAAATAAATGTGTTTAATAAGACAAATTTGTTGGGCCGTGGTCCACCTTTTTCTCATTTTATTGAAGATCAATTAACAACTTCCTCACAGGTCAGTATTTGGAAATACTGACCTATCTTAACTATTTATATAGATGAGGACACCCACAATAGGGGAGATTTAGTAACTTTCCCATGTTAATGGTGGAGCCAGGACCAAACACTAGTCTTGCTTCCTGCCAGGTAGAGAGGGTCTCTGACTTATTCCAGGAATCGGTCTGCACTGCACATGGGAATGCTGCCTCTCCCTTGGATCAGACCTCTCCTGCTAAGGTAGAGGAAATTAGACTACAGCACCCTTAAAATCATCTTGCAGCCTTTCTCAAGAAAATGCCATCATTTTATATATGAATTATATATAACCATGTTCATTTGGTTATTTATAAGAAC
The DNA here is from genome assembly GCF_000317375.1 of Microtus ochrogaster. Taxonomy (NCBI): domain Eukaryota; kingdom Metazoa; phylum Chordata; class Mammalia; order Rodentia; family Cricetidae; genus Microtus; species Microtus ochrogaster. Next base: position 66,479,746 of record NC_022010.1, read on the forward strand.
TCACTTGTTACATGTCATATCGATTCTCAAATAAGTTGTTAGATATTCTTGTTTTTAAAAGTTTAAACTTAAAGAATATTACTAATGCGTCTTTCCTTGTCTTCGTAAGTTAGTGGCTGTGTGCTTCGGCAATTTGTTAGTTTAGATCTCATATCCAAACTGTAAGAGTCGTGTGGAACAGCAAGCGAGGGGGCATGTTCTTCATGGAGAGGCCATAAGATTGCCAAGCACTGCTCCATTTGATAACATAGGGGTTTGGCGTCTACTGCCTTGTGTTCTGACCATCCTTGGCCCAAACGACAGACTCGAAATAGGAATGTAATAATGCAACTCTGGGGCAGGGCGGTGGTGGCACACACCTTTAATTCCAGCACTCGGGTGACAGAGGCTGGAGGATCTCTGTGAGTTCGAGGCCAGCCTGGTCTACAAGAGCTAGTTCCAAGACAGGCTCCAAAAAAATAATGCGACTTTGGGACCTGGAGTCGTGAGCACATGGCAGAGGAAGTGAGCAGTTGCTTCTTTGCCTTGAGTTCTTACTCAAAAGAGTAGAAATACTTGACAAGGTAGATGTGCACAGACAGCTGCAGGGTTGACCTGGCAGTTAAGAACACATCCTACTCAGAGGACCAGAATTAAGTTCCCAGCACCCATGGGGAGCCATCCACAACTGCTATAGGAAAGCATATAACCCTATAGATAACCAGTTCTAGAGCACCCAGACCCTTCTTTTGGCCTCCATGGGTACTGGCACACATACTCATATCCATAACTAGATTCTTTCTCTCTCTCTCTCAATTAAAAATAAATCCATCTTTTTTAAAAAAGTAGATGGATGAGTCACAATAACCATAAGAGCTATTAATGGCCACCTATTATTCTCATAGGTAGTATTTTTTGACTGAGTGATGTCGTAATTTAGTGTGACATATTTTTGGTGCAGGAAGTCTAAGTCCTCATATGAAGCAGGTATCTTATTACTCTCATTTTATAAAGTTTCTGATTATGCTTCCAGGTGTCTAAGTAATTACTCCAAGAGAAGTAAAAGTCCCTAACTTTAACTCCAGCGTAGTGTCAGCTCCCTGATTCCTGTAAAGACACATCAGTTTGTTCTAGTAAAAGGCTACGTGCCCTGTGTAGGAGACTGGGGGTGGGGTGGGGGGGCAATGCATGGTGCTTATTTTCAGGTAGCTGACTGGTTAGTGGGGTGGATTGGACAGAAGACGAAATTCCAGGGCATCGAGATCTGTCTCCTTTAGCTTGAAGCCCCTGAGCTTTGAGAACAGTTGGAAGGACTCAGTTCAGACCAGAGGACTGAAGCATCTGAAAGACACAAAATCCGAGGCTGACAGAGAAGAGCGTTTGGAGGCAAGGGAGAGTTTGGATGAGAGGTGAGGGTCCTGCCTCTTACTTTTCACAGAGCTCTTCTGAATAAAAGAATATGTCCCTTAAAACACTTGGCCTGTCTCTCCAAAGGATAGGTGATATCTGTGAGGAAGTGGGAAAATGAGAAGGTTACCGGCCATTGGGTAGAGGGCTGGTTTTGTTTTATTTTTATGTTTTTGTTTTTACAAATAGAAGTCTCTCTGTGTAGCTCTAGCTGTCTCAGAACTCACTATGTATACCAGGCTGGCCTAACTCAAAGATCCTCCCGCCTCTGCCTCCAGAGTGCTGGGATTAAGAGTGTGCTGCCACCACTGGGTAAGGGCTGGTTTAATTAGAATAATGTATTTGTGTATTTCTGGGACAGTATTAAAGAGTACATAGGAAAAAAATGATTCAACTGAGAAAAGGTTGTAAAAGCACAGGAAATTTATTTAGTGGTTTTTATAGTTGTAGCTCTCATGACTTCTTGATGCATTTGTTTATTTAACTATGAGTTATTGAACATCTAGGTAAAACTGAATGAGACCAATTGTTTGAAAAACTGTATATTAGGAAGCAAATAATCAACTATACTTCAGTTGAGGCTCAGTTTAGATACCAATGTTTTAAATTAAAATTTGGACATGTTGGGTATACGTTCATCAGTTATACATTCAACAGACTGCTCTTTTGGGTTATGGGGTACAAAATATTAAGGAATTTTAGTTCTCTGTTTCTCTACAAGTTAATAGGTCACAAGGGAATGTTTGATAATACAGTTCATTAATATCATAGCACAAAACATGAAATGTTTCTAAAGCTACAACACTTTAATACAGTTACTCATGTTGCAGTGATCCCTTCAACCATAAAAATATTTTTGTTGCTACTTTGTAACTGTAGTCTTGCTTCTGTGATGAATTGTAATGTAAATATCTGGTATGTGGGGTATCTGATGTGTGACCCCTGTGAAAAGGTTGTTCAACCCCTTGAAGGGGTTGTGGTCTAAGGCCAGGGCAGGGTATCTAATGAAGGGAGAGCTACTGAAGTCACATGACTCACTCAGTTGGCTCTATGTGGGTCACCAACCTCAAATTTGAGTTCCTTTTGTTTGTTCTCTGATTGGTACTGGTGCAAGTAGGTACAAAAGAAAAAGGTGAACTTGATCAGAGTGATCTGAAAATAAATGTAAAATTAGGACGTGAGATGATATGAGAGATTACTAGAACACTAAAATAAAAACAAAAACGTCTTCCAACAAGCATAATAAACTAAATAAATAGCACCATCTACAAAAGGAAATTGCTGAGTATAAAATGGAAGAGCAATGGTTTATCTACATAGATTTTATTAAAATAACATTAAACATATAACTAAATTTTTACATTACCTAGCATGATGATTAATGCCGTGTTAATATAAAGAATCCTCTCACCTAGGAGATGTTTTATTACCTTCCATAGTATATTATCTGCTGCTAATGAAGCAGGTAGGTCAAAAATGCATTTATTGTTGCAATGTTTCTGGCTTAATGGGCATTCTCATTCAAGGTCTTACATGAGGTTGTACTGAAGGTTCTGGAATTGGTTTCTACCTGTAAAGGATTTACTTCTAAGATCATATGGTTGGACAGACAGTCCACAGAAGGTCACTGATTCGAGGGTCTAGCTGGCTTTTGGACACGAGTCACCTCAGCCCTTGGCTGTAATGGCCTTTTTTCTGTGACCATGTGCCTAGAACAGTCTGCAGTCAGGACATAAATCACAACCTTATGTAGCATAATTATAGAAGCAAACTTTTGTTGTCTTCTTTTGGTTAGAAGCAGCTAAGGAGTTAGAAGTAGTTACTTTCCTTGGCTTAACTTAAGACAAACCCACCGCAAAGACTCAAAAAGCTGTTTCGCGTCCTGACGTCATACAGTGTAACTGTGAACACAGGAAACTTGACTCCAGGGAGCACACTGGGATGAGCATTAACACTCCATCAGCTTCCCACAGAACTCAGCCCTTAGTGGCAGACCCTTCACACGCCAGGTGCCAGTTTAGTGTCCCTACATGGCTGGAGTTAATTCTGAGCGATCCTTGAGGACAGACAAGATTCCTTAGAAACGCCGAAGTGCCCAATGTGAACCAGTCAGTGCCTGGATCCTTGGTCTATGTGGAGAGAGGCATGAAGCATCTCTTCCCAAGTGAAAGCCTCTTTTTGTGTATGTAGCATTTCTTAAAAGGGACAACTTAAGAAATTTAAGCCTTCTTCTTAAAAGGTGAACAAATACTAAGCAGTCCACACTTCCAAACTTGCTATACAGTCCCCACGACAGGTTTCTGAGATGTTTGTGGGGTGGCTTTGAGAGTAAGTTAAATTTGTGTCTGGCAAAAGAATTAGGACTGTATTACTGGATGTCATGACAAGAACTTGGATAAACTAAAGGATCTTTGTTCAGAGCCTTTATGTCAATAAAACAGTTAATACATGCTCTCAGTGTACAAGGCAAAATTGCACAAAGAAAATATTCTTAGCACGATACTGGAGCATTTGATCAGTCTGATGTTTAATATTAAGAGGTTTGTGGACATTCCAATGCTAACACACTGTGCACTGTGTGTCTTTTCTCACCCTTTGTGTTTATTGTGCTGGAGTGTTTCATAGAAGGCACGTGACAGATAAGGGTGGCCCCATTGTCCCAGACTGAAGAGACCCATGGACAAAAGCACAGTTGAAATTCCCTCCATAGCTCTTCATGTTTGCTTGGGTTTCCCACCAAAACCCTTCTCTTGTAAGACTGCTGACGTGTTCTGCACGTCTTTCCCATCTAATAAATCCCTGGCATGGATTCCTTGTGGTTGGCAAGGTGCTTTAAATGTGCTTGGTACTAAGCTGAGATTTGAGGTCCTCCGAGCACGTCAACAACGAAGCCGGCTAATGTTTGTCCTGTGGAATTCTGAAGATGGAGGTAAAAGATGAGATACATTCGTAACAGCCTGTTAACATTTTCCTGTCAAGGATTATACCCCTGAGGCCCACCCACTAAAAATCCAGGGCAAACACGCTCATTCCAAGCATCTTCTGGTCAGATTAGAAATCAACTGTAGAAAGAACTGAGACTTAATTAGTGCTTTTGCTACATCACAGCAGTCCTGAGCAAAACTGAATGTTTTCGACTCTAGCAGTCGGGCCCTGCCTTCCGCCCAGTTACTGTTGATTTAGCATAGCTTGAGTGGATCTATAAATAATTCCCGGGTGATTCGAATGTAACTGAGGGCTGCTGCCTGTGTGAGTGACAGATAAATTGTTCTAGAAGAGTAGAATGTCAAAGTTAAAAGTTGTAGGTAAGTTGTTTTGCTGGTTAAATGTTAAATTTGTATAAATTCAAAAGTGATTATGTTTTTGCTGCTTTATTTCAGGATTTTATGGCATTTTTTTGGAAAAGATATTCATATATCCTTATTAGCTATATAAGGAAATTTGAGGCAAACTTGTTGGTGTTTTTTAGTATGACGTGACATTCACAACTCTCATGCGATGGTTCCTCACCTTGCGGGTAACACGTGACTGTCAGAAAAGCTCAGAAGCCAGGGCAGCGAAGCTGTGACTGTGTTCTTCCGTACTGAGCATACATTTGTTTTTGTCACCTAGTTAATACTTTACAAATCATATTAGGATCAAAAATATGAGTAATACATTTCCTGTCTCAAGGAGTTTGACACTGGGTTTATTTAAAAAGCTTTCTGCTGGTGCAGCATAGACGGCTTGGCAGTTACGAGCTCTTAGAGATCTTGAAGAACACTTCTGTTCTTCTCCCAGCACCTACGTGGTGGTTCTCAGCTCCCAGAAACTCTTCCTCTAGGAGGTCTGATGCTGTCTTCTGGCCTCCACAAGCTCCTGTACGCATGTGACATACCTAAATTAACTCAGACATACATGTGCGCACATACACATGCATGTGCGTGCACACACATACACACAATTAAGTTAGTAAATACACCTCTAAAACACTTGGTCATTGTTGCAGGAGCTTCTTCCGCTCCTTCAGCCAATAGCCGCTGAGATACCAGTCTATTGGGGCGTGGTCTCTCTCCCTTTAAAAAAGCCGCCACTTCCCTCCGCTGGCTCCCTGGCTTCCGGCTCCCTTCCTGATTGCGCAGAGGGCTGGAGAGATGGCTCAGCTGTTAAAGGCATGCCACCACAACCCGCGCTCTGGGAAGCTAAGGAGCCAAGCGGTGGTGGCGCACGCCTTTAATCCCAGCACTAGGGAGGCAGAGGCAGGTGGATTTCTGTGAGTTCAAGGCCAGCCTGGTCTACAAGAGCTAGTTCCAGGACAGGCTCCAAAGCTACAGAGAAACCTTGTCTCAAAAAACAAAAACAAAAACAAAAAAAAAACCCCTCATGTACTTTTATAGGAAGCTGTTGACAACCTTGATTTGTGGAAGTTCATGTGTGCTCAAATGTGTATGTGTGCTTGTGATTGAATTATGTGTATGGTATATTCATGCATGTGTAGGGGCATGCGGAGTCCTGGGAAAGGTGTTTCTGGAAAAGGTGTTTGGGTGTTGCTCTCTAGAGCCCTACCCTTTAGTCCCTTGAGAAAGGTCTCTCATTGAACCTGGAATTAGAGTTTTTGTCCAGCAAATCTCAGCCATCCTCCTGTTCACACTCCAAATGGAGTGACCGGTGTTTGTGTTTCTTAATGTTTGAATTCTCATTAAGTAATTGACATTTCCAGAGCCAATCTGTTCTTAGCTCTGACATATAGATAAAATGGTCTCTATAGTATGCTAAGAAAACCAGAGTACCCCATGGACCCAGTCAGTGTAAACTCCAGGGTGAGGCAGTTAGCAGTGTATTACCCTGCCATTGAGCTGGGCTGTATGAGTTAACTTGACCTTCTCCTTTAGATTAAGGATAAACTTTTAACCAGGTAGAATGCTTTATGACCTAACACATCTTTCAAATGCTTAATCTGCATCTCAAGTACGATGGCGGGTCTCCCCCGAACAGGGGAAGGAATCCTGGTAGGACCTCAAGCCCTTGGCTTTGCCCTTTCTCCTTAAATACCCTTTGTTTTCCCCATTTTGTTAGCTGATAAGAGATTTTTCCTGGTACTCCAGGCTCCTGCTGAGTGTCCACTGTACACACAGCATGTGGGGCTGGGCAGGACCTAACAGGCCTTCCTTCTCTGAGAGCTGCGGATCCTGCCCTTTAAGGAGGGTTTTGGAATGGCTGCCAAAGTCTCGCTGGCAGGAACTCTGGAATTCAGTCCTGTTCCAAATAGGCTGTCAGCGGTGTAGGACGGTCTCCTTCCAGTTTCCTGGATGGAGTTAAGCCATTCCTAGCCAGATTGTTCAGGAGAAAGCATCAAATGGCCTGAACACCAACCCTTGCATTCCTCTTCTGGTTCGCCCTCCCCAGACACGCTGGTGACTGTGCTGTCATGAAATTCTTCCCTACACGCTTGTATTTTCACTGGGCTTAAATACTGTGTGTGCTGCTCTGTCGAGGTTCGCTTTAATCTGTAGTCCATTCTGAACTGGAAGGCTAAATGCTGGATATAACAATGTAGGTTAGGGGGTGAGTAGCGGAAGTAGAAAGAAGCCTATGCAGGTTAATAAAGCCTCTTGGAATGTCAAATGCTCCTTCCTGCCAAAAAGAGAGTATAAGAAATATCAGTTATTTTGATTTTGCAAATAAGTAATATTAGGGTGACTTTAATAAACGTTTTGATAGTCGTTTCATTTGTGTGGTATGTATGCATGTAGGCGTTTATGGAGGTGGTGCTAGAAGCTGGTATCAGGGGTCTTACCCCCTGTTTTTCATTTTATTTGTGTGAGACAAGATCTCTCACTGAACCTGGATCTCACTGAATAACAAGGCTGGCTGACCAGGGAGCTCGGGGGATCCATCTATCCCTACTTTCCCACACCGGTGTTACAGACATGCGCAGTCAGGCCAGGCCTTTATATGGGTGCTGGGGATTTGAACTCAGGTCCTCATGCTTGTATAGTGAGTCCTTTACCAACTGAGTCATCTCCTTAGCCCCTGATAGTTACAGTCCCCGTTTCCCCTTTGAGACAGAGACTGACTGTGTAGCTTGGGATGGCCTGGGACTCGTTATGTAGGCCTATCGTAGAGCACTGCTTGCCTCAGCCTCCTGAGTGCTGGCTGGGATTAAAGGTGAAAACACCACCATGTAGGGGTTTGATTGCTCCGTTCTCAAACTTAGTATACTAGTTATGTTTTTCACAGCTTGGCCAAAATCCTTAAGAAAACAAGTTTTTCCGAGGGTTTATTCCATGGTTGCTTTGCTGTAGGCATGTAAGTGGGACACCACGCGGGGAGGAAGTGTGTGTGTGTGACGTCAGCTCTTCGCCTACTTGCCAAGAGGATACAGGGAAAAGCAAGGGACAAGATGCCCCCTAGAACCTATACCCAGTAACCACAGCCACCTAGTTCTTAAATTTCTGGAACCTCTCAAAATACCATCCCCAGCCGGGGACCTAGCCCTAACACCTTAACAAGGTGTGGGGGAGGGGAGGTGCAGGGGACATTTTGTATTCAAAGTCAGTAAGAGCCTTGAAACTATGTACATTTTTGAAAACTCCATTCCCACCTTGGCAGAGGGAGAGTGACAGAAAAGTCCAGGACTTAGATACTTCTTGAAAAGATGCCGAGAGAAAAGAATCCTTAGGCCTACAGTGTAGCCACCCCATAGACGGGACCTGGAGCGTGGAACCAAGGCTTGCAGAGGCTTCGAAGCTAACTTTAGCTTCCTGCTGTCTCCCTCATCCATAGTCCTTGCTTAGTTTTTGTTGTTGGTGTTTGTTTTTTTTTTTTCTTGCACGTGTGCATGGGGTGTAGGCCAGTATGTAGCCTGGCTTTGCCCGGGGATGCCTGTTACAGTCTGTCTGGCTGAGGCACATGGTTGACTTGGTCAGAGCCTGATGAGTTACCTTGTGGAATTCCTTTTCTGCCTGTCCTTTTTCTGTTCCTATTCCTTTGATCCCTAAACCCTAGCCTCCATCTCCTGCCCTGGCCTTTTCTTTTTCCTCATTCAGTTGCCTCTTACTGCAAAAGTCCTCAAGAGCCTTGTCAGGGCTCCCACTGAAGCAGGTGTTCTCTCTTCACAGCTGACTCTCCATCTGTGTGGAAGGCACCAAAAGTCATTTCTCTGCAAGACAATGCCCACTCTGTCTTGTTTGGGAAGGAGGAAGGTGGTTTCTGTGTCACGCTAAAAGCTCCAATAGGTTGAAAATACTGTTTCTTGCTCATTCATCTTATCATCATTGAACTTGCAAATAAAAGCCATATTTACATTCATTCAATAAGCTCCGTGTCTGTAAAACAACATAAACCATAACTGCCTTTACTTCACAGTTTATTCTGAAGTGATACTGAGTCTAGCATACGCCACGATGCCCGGTGAAGAAGGAACAGGATATAATGACTTTAATGACAAAAGCCAGGCATTATAATGTCAATTTGTAAGCTTTGTACACTTTGTAAAGGTTTTCTATTTGCTCTACTGCAGGAGTTGCAGTTTAACATTTTGAAAAACTTGCAGATAATTGTTACTTTTTTCTGGTTGCTCAGTGAGTTATACATGAAGTTCAAACTCCACGTTTCTTGTGATTTGATGTGCAACTGGCATTATCACAAAATGGTGTTTCTGTGTAGCGTGTCCCCAGGAAATGCGATCCTTGCATTGGCAGCGGGACCACAGCTGTGGGCGTTTCATTGCATTTCCACATACCAGCTTCCCTCTTTGATCTCCATCTCTTTGGCTCACCATTCGCTTGGCCTGCACTCCACAGGTACCCTCCAAGTTTTCTCTTCCTTTGATTACAATGCCCGTCCTTCTTTCCTTCCCGCTTGTGCAACTTCTAATGGTTGTCTCTGGAAAGCTGCCCATCATGCCTGCCATAGTACCTTTATAGAGTTCACTGGTTTTACACTTGCGGTTAGTTACTTTTCTTGTTGTTGGAACAAAGACAGCTGATGGGAGTGACTTAAATGAAGACAGGCTTATTATAGTTCCTGGTCCCAGAAGGTACTGTCCACTGTCAAGGAGAAAGTATGAGAGTGTTCCTTGGCTGCCTAGAATGCAGCTGGATTTTCATGAATCTCAATGGACCAGCAAACAAAGAGCTTGGGCCTGAAACGGCAGATACCATAACCCTGAAGACCGGTCCTCCAGTGAATCACTTCCTTCGGCCAGACCCTACTTTGCAAAGGTTATGCAGCCTCTCCTGATAGTGCTATCAGAGGTGGACTAAGTGTTCAAACACAGAGCCTGTGCTAGACATTTTATATTTAAACCACTTCTTTTCCAACCTTAACCCAGATTAAGAACAAATATTTTTTAAAAAAATTCTTATAGTTACCCCTTCATGTTCTACTTATAAACCATCAACTAATCATAAATCTGAAACACTTGAGAGATTAACTACCTATGTAATGAGTAGTTATGCCTCTTTCTATTGCCACTATTCCTTAGACCCTGCAGTATAGTGATTATATGGCAGCAGTTGCATGTTGTTAGGTATTATAAGCAGAATGTTTTAACGTTTACAGAAAGTTATGAATAGATTACACATGAATACCACACCACTTTACATTGGGATTGTGTATCTGTGAATTTTGATATCTGTGACAGGTGCTGGGACCAATCTTCTGTGGATTCAAAGAAGTGACTATGTAATTTAGTTTTCTGGATCCAGATGAGTGTGCAATTGCACATGTCAATCCCATGCTAGGCTATTCTGGCTTATGATAAAAATAAGAAAATCAAGCAAACATTAAATTTTTGAACAACATATTGAGTATGCTTTAGAATTTTTCCTTTAGTACTTCACTGAAGAGAGTAATTTTTTTTAAAATGTATTTTTTTGAGAACAACTTAAATTTAAATATTGACACTAATACTGAATTATCAGAAAGACTAATGCATTAGTTACTTTTCTCTTTCAGTGACAACATATTTGGCAAAATCAAAATAAGGAAGAAAAGGTTTGTTTTGGCTTACAGTTGGAAACACATTTTATCATGGCTAGGAAGGTGTGGGAGCAAGATTGGGTTGA
>NC_022010.1:66491578-66504146 GCF_000317375.1 Microtus ochrogaster
AATGTGGGTCCCATTGTGTCCACAGTCAGGAAGCAGAACATGGGTACCACTGCATTGTAGAAGGAGTTGCAGGCTGCGTTCCTGCAGCACGGCTCCCAGCCGCCTGGCTAGCTTATGCTCCAATATAACAACACACAAACTGTATTCATATAAACACTGCCTGGCCCATTATATCTAGCCTCTTACTGGCTAATTCTCACATCTAGGTTAACCCATTTCTCTTAATGTGTGTAGCATCACGAGGTGGTGTCTTACCAGGAAGATTCTAGCGTACATCCATCTTGGGTGGAGCTTCATCATGTCTGACCAGAGAGGAGAGGCATGGCGTCTGAGTTCACTTCCCTTCTTCCCAGCATTCTGTTCTGTCTACTCCACCTACCTAATTTTCTGACCTATCAGGCCAAGCAGTTTTCTTTATTGATTAACCAATGAAACAACAGATTGACAAATGACCTTCCCACATCACTGCATTCATTGTCAAAAAGCAGACAGAACTGAATGCTTGCTTCCACATTTTTCTTCAGGTCATGCAACGGTACTAACCAACTTCACATCCTCCAACTCCCTGGCTATCCCTTACAGACATGCTTGCTAGGTGATTTTAAATTCTCTTAACTTGACAAAAAATTTAACCATCATAGATAATAGAAAAGATCTTGAGTCACTTAGAGAAGTAATACTGTGTCAACTACAAGTTAGTCAACATTCTTTGTTCACATATTTGGGGCAAGATAATCCATTTTTATAGCTTGTCAATGTGTGTTCAAATATTTCCAGGTGCCCCTCTTAACTGTTTATGAAAAACATGAATTTAGTTGTATAACCCCTGAGTTTTGTCAGCTGAATTGCATTACATAACCCTTCTTAATCTGGCACTCAGTGCCCACATCTGTTTTCATGTGTGTCTGAAAATCAAGACAAGTATTCACTGTGGTGTTTCCCAAATTCATCACACTCTGTGGCTCAAGTATCCTGTGCAAGTGCTTTGTGGTGTCCCAGAAACATGCATTTTAAACATTCCTTTTCATAGCTGGAGGTTCACAGGCCACAAAAGAAACCACAGACATGAACACTAAATAAACTTCCTGTAAATTATGAAATAAGTTAAAAGGTGTTAAAGGATATGCACTAGTAGAGCAGAGACATGTTAGGGATATTCTTTCCAGGGACCTTCCTATTTTGTGAAAGTGTCTCATTAAAAACAGAAACCAAGCTACCACCAAAACCAGGAAATACCCTGACCTTAGTGTGATCTAGTCTCCAGCCTTTCTCCTGCATGCCTTTCATTAATGGAATTTGTATCTTGAGTATACCCTTAAGGCTTTCTTGGGGACGATTATTAGAAGGATGCAGTAAAATGACATTATAAGGGGTTGCAGGGGTAGCTCAGTGGTTAAGAGTATGTAGTAGTTTTGCAGAGGATTTGAGCTCACTTCCCAGTCCCATAGTGAGCAACTCACAATCACTCACAGCTCCAGCTCCAAAGGACTCTGACACCTCTGGCCCCAGGCCTCCCTGGGCATCTACATGCATGTGTATAGTCTACACATATAATTAAAAATAAAAATAATCTTTTTTAATTTAAAAAGAACCTTATAAATTGTATTATATATAAATTCTTTTAAACCAATCTGGAGATAATATTTCATACATTCAAGACAAATATCCCTCACCCAAAATCCAAAATGTTTCCAAACCTAAAATTTTTATTCTACCATTATAATGCCATAAGTGGAAAATTATGCACTTCTTTTTAAGTGCTAGGTCCCAGTTAAAATACACGTGTACCAGAAGTATGCTGTAAATGTCACTGGAAGCTTAAGTCTATAAGGTATATATGAAATGTATATAAAATTTATGTTTAGACTTCAATTCTATCCTCAAGATATCTCATTAAGTGTGTATAAATATTCCTTCAACCAGAAACATGTTCAATAAATTGAAAACACATGTTTGTCCCAAACATTCCAGATGAGGTATGCTTACCATATATTGAGGATAATGAACTCAGTCCCATAGGCACAAGAAAGCCTAAGGCATGACTACATCTAATCTCTTTGTACAAGTGATCTCTTCCTTAAAGCCGGCTTCTATAGATTAGCTACATGTAACATCTTACGCATCTCGGGAAGGAACTGGTGTGGCCTCAGTCACACAGATAGTGCAAAGGTCACCAGGCTACTAACCACCTCCTCTCCCAGGCTTCTGAATGGAAAACAGGCTATACATCTCTCCCTTCAAAGAGACAACCGTGTGTGTTTAACATTCCTGGATCCCCTAGGGCTTATCTGGGAGCTCATGGACCTTTATCGCTTCTACACTAAGTGCCTGTGGGTAGCTGAAGGAATTAGTCATGCACTGAAGGATAACACCAATCTTCAGAAATAATCAGGATTAAGCACTGGGGTGTGGGTTAGAAAGGCTGGTTTATGTGAACTTATTTAACTTCCTGTGGCTTTGAAGAACCTGTGCATCCTGCCGTTTTGTATGTGATACCCTTCTCTAGGAGTTTTTAGCTTGAGACACTGAGCATTTCTGGATCATATGACAAACTAGCTGGCTACATTTTATACTTACCAGTTTTACCAGTTGTCTGGAGCCCTGGGAAGCTTTCACTTAATGTAGCCTTGCTTGGTAGTGAATAATGTTTCAAACATGACCTAAAAGGTTCTGGCAATATCATGAACTGGAAGCCATTGTACTTGGTAAAGATGTTCGAGCTACTCTCTAATATTAGCAAATGGATGTGGGTCAATGCCATCCCAAACTCAAGAAGCTCCATTACAAAATGGGAACCAGTTCATTCACTACGCCAATGAAGAGAAACGAAATTGTCAGGTTATAGATGAATTTGATTAAATATATGTTTTCTGTCATTTTGACCTCCCAGATTGTTAGCTAGACCTTAAGCCAATACTGGATATTTGCCTATTACATTTGTGTTTGGAAATGAGCTAACAGCATTGCATGTAGCTTCAAAGTTAGTGTTTCTTTCCTTTGCTAGGGGAACCATAAAACCCTTGAAATTAATTGTGGGTACAGTAGTGAATTCAGGGTTCTGTACATTTTGGTATCACTTCTCAAAAAGTCTTAAAGCCAATTCAAATTGAGAATTGTTTTTTTAATACAGAGCATTAGATGGGACAATGAGTGCTGTGCACTGACTATGTACAATGAGAGTTCATGAAGAATGTTAAATTCTATAACTAAAATGTGAACACTGTTTACTTTTGGTAACTGATTTTTATGTGCTGCCACACAGTCCCAGTGAGGAAATGTAATGTTCTGCATGGCTCTGTCATTCTTCCTTCATATCATTTGTGTCTCTAGTCTTATATATGGAGTCCATTAGGATGAGGCAGTGAAGGTGTGATCTCTGAGGCTAAGCCACAGAAACCCTGAAATGTGCTCCCTTGTCACATTCTTGGATGACCCAGAATGGAGAAGGTGAGCTGCCATGTCATGAACCTGTGGACAGATCCATGTATTGGGTAACAGACTTCATGCCTACTTCAGTATATACTTGCCAGCTCTAAGAGTGGCCCATCTTGGGAAAGCATGCCCAAACAGTCCTTTAGATTACTGCAATCTTGGTGAATATGGCAACACAACATTAGGGCTGATTTAGAGCTACCACAGCAGATACAGGCAGCCTTCTTACAAGTTCTTGATCCAAAGAAAGAAATATTATGGTTGTTCAACACACTCTGCTTTGTGTTAATTTATTATGTAACAATAGGGTAGAGGAGGGGCTTGTGGGTATCTCACTGCTCACTGTTAACTATTTGCTACTGATAGATTCAGGGAGAGTGAGAGTCATTGCCTTCAGTTGTATAGTCAGTGGAGATACCACCAAGTGTCAAAGAATAGTTGTGATCTACTATTCATACAGATGCCCCTGGCTAAGTTAAAAGGATCACAAAGCCAAACCAAATGTCATTAATTTGGGAAAGGGACTAGTTTGGAAGGAGGTGGGGTTGATAGGAAAGGGAAGAAGGTAAGGGGGTAAGGGATGAGAGCAATCAGAAGGCATCATATTCATATTCATACACATACACACACACATATATAAATATATATATATATCCTGACCAATGGGTAAAAGATATATAGAAATAAATTTGGAGAAGAATATTTAGAGTAATTACCTTTTTCCAAGATCACAAAATACTAAGCATAACTGCTACTCAAGAAGTAAGTTAGAAAATATACAAGCATCTTTTTTTAAAAATTCATAAAAAATATGTGATGGTTTAGAGCAGACTGTCTTCTGATGCCTTCATAAATGGTCTGTCCTTTATCCCAGAGGCCACATCAGGACAGGCCTGAGGCCCACGGGGTGGATCTGCACTGGTTCTGCTAACATTTAAGAGGGTCAGCCTGTGCCCAAGATAGATACAGAGGGCCAGATCCACCCTTTAGGTTGATCTGCATCTTCTGATTCCCTTTGAGGAACAAGCATGTCTTCAAGGACAAACTTGATTCAGGTCCAGCTCTCATCTCTTTGCCCTTAGCTTTGACTCCAAGGTCAAGTTCATTCTTCATGTGATTGTATTTTCAGGATAGCCACCAAAAATTTCTTTTTTTATAAACTGCTCAGAAATCTTTATTCACTAATGGGGTGACACGTTCCCCTTCCCAAGCTCCCCCCCCCCAATTCAGGGTTTCACTGAGTTCAGTATCATCTATCCTGTTACAGGGGAAGGACCTCTTCCCTCTGGGGGAAAGCTGCTGGTCTTTGTTGTCCAGGAACAAGGTGGGGAGGGACACTGGTCATCAGCACTTAGAACTCCATGATGTCCTCAGCTGGGGATGCAGGGTAGAAGGGACTGGGGGTATCCCCCAGCCTCAGTGGCCTGAGGCCTCAGGGATCAGGCTCCTAGGATAGCACCAGAGAAGCAGCTCTGGGAAAGTGCTCCTGAGTGGTGGCAGGACCTGGGGGAAAGTCAGAGGGACTGTAGTAGGGGTGGTCATTATGTGGGCTGAGTTGAGAGAAGTGGGTGGCCATGTTCTCCTTGGAAAGAAACTGCTTGTGCAAGAGCTCCCTGGTGTCCAGGCCACGAGCTACCCCAGTGGTGGCCCGTGGGTCCCGACTTGGGGGGCCTCTCTCCAGGGGCTGTTGTAGGATCATTTCGTTTTGGGGTCCTGCAGATAGACGGGTGGGATCCAGGCTCTGAAAATTTCTTATCTCTTAAAAAAGTCATTTTGTAAATATAATATGAAGATTACAGATACAACAAAGTGGTTCAGGGCATAGCTCAATCAGTAATGTTCTTGCCTTCTAAGCATGAAGACTTGAGTTCAATCTTCGTAACTCATGTAAAACAAACAAACAATTAGGCTATATGTTTGTAATTTTAGTGCTGGGGCAGTAGAGATAGGTGGATTCCTGGAGCTTCCTGGTCAGTTAGATAGGCCTACTTGATGAACTTGAGGCCAGTGAGAAACCCTTCAACCAAACCAAACCAACCAAACAACCAATAACAACAACAATAAAACGCAAGGTAAATGGCTCCTGAAGAATGATATTCTGACCTTTATATATGTGTGTGTTTACCCTTCCTCTGCACACATGTACCCAAACATACATGAACATGCACACACACTCATATACACAACAATGAAAGATAAACACTGCCTAAGTGCAGCTTGTATTCTAGTAGAAGGATGACAAAATATATAGGATAATGCAACGCTATAAAAGCTGCATCTGAAGAGTAACTAAAAGTAAGCACAAAGAACAGGGGGCATATTTTGCATGGGAGAACTGAAACATTTGCCATTCTGAAAAATTTTTAATGACATTTCTGCAAATATTTAATTTTTTAAAAAGCTTCACAGAGAATATGAGCTGGTGAACAAGTTTCCTGATTGGAAACTACACAGTAACCATGAAAACAATTTAGAAGACTTAGGAAACATGTCTGTCAATCAGGGCTCTCCCAGAACACTGTGTATATCCTAATCCTCCACCTACAGTAAGCTTTGTTCATGGATGTCATTATTGCTTAAGTCATCTACAATGGATTCTTTCAAAAACACCACTTTATAAAGTGGTTACAAAAAAAATATCAGACTCTTGCAGTTAATAAGATCTTAACAAAGCAAAGACCTTGTTAATAAAGTTGGGAGGGCAGTTTCTATGCAGGACAAAATCTCCATCTGGATTCGGGGCTGTCTTTTATACAAATGTGCATAGCATCCAGGGAATTTCGGGGCCTCATGTGGCCTTTGGCTTTTGCTCTGATTCAGGGTGCCTTTGATTTGACCTTCTCCAAGGGTCTTATCAGAGTTGCCAAGCGAGGGCTGTGTAAGCAGTGAAAACAGCTCATTTCCTATTGCTGCTTAATCCACTTTCAATAAACAAACCTAACTAAGCAAGCCAAACAACCAGGCTTTGAAACAGACTCTGTGGTGGATGCCACGAACAAAGAAAGCAGTTAAATGGAGCAAAAACTTCCAGTCCCGTCTCAGAGCTCTGTGCCTCCTAGGCTGGTACCACTAGGAAATCCTAACTGACTCTTGTAGCATCCTTTTCCTGTCCCCCTCATTCCAGCAGGCTTATCTGTCTGAAGGCTGCTAGACCCTCCCCTGTCTCCAACCCTTCCCCCATAATGTCTCCTAAATCTTGGAACTGAAGCTCTGATTCTGTTATCTAAAGTCGAATTTCCTATAACAAAATAAGAAAGGTCTTCAAATGCTAGAAGGCTTGTATTTTTCAATATCCTTAGTTTTTTCCAAGACAAGGTAAGTATAACAACGTTTTAAAAGAAATTATACATAGTTATACTAATATGTGGAATTATTAAGCAATCTTCAGCTAAACATTCCTCACTCTGCATTTCTCTCAGGGAAATAGTGAATACTCAGGTTGTTCATTATTGGGAAAATAAATGAAAAACATGACTTTCCTTCAGCCTCCAAAATTGAAAGAAATGGTTAAAGGTGTCTTGTTTCCTCTTTGCCTGCCTCCCTGCTTCATCCAGCTGGAATTCATTCTTATCTTGTCACAGTTAATCAAGATGTAAGGCACTTGTGTGTCCCCAGAGCTTTCCATTGTTCGTTGTGGTCAGTAATTGTCCTACGCCAAGCCCCCTAGGAAACACTGCTCTGACTTGTGCCCTTATAGAATTATGTAGTGAATAGTGAATGCCCTTTTAGTCTATGTTTTCTTCTTAATAGAGCTTTTAATACGCTCACGTAGTCATAGGCATCAGTAGTTTTTCAATTGAGTAGAATTCCATTCCATGCCTGTAGCACAATGTGCTTACCTCTCCGGCGATGATGGATATTTGGATTGTTTCTTGCTTCAATCAAAAATGAATAAAAGGTGTGTAAATATTTGCTTGTAGGTAAGTGTGCCAAGAAATATTTTCATTTTTCTTTGGTAAATAACAATGGTAGAGAGTGTTTTTGCAATATATTAAGTAAGTGTTCAATCTTAAAAGAAGTGCCAAACTTTCCCCAAGTGGATGTATAGTTTTTAAATAGAAAAAAAAAATGAAGATTCTAGCTGTTCTAGACTTTTCCCAGAAATTTATAGTGTCAACATTTTGGTTTTATCCTTTTTATTCATACTTTAATCAACTTATAATAGGAAAGAATCACATCAGTTTTTAATCTATACCTCTGTCCCTTAGAGAGTTGCTACCCATTTATTAAGCATCTGTCTTTAAACACAAAGACAGTTGGTTTAAAAGATAAAAGTCAAATGAAGTTGCTGAAACCCACACTGATTTCTTGTTATGTGAGATGAGATGGGGGCACTGGTGGAGAGGCAGCCTTCAGTGCAGTCAGGCCTTGTCTCCTGGGCTCAGAGGCAGCCTTCAGTGCAGTCAGGCCTTGTCTCCTGTACGCAGAGGCAGCCTTCAGTGCAGTCAGGCCTTGTCTCCTGTACGCAGACGCAGCCTTCAGTGAGGTCAGGCCTTGTCTCCTGGGCTCAGAAGCAGCCTTCAGTGAGGTCAGGCCTTGTCTCCTGGGCTCAGAGACAGCCTTCAGTGAGGTCAGGCCTTGTCTCCTGGGCACAGAGGCAGCCTTCAGTGCAGTCAGGCCTTGTATCCTTTGCATGTAGCTTGCATTCTTGCATCATCAAGACCCAGAGTTCTGCAACATGAATTCAGCAGTCCTTTTTTGGCTTCAAGATTCAATTTAGGCCCACTTTATTTTATTTGCTTGTTTTCTTATTTTCCATCTTGGCCTCATTTTCCTCTCCCTCCTCTCTTCTCAGTCTCTCCCTCCTATCCCCCTTCTCTTCATGTCCCCCAATCTACTCCTGCTCTGTTTCTGTTTAGGAAAGGGCAGGGCTCCCAAACCTAATGTCTGGCTGTGGATCCGAATCTGTTTCCATCAGTTGCTGGATGACATCTCTCTGATGACAATCAGGCTTGGCACCAATCTACACAGGCCTGATTTAAACACTTTGAAAGGCAATGTTTTATTAATAATGAGAATGTTAGTTGTACAGACAACCCATATTATACAGAAAAGTGAGCCTTATCCACGCCCACAGTGTGACTGGAAGAGGAGGCAGGAGACAAGGTGATCACTGGACTTGGAAACAGATGCCTGTGAGGTGGTGTTTCCCTGCTTCTAGCTGGGTGGGTGACCACACAGCAATTAAATGTGAATCGTGGATCATAATTTTTTTAATCCTTGCTTTGGGAAGTAGTTTCTACAAAATTGCTATAAAGTCCACTTGTTGAATATTGAACCATTCTTTCTAGGTGAAGCAGCTTCCTATGAGCCTCTGATAGTATTTTCATCAGTGGACCAGTGTGCAATAAGTTTTATAAGTATTTTTCTTCAAAGACACCTTATATAGTATATGTTGTTGCTTAATGTTATATTTTGGGCTGGTATATTATTGCTCATACCCAAATGTTTATCTAACTTCATTTTTTTTTAAATCAGAAGATGTAGTGGACTGACCAACAGAACTACATTCATAGGTCATATAAAGCCATGACAAGGCCACACGGATTGAGGCAGCCTGGCTCTAAACTCGTGATGAGAAGGATATGTGCTTACAGTATAAGGGCAGAAACCAAGGGTCAGAATCTCACCTGTTCACATCAACTGGGAGGATGAGCACTGAACGGCTCCAATCTTTCACTGCTTTGTCCCCATCCATAAAGAACTGGGAGAATACACTGAATACTGATTTGGTCATGGCAATGCATTTTAGCAAGTAGAAACCTTTGCAAACATACAATCTGCTGGTAATGGGAATTCACTCTATCTGCTCATTTGTCCATAGGGCGGATCATGCATGTTTTACAAGACAATTCTGGTATGATATAGCATGAACGTCTTTTTCCACCTAAAAGCTGAGGCATCCGACCATTCAATAAAAGAGAAAAACCCTCAGTATTTAATATGGATCCTCTAGTACCCTAAGCATATGAGGGGGAAGAGAAGGCCTTAATAGAAGTGATTATTTATTGTTTTAAAAATGTGCCTTAACATGGTAATAGCAGCGAGATAAAGAGCCTCCATTTGGGAAAAGAATAGCTCTTTGTTTGCTTCTTTAATGTGCTTCAGGGCTTGT
Source organism: Microtus ochrogaster (assembly GCF_000317375.1). Classification (NCBI taxonomy): domain Eukaryota; kingdom Metazoa; phylum Chordata; class Mammalia; order Rodentia; family Cricetidae; genus Microtus; species Microtus ochrogaster. Next base: position 66,501,126 of record NC_022010.1, read on the forward strand.
TAGGACCTGGTTGTTTTATGTACATTTGCAGATTACTGTAGGGACATTTTTAACTGAGTGATCATCTTTCATTTCTCTTCTTGGCTTAAAGAGTACTTTTAGATCTTAAAGGAGCTTAATAAATATTTGAAATCACTGGTTTATTTGTAGACTTCTTTAGGTCAAGATAGAGTTTGTTTATATATATACTTATATATTATAAATATAGAGTATATATGTATATATATATATATATATATATATGTATATGTATGCTTCTTCTGCTTATAAGGGATTTTCACCTACCTTTCTCACTTTAATTTTCATAGTGTAAATTTTACTTTCCAACTACAATGTGCGTGTTTCAACGACGATGACCTTAGATTTAGGGAACTTCTAGAGACATCAGCTCATTGAGCTGTGAGGCGAAGTTACCAGGAGACAGAAATGCTTCTTTGGGAATCGGGCTATTGAGAGAAGGCATGGCATTCTGTCTCTAGCTGCCCTGCTTTCCACCCCTTTTGGAGGCACACCCTTCTCAGGCCACATTTCTGTGATTTTTTTCGCTGAGAATGCGCATGTTGATTTAACTGGCAAAAACTCTCACCCTCCTTTCTGTTTAAGTTTCTGTTTAAGGTCTATTTTTGATGACCTTGTTTCTAATTTTTTTTTTAACCACATGGTTTGGTTGGGACAAAGAGGAAGGAATAGCTTGACAAGCAAATGAGGCATCCATCAACAGTTATTAAATACCAAAGACCAAACTCTACTTGCCAGTTTCTGTCTTATCTGAGGATTAGAGGGGTAAGATACGGAGTAGGTGATAGGTATAAAAGTGGAAGCATATTTTGCTCTATGGGAGGACCTGTACCTCAGCATCCTTCCTTTGAGAGCTGAGGCCCTGGTACCTGAAGACTCCTAATGCCCCTCCAGCATTTCCTTTTGCCAATAACTGTCATCTCCAGACTGTCCATTGCCATATACCACCGAAATACCCCCAGTCACTCTCTACTCCCCCTTTATCTGATTAACATATACTAACTGTGAGCAATAATGGGGTCCAGTGTGATACCCCACTATATTCTCAGCCATAATAAGGGGTAAATGACTCATTCAGAGGAATGTGTGTCTTCCCTCTATAGAGTTTTCGTGTGGATGAAACATTAATCCCAGCGAAACCAATTTGTCTTCTCTTAGGGGTGATTTCAAACAACAGGCACACCCAAGAGGGTAGATTTATTAAAGGACAGGCCCCATCTTAATGCCTCTTAAGTCACATCAAGCTGCCACTCTGTTTACACATCAGGTGGGTGCTGGGAAAGGCATTCAACAATGTCTTCACTGCAGAAAGTCCTGGAAGTCACAAACGTTTGCTTAAATGTGTACAGGAGATGGTTGAATCTAGAAAATGCTATCACCAGTTGTGCAAGCTGCTTGAAATCATTATTATTACCAAGAAAACAGCTTTAAGGTCCCTTTGCTAGACTGACTCTTTGAAACAGAATATTTAAAATTAGGATTTAAATAGGAAACTCTTGGCATGGAATACATGCCCTGTGAGTGTCATCTCCCAGTCTTTCCGCTAAGACACTGAGATGAGATAACAGGTATCCACTGACAGGAGGGGCTCGCTGTCTTTCCCATCTCCTCCCTTTGCCTCTTGAAGCTTCCTTGAGCTTCATTGTCTAGGAAAGGGAGAGCAAATCCTGGCTATCCAGGGGAAACTTGCCTGTGCTGAGTGAGAGCAAACCCCAGAGACCATGGCTCTCAGATTTAGGAAGAGTCTGGGAACTTCCTAGAGTACCTGAGATGTAGATTTAAGAGAAGTTACAGGTTTTAAAGTTCCTTTGTTCTGAATAACTGAAAACGGTTTAATCCCAGATCCCAGTTTGGGTCCATATGTTTCTAAATGTCATATGCGGTGACTTGATACTTGTGCATCTATTCTATGTGTGCGTGCGTGTGTGCGCATGTGTGTGTGTGTGTGTGTGTGCGCGCACATGTGTGTCTGTGTGTAGGTGTGTGTGTGTTTATTTCTAGATGTCATATGCGGTGACTTGATACTTGTGCATCTATTCTATGGACTTCATCAGGTTGTGTGTGTGTGTGTGTGCATGTGTGTGTCTGTGTGTAGGTGTGTGTTTGTTTCTAGATGTCATATGCGGTGACTTGATACTTGTGCATCTATTCTATGGACTTCATCAGGTTGTGTGCGTGCATGCGTGTGTACACATGTGTGTCTGTGTGTAGGTGTGTGTGTTTGTTTTGGAAGGGATCATTGTTTTCCCTCAGGTGTCCAACTTGGCCTCCAGTTCTCCTGGGAGCAAAACTCAAGCCATTTTAAAGGCAAAGTGATCCACCTGACTTTACCACTAATCACTGTTTACAGGTTGGAAGCATAATCCCTACTCAAACAGACAGTCAGTGATGCATCTCATAAACACTGTGCCTTTGGCAGTCCAGGCCCAAGCAAGAGGGGGTACCGATAGAGTCCTTTCTCTCTCTGTGTAATGTACGCATGTAGCTGCTCATGCATACAGTCGGTTGTCTCATCATGTAGAAAGGAATTTGGGCTGCAGCCAGACTTTAGAGGCATGGCCAGATTAGTTTCATCTGTACATATGAAAATGCCCCCAGAGGAGAATTCTCTGGGAAGAAACACTGTAAATCCTTATTTAACATAAAGTGCACAAACAAAGGTCACTTAATAATGGTTTCCTTTGAGAAAGCTTGGAGGGCAGGTTTTTATTACGGTTAACTTTACATGAATGGGAGTGAGGGAGAGAAGAAGTACACACATCTTCAACTAAATCTTAACATCCCCACCCCTGCCTTCTCTTCGCTGAGTTTCCTGGGATTTCCTCTCCCCTAAACCTTGAAAGATGGTAAAATGGTATACCAGAACGGGTTAACACCCTCCAACGTGGGCTGTTCCTACTCCACCCTGACTGATTCCAGAAAAGTCCATTTCTTCTCTTTCTCCCTCCTTCCCCCTTCTCTCTCTCTCTCTCTCTCTCTCTCTCTCTCTCTCTCTCTCTCTCT
>NC_022010.1:66504246-66512668 GCF_000317375.1 Microtus ochrogaster
TCTCTCTCTCACACACACACACAGCATGGCTTTATTTTCTATTGGTAACAGAGGCCTGCTTTTCCATCTGCTCTGCGCTCTGCTCTGAGATCTGGAGGCCCTGGGGGGTTTCCTTTGCTCTCTTTTGGATCAAGATGCTGTTCTGAGGACAGAAGCTAATATTCATGATTCATGGGGATATTTTCAAGTTTATAGTAGAACCCAGAGTCAAGGACTTGCTGCAGGCGTGTGCATCATGCGAGCCCATCCCTTCAACACTTGTTTTTTGCCTTCTCTGCAGGGGGCAGCGGGGTGACTGGAATGGGGCTGGGTCCATGGACAGGATCCCGGGGCTCCGATATTAGCAACATCGCTATTTAGTTATAGAGCCACATAAGTCACCTAACCTCATTTGGACTCAGTTTCCTCAGCATTCAGATGCAGATCTGTGCTGTATTCTTTCAACTGCATCTCTAAAAGTCAGGGTGGTGTACTAATTGCATCATTTTGGGCATAACTTTTGGCTCATTGCCGGCTGTATGTGCGGCCATCTTGGCTTTGGTTCAGGTCTGTGACATTTCCCTTCATGATCTGCATCACTTACATCATGCTTGTACTTCCCTGTCCTTTGTATCACGCACTGGAGCCAAGCCAATGAGACACTACGGAGCTACTGGTTCTAGGGTAGGTGATCTGAAGCTGTGTTGGTACAACAAGATCTCTGAAGGGGAGAAATAGGATTTGCTGTTCTTACCATGATTCCAGCTATGTATGATGCTAACGGAAGGCTGGAAGCAACTTCCTTCTCAACAGGTCTCATATGGCCATATTATATTGTCTTTCTAGCTTTCCAAGCTTGCCTATGACAGTCTAGCATAAATCTCATCTGCTTTAGTAGATTTTTTGGTTTGTTTGAGGCAGAGTCTCACTATGAAGTGTAAGCTAGATATGAACTCACTATTTAGCCTACTGGGGCTGGCCTTGAACTTAAAAACATTCTACCTCCATCTTCTAAATTCTGAGATTCCCAGTAAATATCACCATGCCTAATCTTCATTCTGGTTATTTTTCTTAAAGTTATGTGGCTATTGACTTAAATAAATTTTCATACAATATACATAGTTTTCTGAAGACTGTATGCATTTAGTAAAACTTTGAGCCAATTGTAGATAAAAATTTTGCCTGTCATATAATAATAAGAGATTTCTTTTTCTAAAGTGAGTAAAATTTGAATGGCAAGTGAGTTATAAACATGCTTACTGGACTCAGAAAAGTGTCAAAGAGACATGAGTAAATCACTCTAAAATTGGAACTAGTTTTGCAGATTATTCATATATAGAATTTTCTTCACAGTGTTGATTCTTAAAAAGGCTGAGAGGCCAAAAGTATCCAAGGAACACCATTAATTTGAAATACTTTATGTAACAACACCTCACTGCAACAGAAACTGGTTGAGTCCTGAGAGCTGATGGATCCAAATGCTGTTTACTTTTCCCCGTCAAGTTTAGGGTGAAGCGTGGGATCCAGCTGGCCCTCCCATGAACAAGAGAGATGAAGATAAAGAACAAAGCCAGTTCTCTATGATCATATTACTAATCAAGAACAGCACTGGGGCAGGGTTGGTGACATGGCTCAGTAGTTAAGAGCACTGGCTATTCTTCCAGAGGACCTGGGTTTGAGTCCCAGCACCCATATGGCAGCTCATAACTGTTTGTAACTCCAGTCCTAAGTGATATAATGTCCTCTTCTGGCTTCTGTGGGTACCAGGCATGCCCATGATGAACAGACATACATGTAGGCAAAATACCCGCATATGTAAAATAAGATAAAATAATTAAAAATTTTTAAACAACACTGGACTTCTCAAAGTAAAGTCCTTCTCTCTGAATATTACTATTTTATAAAGCCTCATAGATTCTTAAAATCCATGAAACATGGGAGTTCTTTAATGTAAAATCTTTTGCTTATCATGGAAAGATATCTTAGAATACAATCTCCAAAACCCAGAGACATTATATAAATACAAAGCCTAAAGCATTACTTCTAAAATAATGCTTAAAAATAAAAGAAACTTGCTGGCCAGGATGGCTGACACCTTTAATCCCAGCACTCGGGAGACAGAGGCAGGCCGATCTCTGTGAGTTCGAGGCCAACCTGGTCTACAGAGTGAGTTCCAGGATAGCCAAGGATATACAGAGAAACCCTGTCTCAACCCCGCCTCTCCCCATATAGAAACATTTTCATATTATTCTTTTTGATATGAGATGGATGTGGGCACATAAAATTTCATACAACCCTTGTGCATTGTTTACATTGTTTTCAAAGGTTTAAGTAAGTTAAGGAACTGAGTTTTACTAATCTTTGAAGCTTCTTATTGCAACATACCCAATATGCTGTTGCTTGCTTAGCTTTTAAGTATCTGGTAGCAAGATTTTTCTGTTAAAAGACCTGTCAGTAAACAACAGAGCTGCGTTTTAGAGAGCAGATGGTATGCGTCATTCTCAACTTGGCATTTATTTATTTATTTATTTATTTAAACTAAAACAGGTAGAGGACTGGATGTGGCCCCGGGCTATAGTTTGCCCTTTGTAGCAGCAAACCCAGAGATAGTATTGCTTCCCTGGCTTCACTTCACCAGAGAAAAACTGACAGAAGTAAGCTGATGGATGAAGGTCTTGCCTAGTTTTCTAGTGAATCAAAATAGAGAGGGACTGGACTTGTTGATAACAGATCTCTGTCTGCTGCCATGCTCCACGCATGGAGTCATGGTCCTCTATCTTCAACACAGCCGCTGTGCACTGTGGAAACAATGTCTAGAATCCAATGTTGGGCACCAGTAACATTCGGAAGAGTAGGATGTCCAGTTTGCTTTCATGTATCTCTCCTGGGATTAAATTAGAAGAAAAACTAAGCTAGTCACAGAACTGGACCTGATTCACAGACACTGGTTAGGCCCATTTTGTCCTTTTGTGAAATTCTCTCTTAGTCTAGGGATGTGATAGGTTCCTTAATTCCTGCATTTTAGATGATTCTACAATAATGTGACTCTTGCTGTTTGTAAAAAAAACCTATATTAAATTGAGCATGCTGAGGGCAAATATGTTAATTCTAGCCATGACGTGTTGGCAAAGACATTCAGTAACCTAGGCCTCTGTCAGGCTTATCTGCTTTGACCCCCAAGGCACTTCCATGTCTAACACTTCTTGACTTTATTCTCCAGAGCACACAGCGTAATGCCTGGACTTTATTCTCCAGAGCACACAGCGTAATGCCTGGGACACAGAAATTTCTCAACAGACTCTTTAAAAGTGATTGATATATAAACCCAATTCTTTCCTCACTCAAGTCCCATCTTCTGATGGAAAATAAGAAACTGCTTCCTCTGTTCAGAATGAAAGCACCCCAATGCTTTTCTTTGACTCAGCAATAATTGACCATTTTGACAAATGGTCACTCAAACAGTGGCATTGAGTATTCTTTCTTTAATGAATTTTGTTGAAAGAAATTAGTGATTTGTAGAACTCGAAGTTTTGAGACAATATCCATAGGATTTCTAATTTTTCTTTGGCCATGAATCAGACAGGATTGAGGGGAAAAAAAGAGTTTGGAGATGAATTAAAGTCCTAGCCTCTTAGGCAGGTTTTCTTGCACCTATGATTGGACTAATTTAGTTGTTTATGGTTTGGCTTTATACTCTTGCTTAGCCACTGGCTTGTGGAAGGGGGGTTTAGGCATGGAAGGTCATCACAAATAACTACAAAGAGGGCTGAATCCCCAAATCACACCTGGCTTCTGCCTGTGAACTTTTAGAACTTAGGTATGGATGATTTCTTTATTGATATGAAGAGCTCAGGGTGAGATTAGAACTTCTTAATTATGTATAAGTTATTTATCAGTCTTTATTTCTTAATATTAATTAGTTCCAGAACTCAGTGACAAGGTTCAGATAATTATTACAAATTTTGGAGCCAACAATGCTTAAATGGTAGCTGCGTTTATTAGAAATGAGCACAAGCACAATGAATAGGTTTCAGAATGAGCCCGGAAGACCTCCAATGTTTAATCAAGTATACGAGTTTGCAGTTTGTCCGTGTTTGCTTTCCACTGCTTTCATAAAACACCATGGCCAAAAGCATCTTGAGGAGGAAGGGGTTTATTTTAGTTTACACCTCTCAGGTCACACTATTTTTCCTGAGGAAAGGAAGAAATTCAGGGTAGGAACCTGGAGATGGGATGAAATAGACCGAGAGAACCGTGAGGAGCAAGTCAGGAAGCAAGTCAGGCAGCAGTGTTCCTCAGTTGCTTCTGATTCTGTTCCTGCCTCACCAGCTTCTCTGCAAGGCAGTCCTATGGAGGAATCATTTTCTTAATGTAGGTTCTCTCTTCTCAAATGACTCTAGTTTGTATCAAGTTGACCAAAAAACAAAGAGAAACAAACAAAAGCCAACCAGGACAAGGTTGAAGAGGACCAACCAGAGAAGCAGGCTGCTGAAGAAGCTGAGTGTGGCCAACAGTGTTTAATGCTGTTGCTATTTGAAGTTCAAGTGAGAACACTCTACCAAACCCGGTGCAATGCCGCCCCTGCTCACCTTACAGAGTAGATTTGCTTATGGACCTAACACAGAAGCCGTTTCCTAGTGGGCTACAGGCTGAGGACCGAGAGAACTGGAAACAGCGAGTAGACACTGGATAAGTTGGTTGAAAAGGGGAGAAGAGGCAGGCACCGAGAATCAGAGGTCAGTTAAGGACGATGCTGTCGCTATTGTAAGAGGAGGGAAATTTGACTGTGAAAGACGGAGAAAAGTAGAACGAAAGCGAACAGAGTAATTTTCCTGGAAAAGGAGAGAATGAATACGATGTAAGCTGTAGCCAAAGGAAGTCTCTGTGTATGAAACAGATTCCCGTTACACAGAAGAAGGGAGGAAGGGCACCAATTCAGAAAGGCTGATAGTTTGAGAAGTGAGAATTGGGGAATTCTTGTCCAGTGGCTTCAGCTTTCCCATGGGTGGAGGAACGGAAGCTAGAGGAGAGGGCTGAAACTCTGACGTGGTTGTAAGATGAAGGGGTAAACGAGAGTTGCGAGGACGCAGTTTAGATTAGTGACCCTCAATTTGTAGTGATATCATCAATGCTGTGCAGATTTGAATATATATTGGAGACAGATTCAAGGGAGGCTTGATTCAAGATACTGGGCTCACTGAGGAATTCTCAGTGAGACATGGCCAGAAGATTGTGATGAGGGGATGGGTGGAAAGAATATAATTTTAGTGATAAACCGTGGGATTGAAGGATACCACTGAATGCTTTATCTGCTGGTTGGTGGGGAAGCAAAGGAGCCACTGAGGCTGTTTCTTCCAGCGACGCTCCAAAGAGACTACAGCGGGCAATTTAACAAGTGAGCAGACATAATTAGAGACACATTGTTGAACTGGTCATTTTGGACATGGGACAGATTTACTGATGGAAATTTTAGGGCCGATTTGCATGAGAATGTCTCAAACAGAAAGCTAAGCTTTGGGTAAGCACTGACACTTTGTGTTTGTTCTTTTGTGTCACAATAGTGCTAATAATATCTGGATCTGGGTTTGGAGTTGCTGTATTCTAATATTTAATTAGGCTAGGTTTCCCTTTCCTGTGCTATTATATTCATCCTGGTGTCCCATCAACTCTTGGTTCCCAGCATCTTCTTCTGCTGTTGTTCGTCTTTTCTCAGTCCCTTGGATGGAATCTGCTGCTGTCAACCTCATCCCGTGCTACAGTGAAGTATCACTTCCGAATATGTGTGTGGTCTATACCTGAGCCTTGAGATTACACTGTGGTCAACTTCCTTCTGGCTTTTTTTTTTTTTGAAAACCGAAAGTTAGCATACAAAGTGATAGATGTCCTTATAGCATCTTCACACACACACCAAAGAAACCACACACACATGTATACACACACACACACACATTGTTCACCCATCTACCTTCGTTGACTAACACAGGCAACTTCTGCATCTAAAATCAACTCTGATTCACAATGGCAAACCCAGCTGTGATATTGGTTAACTGGGGAGGTTTGCTTGGTTGGATATATACTCTCAGTGCCTGAAATCAGCCTCTGGATAATTACTGTTTTCTCCTGTGAGCTTTATTGATGTGTGTGGGAGCACCACTGGTTTTGAAGCATGTCCTCAGGTAACCAAACATAAAGACACTGAAGTAGTTTCTATCACTGCCCTACCAAGTGACTACAAACAGAGTTTAAAGACAAGCAACATATTATCTCACAGTCTGAAGGTCAAGATCAGGGTGGGACTGACTGCTTTCTCTGCTCCAGTGTTTGGAAAACTCCAGGGTGTCAACAGTGCAGGAAAGTTCTAGAAACTCGGAAGGAGACTCAGTTCTGAGCTCATTTGTGTTACCCAGAGACTCACCCTGACATGGTGACAGGACTGAGGACTCTGTTTTCTTGTTGGCTGCTGACTGAGTGTGGTTCTGAGCACCTTGAAGCCACCTACATTTATTGTCATGTGATCCTATACTGGCTGTGTTTTGGTTAACCTGACACAAGATAGGATCCTTTGGAGGAAAGGAGCCTCTGTTCAGAAAAGGTCTGTATAAAGAGACTTATAGGCAACTCTGAGAGGGTGGGCCCAGCCCATTGTGGGTGGGACTATCCCCAGACAGCTAGGTGGTCCTGGCTTGTGTAAGAAAGGACATTTGGAAAGCCATAAAGAGCAAGCTAGGAATCAGCATTCCTCAGTGGTCTCTACTTCAGATCCTGCTTGTTCAAGACTTGAGATCATGATCCCAACCCAATTCATCGCAATAATTACAAGCAAAAATTATTTTAAATTGCTTGAGTCATCTTTCCAAACATCTGTGTGTAGTGTGGATGTCCGGCTCTATCGCTTGCTTTTATTCCTGGTGTTGTCTTATCTTGCTTTGTAGTATTGTTTTCTGTTATTAGTCTGTGTATGTGTGCCTGTGCATGCCTGTGTGTGTGTGCACATGTGTGTCTGTGTGCCTGTGTGTACGTGTGTACGTGTGTGTGTGTGTGTGTGTGTGTGTGTGTGTGTGTGTGTGTGTGTGTGTGAGGGTACTTCGGCCACTGTGCACATATAGAGGCCAGAGAATAACTTTGTGGAGTTTCTTCTTTCCTTCTACCTTTGCATGGGTTCCAGAGTCTAACCTAGATCAACAGACTTGTGGACAAGTGCTATCTCACTATCCCAGTTTTAAATTTTTTAAAAAGATGTTTTTAAACTGGCATTTTGTATAGGACTGTAGAGACCAAGGAAAATAGTATATACTTTCTCTTGTCAGGTCGTGTTGTGGGACGTATTGAGACAACTAGATTGTCTAAATAGCTAGGTGAGTAGTTGTTAAACTGGGTTTGTAGTTCATTGTTACTGTGGTTAGCCAGTATATTATCAGCCTCAATTTTCTTCAACATTGCTTTTAAGGTCAGGGATGACTTACTGGAGAGTATTTTTTTTTATTTTCTTTATTGTTTTTTGAAACAGAGTTGGAGCTAACTAAGAAAGGCTTTTAATAGAGCTGCAAGTACAGTCTTTAAAAGAAAGAGATTGATATAGAAAGAAAGAGAGATAGTGGGAGAGCGTGGGAAGGAAGGACAACTACACATATCTCTCTGTGTGTGTGTGTGTGTGTGTGTGTGTGTGTGTGCACATGGACACACGCTTGCTTCCCTTATTACTCTTTCAATTCCCTCATTTTTTGAGAGGGGGTTTTGTTTTCTTTTCAGACTGGGTCTTGCCATGTAGCTCAGACTGGCTTTGAATTCCTATATAGACAATAATGAACTCAAACTCACAATATAGTCAACGATGAACTTAAACTAACACTATTACTGTGAGTTCTGTATTGGGATTCTGCCTCTTGTCTATTAATTTCTTTTGAAAACTCCCTCTATCTCTCTGTTTTTCTCTCTCCCTCTCCTTCTCCCACTGGTGTGGTAAGTCCTTCTGTATATGTGTTGCATTTATTAGTTAATGAATAAAGAAGCTGTCTTGGGCCTGCACATGGCAGAATAGAGATAGGTAGGGAAAACTAAACTGAATGCTGAATGAAAGAAGGCATGTAGCACCACCAGAGACAGACGTCAGATGGAGCCTTGCCTGTAAGCCACAGCCATGTGGCGATACACAGATTAATGAAGATGGGTTAGTTTGGGATATAAACTAGCTAAAAGTGTGCTTAAGCTATTGGCCAAACAGTATTACAAATAACATAGTTTCTATGTGATTATTTTGGTAGTCTGGGCAGCTGGGAACGAACAAACAGCCTCCTTCGACAACTCACACCCTCTGTGTGCTGGCTTGTCATGTCCACATGCCCATGTGAGTGCATATAGAAGCCAGAGGAAGAAGTTAAGGTCTTTCTCTATTGTTGTTGACTGCCTTATTCTCTTGAGACAGGGAGTTTCAGGGAACTGAAGC
>NC_022010.1:66512953-66524499 GCF_000317375.1 Microtus ochrogaster
AGTGGCTAAACATAGATAAGAATTATGAGTTAATTTAAGTTGTAAGAGTTAGTTAACAATATGTCTGAGCTAATAGTCCAAACAGTTTATAATTAATATAAGCCCCTGTGTGTTTCTTTGGGACGGAAAGGCTGTGGGACTGGATGGGACAGCAACTTCCATCTACATTAAGCAAATGTTGTGTCATGGAGATAAGTTAAGCTAAGTGATCTTGTCCCTTCAAGATCTCTAGTGATGTGAGTCCAGGGGTGTTTTTGTCTCTCTCCACGGGATAGAGTTTATGCTTCTATTTCTTTCTCCCTGATGCAGTCAATGTTCTCTTGTGCTTTAAGGCAAGATGGTTCTTCTGCTTTGGATTAGGGGTGTCTTTGTAGGAGAGGTGTATGAAAGGCTCCAGGAGATTGCTTTCTGACTTTGCCTCTCTTAGTCTTGCAACGCAAAGGAGTCTTTCCATAACTGTTGCCTTTTCCAACTGTTCCCGTAACCTTGAGGTTCATGGAAGGATGTCGAACTACTGCTCCTTCCGCTGTTCCTGTTACTATGAGGTTCTTGGAAGAGTCTGCAAGTCAGGCCCAAATCATCCCTGTATCTTTGGCTCTTGAGAGAGTACATTAGGATATCATTAAAATTATTAACCAAAATCTTTTCACATGCAATGACATCTCTTCTTAGATTTTAGGTCTTTCCTTTTCCTTAGATTTCAGGTCTTTCTATAGCCTCAAATTTTATCAGTTTTACATGTGGTACACATTTAGAATTATCTTGTGACCTTTTATTTTCCTTGCTATAAATCTGGAATGATGTTCTCTCCAGCTTGCTAGATATGTCATGGAAACTAGAAGCTCACTGTTTTTGAGAAGGTTTTGGGACATCTTTACATATATTCCCAGTTTAGAATTGTAGAGATGCAGAAACCTTTATTTAATGGTTAAATTAGTTGGGTAAAAATGATGTATACAACTTTTCTCTCTGGTTAAGTACATCCTCAGAGAACATTCTTTCTAAAGAAGCAAGGCTACAAAGAACAAGTTTGTTTTTTTGGCTGTCATGCTCATTCACTCTTTGCCAGTCTCTCTTTTGTTCTGTTTTCTTAGTTGATTTATCATTGCAGTATAAGCCACATGTCTCCAATTTGGACTAATTTTATGATAAATCCCACCCAAACTAATATGCATGTATGCTGAGCTTCCACAGTTTCACTGCCTCATGAGTTGAGCTGTGAGCCATTGGTCCAGGATCAGAGTCCTGTTTGATGTCTCTTGGCAGGTGACTTCACGTCTGGACCATTCCTCATGTGTCTGGTGTTGACCCTTGCTCACTGACGGCTCTTCAGTCTCCTTTGCTGATTCATTCTCATCTAAAGCGTTTCTTAAACTGGAATGCCTTAGGACTAGGACATTGGCTCTCTTCTCTCATGTCCTTGTTCTCTTGATGATCTCATCTAGTCTCATGACTTTATAATGGTCTAAACACTACAAGCTGAAAATATCTATTGCCAGCCCAAATCAGATCCATTTAGCCAATTCCATATTTAATTCCTCTACTTGGTTTTCTAACAGACACCTAATTTCAGCATTTCTCAAATGAAGTTCCTGCAAGTATCACATCCCCAGTGTTCTTACGCTATAGTCTTGCCTAACTCCCTAAAGACGGTGCCACTCTTCTCTTCACTCAGTTAAATACCTCAGGGTTTTTTCAGTCCTTTTTTCATGAATCACACTCGATTCAGCTACAAGTCTTTGAAACTTGCTTTTCAGATTTCACACAGAATTTGGGGATGTGTTTTTTTTTTTTTCTCAGTCCTGTTCTCTGTTGTCTTGATTCAAAGTATACACTTACCACTTATATAACTTTGGTCCCTGGGACAGCCTGCTTTTACCTTTCACAATAGCCTCAACTTAGCACCCACAGGGAGTATGACTAATACATGATTGATGGGACCTAAATATTCCTCATGAGCTCACAGAGTCAAGGACACAGTCCAGCTATCATTCTGTGAATTGGACTCAGATATATCTGATTTGACCTCCTATGGTTTCCTCCCCACCTATCTTCTCCAGTCATATTTATCCAGGCATGTTCCTCTCTCTGGACTTCTCTCTTCATGTTCCTTCAGCATCAGATGTTACTCGTCTACATATCCAAATGATTAGCTTCTTATCTTTCCTTGTGTCTCCATCCTAAAGTGAAGTTGTCTCCCTTCTCTAGCAAAGGCTGTGCACCCGCCCACACTCATTCTTCCTAAGGGTCTTCCAACTCCACCTTCCTTCACGGTGTTTTCCAACATCGGCAGTTGTCAGATTGCTTGGATTATGCCCTGGTAACTATCTCAGACTCCTGATGGCTTCAAAACAAGAAAAGCACACGTATTGCTCAATCACATGTTTATTAATATGACTAACTTTATGTTCTTTGTAATAACTCAGAGCCAAGACTTCCTGTGGCCAGGGCAGGCGGGAAAGATAGTAGGAGTTCTTAATATTCACAGCTCTATGTGCCAACATGAAAGTTTCGTATCTTTCATTTGTGCATGGCCTAGTACTTAGGGTTAGATACATGACCATGACTAATCTCAGGGAGAGAGAGACATACTCCATTCATGTGTCCAGAGCAAGGAAAGTATCATTTCCTGGGAGCGGGTGGAGGGAGTTGCATGATGAATGTGTTGCCAGGCAAGAATGGATCATTGCAGTTATTGACACTAAGGTTCTGCATCATTATTTTGATAATCCTCCCATATTTAAGGGAGGCTAGCTTCTAGGGGTAGCCTACACCCTACCCTAATGATGCTATTATGATGATGTTCCCCTGCCATGCAGTAGGTCAAGAATTCAAGACTGTATCAGAGGCAGGCCAGTGTTTCCTTTCTTGGCCACAGCTGCTGCTTTACTGGGCAGACAACAAGCCCTTCATGCTAGAAAGATGTAGTATGGATTCTCAGTACACAAACTACTCTTTCCTTCCTGCCAACACATGTGCTGATTGCTCTTTGTGTGGTGATGGAGAGAGTCTGTTGACTTGATGAAAGGGAGCCTGTCTTGGCTTCCCTGTCTAACCCTCACCAGCTGAGGTTTATGTTTCTGTAGAATCTGAAAGTTAAGAAATGGAAGGAATGATAAGCATATTTACTATTGCCTGGGCATGGTGGGAGCATGCTTTCTCTGATATCAATGAGCTGCCAATTGGTATTTCCCATATATGCTCGCATGCCTGGTAGATTTCTCAGGCTGGGAGTCGGAATTTTGTGGGGGGATATTTTGTACCTCTGCAGAAATAATGCAGATATACCTTAGCACCTGAACAAACACAACTATTTTTTAAATTATTTATTTATTTTGAATTTCATTTTACATTCCAACATTCCAGTTTTTCCTTTCAACACTCCTCCCACCCTCTTGCCTTCCACCCATCTCACTCCCCATACATTCCTCCTCATGGGTACGGACTCCCATGGGAAGTTAACAAAGTTTAGCACATTAAGTGTGAGCAAGACCAAGCCCCTCCCCACTGTTTTAAGGCTGAGCATGGCAACCCATCATTGGGAATGGGCTCCAACAAGCTAGCTTATGCATGAGGGATAGATCCTGGTCCTACTGCCAGGGACCCCTCAGATAGCACAAGTTTTACCACTGTCTCCCACATATGGAGGGCCTAGTTTGGTCCCACGGAGTCTCCACAGCTGTGGGTCTTGAGTTTATGAGTTTCCACCAGCTTGGTTCAGCTGTCTCTGTAGATTTCCTCATCATGATCGTGATATTCCCTCCTCCTTCTCTTTGATTGGATTCCCATGAGTTCAGCCTGTTGCTTGGGTGTGGATCTCTGCATCTGGTTCCATCAGTTACTGGATAAAGACTCTAGCTTCTCTGGAGCTGTGGATTGTAGTCTGGTTATCCTTAGCTTTACATCTAATATCCACTTATGAGTGAATACATACCGTGTTTGTCCTTTTGAGTCTGGGTTACCTCACTCAGGTTGTTTTGTTTTTCTAGTTCTATCCATTTGCCTCCAAATTTCATAATGCTACTGTTTTTTACAGTTGATCAATACTCCATTTTGTAAATGTACCACATTTTCTTTATCCATTCTTCAGTTGAGGGGATCTAGGTTGTTTTCAAGTTCTATCTATTATGAATAATACTGCTATGAACATTGTTGAGTGTCCTTATGGTATGATTGATTATCCTTTGGGTATATGCCCAAGAGTGGTCTTATGATAGATTGATTCCTAATTTTCTGAGAAACTGCCATACTGATTTCCAAAATGACGGTATAAGTTTGCATTCCCACCAGCAATGGAGGAGGAGTGTTCCCCTTACTCCATATCCTCTCCACAATAAGCTGTCCTCAGTATTTTTGATCTTAGCCATTCTGACAGGTGTAAGGAGGTAGGTAGTATCTCAGAGATGACAAACACAACTTTTGAGGCACGATTACCTACCAGTATTGGATATCAAGGTCTCAGGACTGTTTGAGTCTTGCTCTGTTTCATGCCACCTGTTCTTTGGAAGGGAGTCGCTGAAATGCTCTGCAAAGAACCTCTAGTTCCTCAGTTGTACTCAATTCATTGCTACTTACTTCACTGGGTTGCAGCAATGAAGAAGAGAAAGGAAAAGACTAAACAATGAAGGAGAGGCTGCCAGGGAGTCACCATCCTAAAATAAATGCAATGAAAGGAATCTAGGAAAGCACGTATAAGAAAACAATCCTTAAATTGATTATAAGTGACTCCATGACCAATGGCTGACCAGAAAAATTCTGTCCAAAGGACAATTTCAGGATTTTATGATTCCCAGCTTTCTTAATCCTGTTTTATAATTTTGCCAAAATCCCCCGGAGTTGTTGCCTTTCTGCTTGATGTTAGTGCTTCCTGTTTGTGTTGTCGATTCCGAGGTTGAGGTTACTATGCCCCATTAGCAAATAGTTGAACGCCTTTCAGATGACCACTGACTTATTTCTACAGACAAGCATCTCATACCTCTTGCCAAGTGCCGTGTTTGCAAGAAGAATGTACTGATGAACACCAGAAATGCTGTGTCTATGATCAGTGTATCCCAGCCTCTGTTAATCAAACTTGAGTTTAGAATGGAGAAACATGGCTCATTGTAAAAACTAATCCACAGTCTGGCCTCAGTGTGTCTGTGCAGTGTCTTCCCTAGAAGAACAGAGGAGAAGAGACAAAACAGTTTTCCGGATTCTTCCAACTCCCAGCTGCCAGTATTTATGAATATGATCCTTGCATCTCAACCAGACTGGACTATTTGCTTTTTTGCTGCTATGTTCAGGGTTTGCTGTTCCACATGAGCTGTGCCTTGACCATTTTTTTTAATGGA
Organism: Microtus ochrogaster; assembly: GCF_000317375.1. Taxonomy (NCBI): domain Eukaryota; kingdom Metazoa; phylum Chordata; class Mammalia; order Rodentia; family Cricetidae; genus Microtus; species Microtus ochrogaster. The sequence continues at coordinate 66,518,284 of NC_022010.1, forward strand.
TTGCGTTTCCAAATCCTGGTTTTGACTTGACACTTATTCTCAAAGCTAAGCCAGAGTCCATTTTTCCTTATGAGCATTTCTCTGCAAAATAGTCTCTGCTCTCTCTAAATTCAATAAATCTCAATCATCCCAAGGTATTGTAATAGTCTCTTGACTGTCTGATAATGTCCTCCAGGACAAAAATAGTACTGCTGACTGTAAGAAATATTTGGAACAAAACTGTTCTGCATGCCTCAGGAAAAAAAAATCCATTCTTCCTTTGCTAAATCATTGCTCATATCTGTTATTGTGTTTACAAATAAACCTTTTAATTGAATTATTTTTAGATTTACTATATGTGTTTGAGTGTTTTGCCTGCATATGTATATGTACTAAGTGTGTGCTTGGTCCACAGAGGTCAGAGTGGGTGTCAGATCCCCTGAAACCTGATTGAAAGAAACTTGTGAGCTCCTATGTGAGTGTCAAAGCTAAATCAGGGTCTTCTGCAAGAGCGACAAGTGCCCTTAACTGATGAGCCATCTCTCCCCCCCTCAAATTCATTCTTTACAAAGTTTCCTCTCTTCCCTCCTTTGACCTGGGCACCCAGCACGGTGTGCATCTGGAAGGCAGAGAACAATTTTCAGGAGCCAATTCTCCTTCTGCCACCTGGGATCTAGGGATTAAATTTAGGTCATTAAACTTGAAGGTAAGCATATTTACCTGATGCACTATCTTGCTGGCCTTCAAATAAACTCTTACAAGATCAGCATCTCTCTCTCTGTTGAGGTGTGAAGGTACACAATGTCTTATAGTCACTTGCCTACTCTTTAGTCTATGCCTGCATCCCTATGTTTCTAAAACTTTTTTTTTCCTATTTGTAAGAATTTCTTTCTAAAGCGATTATCCTGTGAGCATTAGGGACCCAGCTACTGTTTTTGTCTTGCCTCTAGAAAGAAGGAAGGGGACAGTACTTTGGACTGCTTTGTTCTTTATTCACCTGGACGAGACAAGAATGGATGGAAAAGATGATGTGTACAATGTGTAAGGCTGTCTCTGTCTCATCTTTTCAGGCCTTCAGACATTGTAGAGAAGAGACAAAGCTCAGAGACTGGAATAGTGCTTCCTCCTAAGGGGAGCAGGTGCCCTGTATGGGGCATAATAATAGTCTGTGCGGCGTAAGAAGAGTTGAAGATGATAGCCAGGGAACACAGGATGGGGTGTCAGAGTTTTAAAGGAGAGAGAGTAAGGGGAGAAAACAGAATAAGTAAGCAGATCAGAGGAGCTGAGAAGTTTACAGACATAAAATTAGAGTTAGCACAGAAAATATACTATACTTTGTAATAGAGTGATTAGCTATTCAGATATGAAATGGCTTTATATTCCCAAGGTCTTACATAGGACCTTATACAGGGGCCTCTTCTTAAAAGATATTCAATGATAAAAAATAACCATTCCTCTTAATTAAAAAAAGTAAATGTTGGTAGACCAAATTATAAATTTCATACTATCATCATGCCAAATTATAACTAGGTGGTTTTGCTTCTAACACAATTAATACAGTAAATATGTACATATATTTACTCATCTTTTGGTTGGTAGTTGTCTATATTCGTGACATACAATATGATGTTTTGAAATATGTATTATTACAGAATGACTAAATCAAGCTAATTAAAAAGTTAATCACACCTATAGATTTTTGTGTGTACGGTAAGAAAATAGTCTTTATTCATCATTTAAAAATATGTACTACACTGTTAAGCACTGTGGTCTAAAGCTACAGTTAAAACTCTTTTGTATAATAAATTTCCAGAAGTTACAAAATAAAGTTTTTATGCTAATTGGAATGGAAGAGAGACAGTTTCGACCAAAACATAAGAGATTATCTGTGGACTACAGATGAGATACTGTTCCCCATCATGGACATACTGCTATTAGGGAGATCCGAGTGTTCATTGAATAGTAACATGCACACTGGGATAGACTGGAAACGGTAGGCACTGGCTTCCTGGGGCACTAGCAATGAAGGTCAGTGGGAGTCATTTAAACTTGGACAGTCAACTGAAGTGATTTGGGGTACAGAGTAAAGTCTATAAAATCTTCAGTGCCTTTTACCTGAAAAGTTTTTTTTATTTAAATAAGGTTCTGAACACCCAAGTTGTTTGTACTAAGGAATCAGGAAGGCAGTGTTTTTAACAAATGGCTACCTCTAACTACCTAATATTTAAATTTTGTATTATTCATGTCCCAGAAATGTGGTATGTACATGTGCATGTGCACACACACATACGAATTTAGTTCAGGAAAATACCTTTGGTTGACTTCTGTTACTGTGATTGAACTTTTATGTGGCCCAAAGGGGGCCACACGGTCTGACTCTGCAGCTCAGTTCTACCCTCCTTGACCCGTTACATTCTGACGTTTCAATACACTGGCCACCCGTCCTCAACACTCATGGGTGTCATGGCCAAGAACCCTGCTCCTGCCTTTCTTTCCTACATACCTTTGTGGCTTAGCTGCTGAGTTCCTGACCTTCCACTGATGCATGTCCCCTCAGGTCACAGCAACTGCTGATTGGTGGGAGACAGGAGCAGAGCACCTCAGTGTTGTCATCTTGGATTTTTATCCTGGTATTCACATGTGTCTCTTTCCCACTAGCGATAAATTGCGTTGCTGGAATCTGTCGTTTCTCAGCATCACGGTTTCTGCTGCCGACTGGTCTTCGTGATCTCAACCTCATTTACATCAGTCTACTATATCTACTAGCTCACTCCCTGATGATTTTAAAGTCAGTTTATGCTGTGCTGGGAACTTCCATGTTCTCTGTTTAAAGGGCAATCTCCCACGAGTAATTCTTGTAATACCTAAAGAGCAATCTCATTTCTTTATTTCGAATGCAGAATTTTTACTAGAAAGGGGGAAATTTGTTTCAGAACCTCTGTCTTACATATGAGAAAAAGAAAAACACAAACTTCTTCACACCAGACACCTGAGTTCAAAGGTAACATCCAACTTATTTCTGCAACTTAAAAGTCAAGAAGATGTTTGCTTTTCCAATGAGTTCGTTGAATTAAATTTTTGCAAACACTTAAAGAAATGTTACAAAGTTCCATTTTAAACCACAGCTTGAGTCATAGCCACCTTTCAAAACTGAGAAATTTTAATAATATGAGAGCAATAGGAAATGATGTCAAGTCTCAGGCTTTCTATTTCTTACCTACAAAAATCAAGTTGTTACATTCACCAAGATTACGGCAGCTGTTAGTAATGAGATACACAATACTGCATTTGTGTGTGACCTGAAATTATACAACTCATTAGTGTTTTTAAAACATTTTAGACATTTAAAGCATTCTAATTTTTACTATAAAACACAATAGCAGATGTCAAAATAGCAATAACCTGAATAGGAATTTACTAGCATAAGCAGAGGAAACTCAACTGTAGCATTTGGATACTGAGAGCCAAGTTTAGATTACAGGGCACTTTAATTGTAAGTATACACAACACTAATATGAATCTTTCTAGAATTAATTTTGGGATGAATAAATACATAATTAATATGTACTAAAATATAGTCTTAAAACTGAAAAAAAAAACAGAGAGTAAGAAAAAAAACAGTGCTTTAGCCTGCATTGACTGTAGTTACTGCTAAGAATGCCAGGGCTTACAAGAGCTCCTAGATCCTGAACAAGCTGGGGTTATTGCATGTTAAAATAATTATTGAAATAAATTTAGTCAAAAGAAAGAGGTCCCAAATCCTTGTTTTATGTGCTGTAACAGAATACCACAGACTAAATAAAGTTTATCCCAGAATTCATTCTGCTTCTTTCACACCCGTAAGATGGGACTCCTTTCCTGTGGAGTTAATGGACAATGGACTTTCTGAAAACCCCTTAAATCGCACAGCCCATTAGGACTTTAATACCCGAAGTCAATTGCTTATGCCCTTATGACATTGTAGCCACTTCCGCTAGCCCATGGGAGACTTTTTAATGCTGTGAAATGTCACAATATACTCATCGATACTGGATATTTATGAACTAAGTAAATCATAAACAATTCGTGAAGATATGGATGCGTGGTTGAAAACCAAGGGCACAGGCACTCCTCTGTTCCCACTCCACCTCATGTTTTTATTTGACACTTAAAAAAAAAGAAATAGTCCGATTTATTTAAGGCAGTTTTATGGCTTGTTGATAATGGTTTTTTGCAGGAAATGATGACAATGTTTCATTTCGAAGAGTCTTTCCCATCTGCTCCATAGAGCAGTGTTTCCACAGTGGTGGTGTTTAGTTTTGCACATGCAGGATTTCTTGCACTATTAGTGGTGTGTTTTCTTTGCTCTGTGAGAAGCACTGTGATGAATTCAACGTCTTCTTGGTAGAGGGAACTTATTTTATAAACAAATTGGAGTTACTTGAATAAGAAAAGAAAGGGGAGCATCTGACCCTGTGGACAATTATCCAAACAGAGTGGGATGTACCAAAGGAAGGAAAATGAGTGTTGATAATTTCTATAGCCTATAGATGTCATCTTTAAAAACAAATGAAACACTGTGTGTTTTTCAAACATACAAAGAATACACAACTTTCTAAATTGTTTTCCATTTTTCTATGTGCTTGAAACTTTGCTAAATGCTGGAAAGAGCTGATCATTACTTCTATGTCTCCAATTGGTTAGATTAAAAGACATTTAACTTAGAAGTTTATTTGATATTTCAAAATTATTAAACATATTAACTTTATTTGTTTCCCAAAATTATAGTTCTAGAAAATCATAATTCAGAGAATGTCTACAAAAGGCCTAGGGGGTAATTGGAAGTATACACGTATGGAATTTTCATATATATGTATATATGAAAAATTATATATATTTTATGCTAGGAAATAAAGGAGAATTGTGAGTGAGATCTTTTTGCCCACATTGCGTAAATTATCTATACATGTTTTAAAAAATGATTTGGGGCGCATCAGTTTTATTTTTAAGCAGCCAATTTATAAAGATTAACAGTTCTCAAACTTGAGCTTGCATCATAATTGCCCAAACAGCTCCTGACTCAGCTGGTCCAGGATATCTTACAAGTTCCTAGGTGACACTGATGCTCTCTTTAGAGACCACACTTTCAGGACCCTGGCGTGGAACCCATCCCATCTACAAGGAGAGCCCACTGCCAGCTTTTGCATTTAAGTAGCAACAGGGGGTAAACAAATATTCTATATAGGTGTTCATGAAAGGCAAGCAGAGAAAGAACACAAGGAAGGGGAATGAGCTTTGTTAGTTCCCATGGCCTAATGATGTCTTCCTAAATAACAACAACAAAACATGTAGTTTTGAAAATTACAGAGTCTTCAGGTTTTCTGAATGGTGCAAAAAGCACCCCAAAACTGGCTTTGACACTTCTGTATTCCTCTCAGATTCTCACTTGCATTTGACAATTCAATCATGAAATATTTTTGTGCCTTGCTTATTGAATGAACATTTTCTTGGTACATCTTTTCTTTTTGCTCTGTCTTAAAAGTACTTCTAGTGTGACTATATATTGGCTGTGTTAGTATATATATATGTGTGTGTGTGTGTGTTAATATAGTATATATTGACTGTATTAGCACATATATGTATATAGACTGCATTAGTATATGTATATATACATATATTGACTTATTAGTGTATCTATAGTATATACTGACTGTATTAGTATATATATATTGACTGTATCAGTTATATGTTATATATATTGACTGTATTAATATATAGAGAGACTGTATTTATATATATTGACTATATTAGTGTATATACATGTAGTAAACATATTGACTGTATTACTATATAAAGAGAGATTATTAGTATATATAGTATATATATTGACTGTACTAGTATATATAGAGACTTATTAGTATATATAGTGTGTATATGTACTGTATTAGTCATGGCACATTCAAATAATTTGCCTAGTTCCCAGCACAGTATTCTGGAATTTAGTCATTGCATTCAAAGAGGTCATTAATATCAAGTACCTAGTAGTTAGAGAACAGGGGGAATTAAAAATTGTATCGGCAAATATACACATGCCATTCACCGCTTTAATGGCATACTGGAGACTGACTGGGCAAGGAGCAATAAACAGAAATGCAGCTCCCAGTTCACAGACTGTGAAGCTCAGCTTCAAGGCACTGCTGTGTAGATGCTCTTCAAGGCACTGCTGTGTAGATGCTCTTCAAGGCACTGCTGTGTAGA
>NC_022010.1:66524619-66535997 GCF_000317375.1 Microtus ochrogaster
TGAGAGATTGCGAGTGGGAGCCAGGGTAGAAGACAGCAGAGCTCACCTTTGGATAGTGGTGTTATTGCCGTCTAATAGGGGTTAATATACTGGCTTCTGCACCCTGCAATGTTTTCAGTGGGGCTTGGGTTTCTGCATGTGTTTTAGAGGAGACAAAAATCAATCAAGCCATAGCCTTCTTCAAGCCAAATTGAAGCCATTTGGAAACTGACCTGAACATATGGCAAATACATGGTTGTTGATCACACGTATTTCTCGTTTCCTGCATCTCCCTCACCTCTTCTTCTCCAAACTCTCATTGTCCCGACTAAAGAGCAGTTTTAGTAGAGTCGAATCTAAGGCTTGTGTGTGAATGAGAATATATGCATCCGGATGGGAGGTCTCCATAAGAACTGTAAGCTGTCGACTTAGGAAGTCAGCTATGCAAAATAATCATCCTCCCTGGCTCTCAATTGTGTTATGATGTAGACCATGAAACTACTTCTCCCTTGGTAAAAACTACCCAATATGATCAGACGCTATTGAAAAGTCAGCACGGGACGTTTCAGGCTGCTAGTCAATCCTGCAGTGTCAGCAGATGGAGAAGTCTTGGCCTGAGCAGTCAGAACACTGGGTATTCTGACCTAGGTGGAAACTGTGGCTGTTTCAGCTCAAGTGGGGCCCATTTTCACCACAGCTGGGCAAACACAGAAAGTGTTCCATCAGGAGGAAAACATTTTTCCCTCAGACTTTGGACAGTGCTGAATTCAAACATTATAAATTTAATAGCAAACATCTTCTGGATATTTGGTGTCTTTGGTGTTCTAGCAGGCTGGCTCATTGGAGTCATGCCCCATGGGGATCTCTCAGAGGTATTTGCATGAGCACAGCTCTACAGGTGAACAAGGGCATGTTCCCTAAATTTCGAGAAATCATGTTGCCTTGGGAACCTATGCTCCATTTGCCTGCTCATTGTATGCTATCCCTGGGTGGGAGTGTGCTATTCTGTCCTGGAACAGCGATCACAAGAAACTATAGTTTGTGATTTGCAAACAAATCATTATGGATGAGAAAATTCAAAATTTGAGTGCACTTAAAGGTCCAGTTTGCTGCTATTGGGGCTGGTCACAAGGCTCATTGGACTTCTATTACAATATTTTCTCTCTAATTTTCACAGTGTCATTTTTCTTTAGAGTTATCAAAATCTTTCTTTACATCTTCATTGTAGTCAGTATTTTCCTTATGTTTCCAGGTCTATATTTGTAAATGGCATGCAAGGATGCTTTGTGGCTGTCTCTGGAACCGTGTGCTGTTGTTAATTCATCTCCCGAACATTGTGAACTCTTTGACTTCACTGTTCTTGTTTATATCTCTGCTTCAACATGTGTTTTATATATATGGAAAAGAGTTTCATTGGTTAGTTAGGGTTCACAATGTTCAAAGTGTTTGTCCTTATCTACACTATGCCAGGCACCCTGCCACCAGCATCCTTCAACTTAAAAATGAGCAAGAATTACTTAACAACAATCCTGGGAACGTTTGTAATGACAATTTTATATACACAGAGAGAGAGACACAGGAACACACAGAGAGACACACTCTCTCACACACAGAGAGACACAGATACATACACAGACACACATACAAACACAGATACACACACAGACACATACACAGAGAGACAGATGCATACACAGACACACAGGCACACACAGATAGATACAGATACAGACACAGACATACTCACACACACTCACTCACATACACACACACAAAACACACACACACAGCACAGAGGTAATCTAAGGAATTCCTTCCACCCACCCACCTACATTATTCTGGTATAGTCTCATGCCATGGCAGAGCAGACCCTATTTTCCTCATCGTCCTGACTACTTTAGTTAAACTCTTCTGCTCACGGGAGGTCAGTCAAGTATCTGGTCATACGGAACTGGTGAAAGCAGTTTAAATAACATTGATTATTGTTTAATTATTAGTGACATTAATTTCTTGTACTCCTTAAAGTATTGAATTGAAATTACCTTTTTTTTCTTTATGTAAACTTTTTACCAGGGAGCTGGAGAGATGGATCAGTGGCTAAGACACTTGCTATTCTTGCAGGGGACCTTATTTTCATTCTCAGCACCCACACGGTGGCTCACACTGTCTGTTAACCCCAGTTCCAAGAGATCTGACTCTTCTGACCTCTGTGGGCACCAGGCATGCATATACATATATGTAGGCAAAGCACTCATGAAATAAAAGTTTCAACAAACTTAAAATTTTCCATTAGTATTCCTGACTTTTAGGTTATTGTTATTGTCAAGAAAATCCTGCCCTCTACAACATAGGAACAGAAACAAGTGAACAATTGTCCATATCCTATGCCTTCCTAGTCATTCTGTGAACAATGCAGAAAAATTGCTAAAACCTTTAAGACATATAAAACCACAACTTATAAATCCACAGCAGGGAGAGTCATTTGAGCACTGAGCCTTTATTCCATGGTCTGACTTTTCACTCCTGAAAATTCAAGGTAAGAGGTAAATTATTGCCAAGGCTTAAGTTAACATTATCCTTGGTATAACCTTGCATAAGAATTCGGTGGAATACAATCCATGCCCACAGTTACATTTTTCAAAGCTTTTGAATATGCTATCACACAATCGCTCAATATAAACATTAAAGGTGGGGTATCTTGATAACTCCTTAATACGTTGTGTAATGGTAAGACATTGGAATGTTTTCACAGAGTGCATTTGAAACTTAGTGTTCTTTGAGAGAAACTTGATTTAATGTGTGTGTGCGTGCGTGCGTGTGTGTGTGTGTGTGTATTGAATGATCAATAGCACCAGACACTGCTAAAGCTAACTCTGCTAGTGCTATAACGACCACATGATTGAATGTCCTTCTATCAGAAGGAGTTTGTTTAGCGTGGCTGCGGAGCTCAGGAAGGGGCTCCCCGTCATACAACGGGGCAATGGCATGCCGGAGCAGAGCTGTAGCCTGTCTGCTTACTTAGGTAATTTGTTCTGTTTTATTGCTGCACCAGATACCATTGAATAAATGTGCTGTGGCTTGTTTATTCACTCAGTCACTGATGGATATTTGGGTTTGTTTCTAGTTTAATGTTGTTTTGGATGTTCTCATACGTTTCACACAGACATGTTTTCATCTCTCCTATGTGTGATGGCTAGGAATGGAACTGTTGGGTTCTTTGGTGACTTGATGACTTTCCAAGTCTTCTCTAGTTGTACACTTAATGCTCACAATCCAAATGTATAAGACTTCCAAATTCTGCCTGACATATTATTAATTATACTGTTATTTTAATTTTAGCTATTCCAGATCATTGTGACTTTAATATTTGTTTCGCTTTGATTAATCATATTGACCAAGAATTGGCAAATTATGGCTTACACATAATGGGACAATGCACAGTTATGTCTGCTTAATTTGTATGATGTCTACATCTTCTCTCTGTGCATATATGTGTGGTGTATGCATATATTTTATGTAGTGTCCATGTACATACACATGTCTAAGCTGGAGGAGGATGTTATCTACAGCTTCTCTCTGTCTGTCTGTCTGTCTGTCTCCCTCTTTCTCTGTGTCTGTCTGTGTGGTATACGCATATCTGTGGTACATGCATACACTGCACGTGTGTGTGGTACCTTCATGTGAACACATGTCTAGACTGGAGGATGATATCTACAGTGTCTCACTCTCTCTTTCTGTGTGCATTTCTGTCTGTCTGTCTTGTATATGCATAAGTGTGGTACATGCATGTGTGCATGCTGTGCCCATGTGTGTGCATGTATCTGGGTATGCAACAGCTGGAAAATGATGTCTGTCTGCCTCTACCATTTTCTGCCTTCTTCCTTTGAAACAGTGGCTCTCCCTGAATCTACAGTTTGCTTGGTTTTGACTTGACTGCCTGGCCAGCGAGTCCTAGTGGTCTCTTGCCAGCCCTGGGGTTCCTATCACATGCAGCCATACCCAGATTTTTGCACGAGTGCTGGGAATCTGAATTCGGGTCTTCCTGCTTGAGCAGTTAGCAGCACTCACCATACTGGTAATCAGTACTACAACATTATGCCATCTGACCTCTGGAGGAGAAGACTCAATAACCCTAGAGGTTAACACATTTTCTGTGCTTCTGGACCACTGCTCACCTCTTTTGGTAAAGCATCCATTCGTGCTGGTTAGTTTTTTGCCAATTTAGCACATGCTAGAGTCACATGGGAGGAGAAAACCTTTACTGAAGGATGGCCTTCATTAAAGCAGGTCTGTGGTGCTATTTTCTTGATTAGTAATGTCTGTGGGATGGCCCAGCCCACTCTGGGTGATGCCACTCTTGGGTAGGTGGTCCTGGGTTATAAAAGCAAGCAAGCTCAGCAAGCCAGAGAGAGCAAGACAGTAAGGAGGATTCCTCTGTGGTTTCTGCTTCAGTTCTGGCCCCCAAATCCCTGCCCTGACTTCCCTCAGCAATGGATTGTTAACTGGAAATAAGAAATGAAAGAAACCATCTCCCCCTGCAGTTTCCTTTGTCCGTGTTGTGTCACAGCAGCGGGGAAACAAAGTAGGATGCTATTCGAACACGTTTAAATCACTTGGTTCTTATTTTCTTTTTAATCAACGATAAAGAACATTTATGAATTCTGGATACAAATTCTTAAGGAACTTTTATTTTTTTTCTAGATTTTTAAAAATTTTATAGCTTTAAACTTTTTATCAAGAGGTGGGGGAAGATCTGGGGAAGATTTGGGGGAAGGGAAGGAATATGATCAAAATATATAATGTGCCCTGATTTTAAATCTGTGTTTCCTATATCAGATCTGAACTGGTAGGAACTGATTTAATTAGTTAAATATTTTACAAAGTGTAAGTTTTTTATAGCACGGTAAATGGCAGAGCATGTCTAGGCTACAGTATGCTGGGAGCATTCTGTGTAGTAAGAGACGGATACTAGAACACCACAAATGGGGGTATGTTCTCCATCCTTTGAGGAGTCTTTGTTTTCTTGGTATAAGTATTGCAATTATTCTGTACATAGTGCCCTGATAAGATTAAATTTAGATGCACACTTGCTATTTGGAATATTTATCATCTTTTCACAGGGTATTATAACATTGCAGAAATATAAGCTAAGGCAATTCCTATTGTTATATAATACATATCTTTTACCTTTAGAAGACTTTTAATGTGATGTAGTTTTTCTGTCTCAAGAATCTTATCATCTGGACCGATGTGATATGAACAACTTTGACCATATTTTGTAATACTTTGGAAAGTATAAGATGACTTTATGAGAAATTAGACATGGAGAGATTCTAATGACTATATTTTAATGATGATTCCTTTCTCCGAGGTTCATGACTGAATAGCTGTAATGTCTTTGCTAGTTTTACCAAAGCATGAGTTTTGTAGTTGGTGTTGACGGTATTTTTGTTGGTGGTTTGGACTTGTTGCTGTTCTGTTTGGGCGCTGCTTGAACTCTGGCACTCCCTCGGTGACTGAGCTGTATCCCAGGCCAAACTGTTTCTTTAACGATCTGGTCCTGTCCTCAGCCCCCAGCAGCCGGCAGCCTCCCTCCTTTGGTAGGTCTGGTGACCCAGAGTCCTTGAACTGACAGTGCTGTCCAGTTTGCCAGTCTCACCCCCGCCTTTAATGCTCGAAGGCATATATTTACCTTGGAAGTTTGAAAAATGGCTAGTTCTAATTTTGCTCTGTAAGAAGTCTGATTTATTAACTTTTGGAATTTCACAACACTTTGAAATATTTAGAGATACTGTAGGGTGTTGCAAATAGAGGGTTAGAAACCACTGGTGTGGATCCAAGAATGTACTTTGCCAATATGCGGTTTTTCCCAAGGCAGTTTATTACTGCTTTCCTAATTGTTTTTTATGTCTCTCACATGCGATAAAATGTTCTTCTAGTAGTCCTTTCCCCGCTCTGTATCCTGAACAAAGACATTTTGGGCAACATATTTATTGCTTATTTGTGTGTTATTTTGGTTAAGGTTATGTTGTAGTGTGTTATTCTCTATCATATCTGTATTACTTGCCAGAAGTCTAACTATGACTAAATTCTGAAAGATAATGTCTGTTACATAAATTGGGCCCCAAAACATCAGGCGTGTCCAACCAGTGGCCTCATGGCTACACATGGTCAAAGTCAACTGAGAATGCAGAACAACCTCAAATCATAAACTCACTTAATAAAGCATTGTGCATTTTTTGTAACTTGTCAGTGCATTTTTGAGTGAAGACTTTGTAAGTGGCAATATTATGTTTCCGTGTCAAAAGGTTCACCATCCATGGTGGAATCAAACCATAATAATTTGTAATAAAGATTATTTATTATCAAATATTAAAATTAATGCACGAGGCACAGAGATATGGAACCCAAATATTAGAGTATTTATTGTCCAGAAGTATAAAGGGTCATTGAATCCTAATATAAATAGTAATTTGGAGAAAATGTTGATAAATCTATCTTGAAAAAGCTGTAAAACCTTTTCGCCAGATGCTGAAGATCAATGAAGTAATAACTGGATGAGTGAAGGGTGGAAAGAATGTCAAGCTGAGGTGGAGGGATTGTATAGTGTTCTTGTGATAAAGGTGCAGAATCCGGACAAATCACATGTTCTGGAATGTGGAATGACTGACCTGACCAAAATAAGGTGTGGTGTGTTGAGAAGTAATATCAGACGTAACGTATGGTAACATAACACAGGGATCAGAGTTCTTAATATTCAATCAGTGGTTCTCAACCTTCCTAATGCTGCAGCCCTTTGATACAGTTCATATGTTGGGGTGACCCCCAACCATAAAATTATTTCTGTTGCTACTTTAAAACTGTCATCTTGCTACTGTTATGACTAGTCATTGCAGGATATCTGATATGACCTCTGAGGTGGGTCACGACCCACAGCTTGAGAAGCACTGCTTTAAATGAAGAACAGAGAGGGTGGTTCTAAAATATTATATTTGTGACATTTATTGCAGGGATATTTTTCTACATGTGTTATTCCTTTTCATGACATCTGTGGATATTTCACTCAGGAGAGGAGGAGGAATGAGAATTTTAGAGGAAGAGTCAATTCATTTGTTCTATAATGTTCTATAATTAAAGTACAATTCAAAGTTCTATAATGATGATGTATTTCTTGGCATAAATTGCTAGCCAAATGGAGAGAGGCTGGGGTTCTCTGCCAGAGAAGTAGACCACTTGCATTTTGGTAGATCGGTAGCTGTGTTTGTGACTTTTTCTTTCTGTTAGTATACTATTCCTTCCGCTTTCTCAGAGGAAGCATGCCATGATTGCATCCGGCAGAGTCCATGAGGAAAATGTTCTGGTGTGCTGTGAGGCCGCCACTCTGTGCTCTCAGTCAAGCGCAAACTCAGCTTAAGCCCAGAAAGAGTTTTCCAAATATCTTCTCAACAGAATACTGCAAGCAACCTGGCTGCGTTTTAACTTACTGTGAGAAATTACAACCTCCTAAAGCAGAAGAATGTGTTCTCAACTTACATTTGCCCTATTCTACTGAGAAAAAGTAATACTGGCAGAAATCAATGGAGGCCCATTGATTAACAGTGGAAAAATTGGACAAAGTCTGTTTTGTGTAAACTACACAGTATCTTATTAAAACCTGGAGAAATTAAGACAAATCAAAGTCCTCACCATGAGGCCCATGGCTTGACACTCCTAACTCTGTTGAGTAATGACAATGGTCACAATGACAATAAGGTCCACAAGAACTTCAGGACTTAGTTTTGACCCTACAGTATACAGGCAAGATGATGGGACGTGCGGATGCACTCGGTTGCCTTCATTTGGAAGAACTGAACTAGATCAACTCTGACGTTCCTTTTGGGAATTTTCAAGAAATTACTTAGTATCTATGGTTCTTAGTTTTCCACAGATGCAGGAATAACCAAGAGTTAAAACATTCATGAAATTATGTTTTTAGTCAAGTGCAAACTAATATGCCCAAGCATAGAACTGATCCTGGCTGCTGAGGTGGATGGGATCCATTCTAATAGTGTGGTACTCCTGAGGGAAATCCTTTTCTTTTCTCAAAGACTTCATACAGTCCTTCTATGTTCCTGTGTTAGTTAGCTGCTTGTCACTATGACAAACCCCCACAAGAAATATTTCAAAAGGAAGGAAGATTTCCTTTGGCTTGCACTTTGACATGCCTCTGTGCATTGTCAGCTTGTTTGTGTGCTTTGAGTTTGGGGGGAGGCAGAATATTGCTCACCAAAAAGCAGAGAGACAGGGTGGGGCCAGAGACAAGATGGAACTTTCTAGATCATGCCCCTAGTGACCTTTGTCCTCCAAGCAGGTCCCACCTCCTGTTCTCTAATAATGCCACCCTGTTAAAAATCCACTAAGGGATAAATCCACAGATGAAGTTAGATTCCTTATGATCTAATTACCCCTCATTGACTTGATCCAGCAGCTTGGAGCATTCAACATGTAAGACCACTGGGGAACATTTCATGCACAAAGTGTAACAGTCCTACATTGATCGCAATTGTTCAGAATCGTTTGGGTTGAGGTACAATAAAGTCCTCATATAGCTGCAGTGGGGAATTCATGCTGCAGTGACATGGGGACTAGTATTCATTCAACGGGGAACTCTGGTTAATGAGAAATGATAGAGGGAATTGTTAAAACAGTAAATGCAGTCTTCTAAAAGGGCAAAAATATTTTCAAATATTAAATATTTGGAGAATAAAGGGAAAAATTCAAGCTCACGACCCTAATCTTTTTTTAAAAAAATAATTTATTTAGATTCATTTTATGTGCATTGGTGTGAAGGTGTCATATCCCTTAGAGCTGGAGTTACAGACAGTTGTGAGCTGTCATGTGGGTGCTGGGAATTGAACCCAGGTCCTCCCGAAGAGCAGTCAGTGCTCTTAACTACAGAGCCATCTCTCCAGCCCATGATTCTAATCTTTAGAGGCATACATACATATTTTATAATTCAGAAATTTGAGTCACTTTAGAAAAAGATTAGACTGTAGTTTATATAATTTTGTATGTGAGGTCTTGACCAGCAAGCACTATTTAAATAAGCATCGCTCCTCAAGGAAACAAATTCTCATCAAAATTCTCATGCAGTGAGTTAAGAACACATGGTGGTGGAAAGATGGTTCAGTTGTTAAGAGCATGTAGTGCCTTGCTAGAGGACTCGAGTTCCTTTCTCAGCACACACATGGGTAAACCTACACATAACTCCACTTCCAAGGATCTCACTCTATTTTGGCCTTCAAGGGTTCCTGTATGCAACAACCCCCATTTTACCACTTTAACAACTCTTATCCCAGAAACTTTACTTCTTTGTCCATTCCCAGCTCTATCAATGACTAATACTTGTAGATATGGGTCTGGAGGGCATCCTGAGGATGCTGAGATATTTCAAGGTACAGTGATTAAATTTTACCAATAAGAATCTTCAGTTGCTTGCATCATATCTTGGTAATATGTATAAAGTGAATTTTCTAGCTCACTTTGGATAGAAAAATGAGATCAACCAAAATTCCACTTAAACCTCAGTAACAAACCACCAAAACTTGGATCTCTCTATTTTGCTTTTTATTTTAGTCTGCTTTATGCAGTAGTAAGTACATTTTCTTTGATTTTAATGTTAGTCTTGTTTTTGGTCAGCGTTTCATCAGTGGTATGATCCCAAGAAGCAAAAGAGGTGCTGTTTGTTCTCAGGACAATGTTTCCAATAGGCAAGGTTTGCTGGGCAGGGTTGAGTGATGAAATATAACTGATGTATTGGACACTCACCTTATATTTCCACCCTCAGGTAAAAGACCAAGCTTGAAAGTGCACATCAACACCACCAGTGACTCCATCCTCTTGAAGTTCCTGCGTCCAAATCCAAGTGTAAAATTGGAAGGTTTTCTCTTGGGATATGGCAGCAACGTGTCTCCAAACCAATACTTCCCTCTTCCCACAGAAGGGAAAGTCACTGAGGCAGTAGTAGGTAAGGTGTTTGGGGATCAAACTCAGGGAGATGGGTGGGTGATAAGAGGAACCAACTATAACAAGATGTCCTAATGTGGAAGATGAAAAGCATTTCTTCTACATCCTTGGCTGAGCCCAATGTGGCAGTATAAATCACCTTTGCAATTAATGCAACCCAAAGCACAGTTCTTTATATTGAAACTTTTTATCGTCATAAGAAATAATTGTCAGCCGGGCGGTGGTGGCACACACCTTTAATCCAGCACTCGGGAGGCAGAGGCAGGCGGATCTCTGTGAATTCGAGGCCAGCCTGGTCTACAAGAGCTAGTTCCAGGATAGGAACCAAAAGCTACGGAGAAACCCTGTCTCGAAAATCCAAAAAGAAAAGAAAAAAAGAAAAGAAAAAAGAAATAGTTGTCTTAACCACTGTTGAACCTGTAATCCCTGCTCACATAATTGGATATATAAGGGAAAAAAAAGCTGAAATACTGGACTCAACCTTTGTGGCATTATTTACGTGAACTAATTTTCCTTCTTGCTGTCTTTACTTTCTTCCAGTGGAAGATAGCCACTATAGATTTTTGGATTTTATCTTTGGAAAGAAAAGAAAACATACTGCATTTTAAAATTTTTAGTAATTCAGACAAGGAGGTTGAAATTTAATATGAATTATGAAATTGTGCATTTCTTTGAAACTGTTTTAATGATATAAAATTGGAGTTTCAGGATGTGAGCCATCTTCTCGCTTTCTCTGTGGAAAATGTAAATATAATCCACTTAAAGGATTAAATGGTTTTGATAAGGATAATTCATTGTAAAATCTTTGAAAGTCTAGGGTGAGATTTGGTTCTTTGCTCGCTGATCCACTTAAAGGATTAAATGGTTTTGATAAGGATGATTCACTGTAAAATCTTTGAAAGTCTAGGGTGAGATTTGGTTCTTTGCTCGCTGCTAAGATGTTGCTTAAGAGCCCAGTCTCTGAACTTTTGGGAGTACAACCCCCGTGTTCCAGCACTTCATATTGGTTCTTATATTTTCGAGTGTGTAATGAGAGTGCCAAAATGAGTTGATTTTCTTCTTCTGCCTTTTTTTTTTTTAATCCGGAGAAATAAATCTCTGTTGCTCCTTAATGCCAGTCAGGAGGTAATATTGTTAATTAATGAGCAATTAGAGATAATGTTGTAAAGTAGCGAGTAACTCAATTTTACATAAGGGAACCACTTTAAAACAAACCTAAGAGATGATTACCTCCCACACTCTGAGAATTAGGTAGTTTTCACAAGTATAGTAACCAATTCCATGAAGAATTTGAGTTCAGATGATTATAAATATTCCCCAGTATGATCCAATTTTCACTATGGGAAGTGACCAAAAGGCAAGCTCACTGTCACGTTGATATACCACCCCCTTTC
>NC_022010.1:66536152-66543037 GCF_000317375.1 Microtus ochrogaster
GCCACCACCGCCCGGCTAAACATTTTATTTTTGATAGACTTTTTTGATATTTAACCTGGTAATTTGTTAGCTTCCTTTATAGCATGTGAATGCATTAAATATTAAGATGGCAGAAGTCAAATTGCTAATGAAAAAAATGTGCATAATCTAAAGAAAATTTTCTGCATAAAAATTCTAACCTATTGTTTTAATAATTAAGGTTGATCAAATGCCCTGGGACCCCTTATATTTATTATTTTAATCCATGACTTTTTATTGTATAAATTTCCAAATTTAATGGGAATAATGTTGATGAAAGTCTTGTAAAACAGGTTGAATGCACACCACTGTGCTAATGTTGTTCTATGTGGTTGTGTATACTGTTTTCTGGAGTGTTTTAAAGCATAAAATACACATTTATCAAGTATGCATCTATAACAGATAAGAAATACTTTAATAATTCCATAAATTTATTATATTATTGCTTTAATCCTACAATATCACTTTATACCTGGATCACACTTAAAATTTCTCATGTGATCTTACAACTGTCTTTTTAGAACTGGTCTATTAGAATCACTAAATAAAGTTCACATATTGCATTAGATTATGGATCTTAGTTCTCTTCCTTTCCTTTCAGAATATCATTGGTATGTAGAGAAAATGGAACACTTCTTGGGTGGGATGTCCACAGCCTACATTTAATGGGTGGCTCCTCTTATGTTTTTTCCTTTGCAGTACAAAAGATAGCATATTGTAAAATGGAGACAATCTACATTTTAGGCAGGATTTTATACTAGTCCAAATTCTCTAGAGCATACAGCTTCTTTAAGATGGTATTTCCATGTCCATTCAGATGAAGGAGACAAGAGTTTATCTTTGCTATTTGTAGGAGAGCCTCTGGCCAGATAATGATCTTATAAGGTTTACACAGTTATCTATTAATGAACTTGCATGAAGTTCATAACATATCCAGGCCAGAGATATGATTTGGATCTTATTCTTTTGACAAGGTAACCAAGAATCTAGTAGTTGTACTCTGGGATTTTAAACACTGCTGATTATGAGGAAAGGATCCATTCTCCATGAACTCTGTGCCTGCTAACACACAACTAGCTATTCAGTATTCTTTCCTAGAGTTGAGAGTCTAAAATTCTTGTGGAATATTAGTTGAAGATATGTTACATTTGCTTATCTATGGAATATTTGTTTAATGATGCAAAGATATGTTACATTCTTTTATGTTGCATTGTTTATCTCTGTGAAGCTGTGTTAGTTTGCCTGCTTAAAACACCTGATTGGTCTAATAAAGAGCTGAAGAATGACCAATAGCTAGAAAGGAGAAGAATAGGTGGGGCTGCCAGGCAGAGAGGATAATTAGGAAAAGAAAGGGGGGAAGAAGGAGGAGCGAGAAAAGGAGAAAGAGAGGAGGATACAGGGTCTCATTACCCAGCTACACAGCCAGTGTGAGAAATAGAAAATAAGAAAGAATAGGGCCAGAAAAGAGAAAGGTAAAAACCCCAGAGGCAAAATGTAGAAATAGGGAAATGGAATAATTTAAGTTAGGAAAGCTGGCTAACAAGCCAAGCTAAGGCCAGGCATTCATAAGAAAGAATAGGTCTCCATGTACTTATTTGGGAGCAGAGTGGTAGGCCCCAAAGAGTAAAGAATAAAAACAACCAACTAGATAAAATATTTTGGGAAATGAGCATTGAGTAACTCTGGCTATCTATGGATAAAATAAAGTATAAAATGGTAAGCTTCCTAGTCTTGCTACTTTCAGGATGTAGTAGATGATCTACAGAACTCAACTATAAGGAGTTAAACTGACACAGGACCATTTGAAAATGAAGCAGCTGTAAGCAAGAGGAGAAAAAGTTAAGGCTGAAGCTAGGTACATAGGCTCCAACAAATAACGGCACCAAGGAAAAAGTCACAACCCATTTCCACCATGAAGATCTAGAGATTCAATTTCCAAGCTATTTGCAGAAAAGGATGGGAGTGCTTGACATACTTTTTCAATATTTTTATTTTAAAATACAATTGCATCACTTTTTCCTTTCCCTTTCCTCACCCCACCCCCTCTGTGTACCCTTAACCCTGCTCCCTCTCAACCCATGGATTCTTTCTCTTCAATTGTTATGTACGTGTGTAAACATTGTAACCTACTGAATCTGCCCAGTGTTGCTTGTAGTATATGATTTCGGGATGAACTGTTTCAAACTGGACAACTAACTGAGGGGCTCATCCCCAGGGAGGAATATTTGTCCTCTCTGTTCCCAACTTTAGTTCTCTGTAGTTCTTTGTTGAGGCGTGGGTACTGTGAGAATTCCCACTTCCACAATAGAAAGTCTATTGGTGTTGTCTTTGTTTAGGCAGGCAAACTTTGAATCTGATTTTATAGAGCATGCAAAGAAGGTGAGGATTCGAATTAGCAGAAATATGTGCATAGCATTCAACTTTGATATTAGAAAAAATGCCCTCTAAGCTGCAGTGAGGATATCCAAATTCAGATGGTTTTGTGTAATTACTTTTCTTACTCTTTCAACTACAGAATAAAGAACAGACATTCCTTTCAAATTTAAATGGCCCATGCCATTTAAAGTATTCTAAGTATATTAAGAATTTCAATGTGACAAGTGATGTTCTCTAGTTCCATTGATGGTTTAAAAATCTTTATCATATCAAGAGAAAACACGAGATCTAGAGATGCTGTTGCATATTATCAAGGTGATCTAGAATTTTAAACCTGTAACTTCTTCTCACAGAAATTCTAGTATATTCTACCAGTCCATCCCAGGAGTAACTATGACTGCAGAGCCATTGAGTACCCTTGGGAGATGCCCAACATCTTCCTTCATTGGGTGCCCTTAGGAGATGCCCAACATCGTCCTCCATTGAGTACCCTTAGGAGATGCCCAACATCGTCCTCCATTGGGTGCCCTTAGGAGATGCCCAACATCGTCCTCCATTGGGTGCCCTTAGGAGATGCCCAACATCTTCATGGCGTTTGATCCACTCAGCAGCAAAATAGCTTAGACTCACTGAGCTCTGTATAAAAGCTCACACAAACTCTAAGGAGGGTCATTTGGTTAGGAGGAAAATTATCCTCTAAGAAAGGTGCATCTTCTGGCAAAGTTTTCTGAAGGCTAACTGTAGGATATAAAAAGCACATTCCACCTTCCCAGAGGACCAAGGTTTCCAAGAATGAGGAAGATAATGTCTAGTTCCCAGAGATTTAGCTGCAGGCTGTGTGACTGGTAAACTAAGGAAATGCATTATCATTTTGAAGAAATCTCAGGAGGCCAAACTGAAAAATAATTTTAATGGCCAGTACTGGGGTTATTATCTGGTGACTAGAAGGGAGAGAAATGATCAGAATAGAGGAATTTAGTGACCAAAGCTTGAAGTCTCTTGGCTTCGGGGTGCAGAAAATACTGTTTACAGTATGGAAAGCATGAGAGTTCTTTAATCTGTGTGCATGTGTGTGTGTGCATGTGATGTGTGTATGTGTGATGTGTGTATGTGCATGTGTGTGTATGTGTGTGTGTAATGTGTGTGTGTGTGTATGTGTGTGTGCGCTTGTGCTTGATCTGTCTGGCATGCCAATGTCCCTGCGTTGGGTTTCCTGGGAAGGCTGAAAAGAACTGAATCATTGTTCCCTTCTAAAACCTAGCCTAGTTTGTTTTGGTTTTATTATTAATTGTTTCATTCTTTGGCTATGCTTCTGCAAGACAGAAAGCCAAAAATTCACTTTAAAAGAATTAAGGTCAATTGATGGCCATTAGAGGTGATTTTTAGGGACCAATAAGGAATCCTTGCTTCTTTTAGTTTTTTTTTTTTTGTGTGTCCTCCCCCCTACCTGCCCCCTTTCTTGTTATGTCATCTGCTGGGTTGCACCAAAGTCTTGCTAACATTCGGAAACACTAAGTTCATTTTTATATGCCATTACTCTCTCTTTGCAGAATGTTCCCTGGTTAAAGTTCTACCTCTGGCTTCTGTATTTTCTCTCTAATCAGTTAACTGAGAATGAATAGCATTGAATGGACACACCAAATATCTGTGTCATAGACTATAATCGACTCTAAGCTGCTGAGAACGTTCAGGTTTCCAGAGTTTATGTAAATTGTTTAAGCCTTGTTATCAGGCAAGTCAGTACCTGCTCCTTCAGGAGATCAGAGACAAATCACTGTTTCTTGGGGAACCTTTGGGACAAAGATGCTGGAACTCCTAGGAGGCTGTTCCATGTGACATGCTTGAAGCTCTTACTTGTCCTTTAGACAAACGTGCTTACAAAACAAAACAGACCTCCAGTTTGATTCTTTTTAAGGGCTTATTGTATTTTTAATTGCACACATGCACATGTATATGTGCCTCTGTGTGTGTGCACGCGCCGCGGTTTCTGCAGAGGCCGGAAGATAATTTCAGGTCTCCTGGAGCTGAAGTTACAGACAGTTATGGGCCACCTAACTTGTTGGGAAACGAACAGTAGTGAACTCCTCCAGTCCTCTGCAAGGGTAGCTAATGTTCTTCACTGCTGAGTCATCTCTCCAGCTCTGTTTTGTCATATTTCTTTATACTAAGAAATCTGTGTGCTTTTGCTTTTATTACTTCAGAATAGACTCATGTTCTAGGTTAAATGTTCTTTTTCAGATCATCAGATTGATCGCTTAGAGTTTTGCCTGAGTGTCCTTGCATTAATTGTTTATAATTCATTAGCCACCATATGCTAGATGGCTGTTGCTCTAAGAAATTAATGCAAACTTGGAAATTTAAAATGTAAATTTAATGTCTTATAGTTGTAGGTCAGAAGACCAAATGGGTTGTGGTGGGCTAAAATCAAGGTGTTAGTCAGACGACATTCTTGTCAGAGGTGGGGGGCTGAGTTGAGAGTGCAGTTTCTTGCCTTTTCCAGATGGTCTACATTCCTCTTCTATCTTAAAATTTACAATGGTGGGCCAAGCTGTCACATCACATTTAGCTATTCTGGCTGTACTTTAGAAAATCTGTGGTTGTTCTGAGCTCAGCTGGATGATTCAGGATGCTGTCCTCATTTTAGGTCAGTTGGTTATCAACTGTAATTCCATCTGTAAAGTAGATTTTCTTTATCGTGTAACCTCACACGGTTGCAGGTTCTGGGGTTTATGGTGGCAGTCTTTGGGAACCATTATCTTATCTGTCACAAGGTTCACATTTGGCATTCATGTCTCCATTGTCTTTCTGCTGTTAATTTCCTATAACTATTCTCTGTTCTGTTAGGAGAAAGTCTGGTTTTCACAGATATGCTGTGGGCAGGTGATGATTTCATGACTGTAAAGTGATGAGCTGAAATCTCCTGAGGGCAAAGGAGCAAGAAAAACGTCTTCCTTATGGAAAGAAAGCATCTCTTACAGGGCCTACTCACCCTTTTGTAATAGGACAGCAGCATTTCTTTTTCCAGTGTGCTGGACTTTAGCCAAACATAATAAATTATTTTTATTTTCAAAACAAGGGCTGTTATGCCACATTGCCTGACATATTTTATATGATGTTCTTGCTAGCATAGATCACTTGTGACATGAAGAGTTGTTTTTCACAAATATTCAATTTTTGTGGAATTTTTATTTTTATGTTATGTATGGATTTTTATTTTTACTAATTGCATAAGGTTTGCCATGTTTATTTTTACATCTTTTTTATTAAGTATGTATTGGAATTTTTCAAGTCACTGCTCTTGCAGGAAAAATAAAAATAATATTCTTTCTTGTTTTTTAAAATTCATATTCAGATAAAATTTGGTAAAACCTGGCATAAGTAGAGCTGGTGTGGTGGAACATTTAAATGTGGTAGGAACATTTAACCTAGAACATCAGTCTGTTCTGACGTAATAAGATCAAAAGCACACAGATTTCTTAGTATAAAGAAATATGACAAAACAGAACTGGAGAGATGACTCAGCAGTGAAGAACACTAGCTACTCTTGCAGAGGACTGGAGGAGTTCACTATCATTGGTTTCCCAATTTATTATAGCCGTTAAGTTAAGAAACTAAGACAGGTGGATTGGCATAAGTTTCAGTGCAGCCTGGTCTATATAGTTAGACTGAGTCTCAAAAAAAAAAGAATTTTAGTAGATTAACTGAAGCAGAAGAATTTATCTAATGCTCACAAGAGTTCAGAAATGGTGTGAAAACACACACTCCTCAATGAATAGATCTTCTAGGTTTCTACTCCTTCATTTTTTGAATCATCTTCCAAATGTTCTTACTGCTGATTTCCAGTTGAAGAATTTGCTTCCTGCTTTTTCTGCAGATCAGGTTGGTCACAGAGTCCACCTGCCCCCAAGGAGCTCTTGCTGCTCAGTTTTATATTTAGCTGCTGGTCATTTTGCAAATATCCGAGGGGGGCGGGAGTGACAATCCATCAGTTGGGTAGCACAAGGCAAATAGCTTTACTTTGCTTGCTCAAGCAACAAATGGAAAAGAGTCTCACATATTCAGAACCAGTGCAAATTCCGACAGAAAAGTTTGTCCTTTAGTCAGGTGTTAGGAATCCGTGGGTCTAACGAAGCAAGTGCGTTCACTCTCCCAGCTGCGATCATTTTCTAAGGAGGACATTTCTATACACAGCCGTGGGCTTCTCAGGCCACTCCCAACCACCATCTTTCCGAATGATTCCAGGGCCAGTGCTGAAACTACAAGCTAGTGTCCCAGTTGATGCTGGGTCCTGGAGGAGCCCTGGGCCGGAATGATGACTTCCATATTGTAGTAATAAGAGCGGCAGGGCTGCGTCCCCAGCACTCCGGCCGCCTGCTAGCTTATGCCCCGAAATAGCAACACACAAATTGTATTCATTTAAACACTGCTTGGCCCTTTAGCTCTAGCCCTTACTGGCTAATTCTGATATCCCGATCAACCCATCTCTAATAA
>NC_022010.1:66543321-66547356 GCF_000317375.1 Microtus ochrogaster
CCTCTGCTTGAGAGAATGCAGAGAGAAAGTACTGAAGAGCCAAACAGACTTAGATTCAAACTGGAGACCTCTGCCTACTGTGGAGTGGTTTGTAGTAAGATATTTAACTTCTGTGTGTTTCATTTTTGTTGTGTGTAAAATAGAGAATGACCTTCTGGAAGTGTTGTGGAGACTGAACAAATGTTCACGATAGATTACATAGATCCCAGCACAGAGTATGCATGGTCTATAAACGTTTCCATCAGCCTCTGATAGATCAAGCAGAAGGGTCTTCTTCTTTACTTCATCTTTCTGACCTTTGTCTCAGTTGTTAACAAAGGTTGGGCTGTATTTTCACCAAAGTTTTGGTTTACACAAGATTATAGTGTCTAGTGTGAAAACCAACCCTTGGTCAAAGGATAGTGGTGTGATTCAGTTTGGTTTTGTATTTGTCACTGAGAACTGAAGCCAGGAAATCCTAGATGTCAGTTTAGCACAGGTATTAGTGACTGAAAACAAACAGTCATATTCATTTCACTGTTGTGTCCTGAGCATGTTCTCTTGACAGGGACAGCTCTCAAATCAAGATTTACAAACAAATCTGAAGCAAACTCTGAGGCTGTGTGTGATGCAGCCACTGGGACCACACACCTTGCTCTCATGATCATGATTTAATCATTCAGTGGTGATTCCTGTATCCATGCTGCCTCTTGCACTTGGTGGATGGAGAGAAGGTGCTGCTGCTTAAATTCCACAGCCATGGGCTCCAAAGCAAGATGCAATTCCCACTTTTCTAGATTTATTTTCTGTTGACTGAATTTTCTGTCCTGCCCTGTTCCCACAGTCATTAAGTCCCAAAGAAATCACACAGAGGTCAACATTAATCATAAACTGATTGGCCCATTAGCTCAGGCTTCTTATTAACTCTTATAACTCATATTAGCCCATTATTCTTGTCTATGTTAGCCACGTGGCTAGGTACCTTTTTCGGCGAGGCAGTCACATCTTGCTTGCTCTGTGGATGGGTCAGGAATGCAGAAAAAACTTCCTTCTTCCCAGAACTCTCCTGTTCTTCTTGACCTGCTTCTACTTCCTGTCTGGTTGTCCCGCCTATACTTCCTGCCTGGCTACTGGCCAATCAGCATTTATTTAAAATATAATTGACAGGATACAGATCATTGTCCCACAGCAATTATCTTCCAGTCTCTCTAGTATATTAGTTATTTTAAGAATATAAGAACTTTGCCTTACTCTGCAAAACACAAATAAAAATGAGAGAGTAACATAGGCAAAGTTTTAATAACTTTTTATTTTGATAAGTTTTACTGTTAATTCACAGAAGAAACTCATGTTTCAAAACATTCTGAATAGAATTCACTTGTAGAAATGGAGATGTGAACAAACATAAATTAGATGCTTTAAATTTAATATAGCCTTTATTATTATACACTAGTAATGGCTCTTAAAAGTTTGACCCTTAATTAAAACTGCTTATTACTTTTATTTTCATATATGTGGGGTGAAGGGCTGGAACCATGATATCACACACAATGTTGTAATAAAGAGTGGCAGGCTATGTTCCTGGTGCCCGGCCGCCCGCACAGCTAGCTTTATCCAAAATAATTACGGAAACTGGATTCTTTTAAACACTGCCTGGCCCATTAGTTTCAGCCTCTTATTGGCTAGCTCTTACATATTGATCTAACCCATTTCTAATAATCTCTGTAGCCCACAAGGTGGCTTACCAGGGAAGATCTTAACCTGCGTCTGTCTGGAGCAGAAGAATCATGGCGACAGCCTGATTCGGCTTCTTTCTCCCAGCATTCTGTTCTGTTTACTCAATCCACCTAAGGGTTGGCCTATCAAATGGGCCTAGGCAGTTTCTTTATTAATTAACCAATGAAAGCAACAGATTAGAAAAAAATCACTCCCACATCACACACAAAGTCTGAGAACTGTGTCTTTCCTTCCAAAATGTGGGCTCTGCCCATTGAACTCAGGACACTGTACTGGTGTCATGCTCTTTACTGAGTCTTCTTGCTGACTCTTCCATTAATCTTTATATTTAACTAAAATATAATATAGAAAAAATGCATCATGTTCTCCTACCATTGAAATTGAGACTGGTAGTTCAATTTGTGCATTCTTTAATCATTTTGTTCAGAAGTGAGGTAAAGTTTAAAATAATGGGGGTTGTTACTTATTCTACTGAAGGCAGACATCACAAGGAAATCTAAGTTAAATAAATGTCCCAAGGATGTGTACCTATCAAATGGCTGGTTCAGAATGTGACCCCAGAAATCTGGTGAGAACTGAATCCCTGTGTTTTAAGGCTGCTCAACACTTAGGAAATCTTACTTGGTCTACAATCAAGGGACTCTTCTGATCTATAATAGGAAGCTCCTGGTGGTCTACTCCTGTAATACCCTATAAAAATCCTTTTTAAAATACAGATCAAGCATCATAGCTCCCTAATTCATAAAGATCTAAGTGAGAGAAAATGTGTGACAACTGCGCTCTCAAGACTTGTGTTTGGCCACCGCCACCACCACTGCCTTTGTTGTGGTTGCCCACTTGATATGCAATGCCTCATCTACTCCACAAGAGGCCAAGGCAGACACCATATGGCCCTGTGTGTGTGATAATACAGACTGTTTACTTTTAGCACACTCTGCATGAACTGCTGTAACTAATTGCAGAATTTTACTGTGCTGTTCACGTGGTCTTGAACATCCACACTCGAGGGTTCTTTCTGCTTCACGTAGCTAGTGCTGTCGACTACAGACACCAAGAGCTTGACACCTGCTCTTAGCATTACTGTTAATGTTAGTAATTGTGTGTGTGTGCACATGTGTGTGTGCTGAGTGCATTTGTGCATATGTGTGTTCTCGAGCATGTGTGTGATCTGTCTTCATCCATAATCAATCTAAATAAAAAAGTCCCATGAGCTGGAGATCCTAGGAGCCTTGTATTTCCTTTACCTTTCATGTGTATTGAACTTAAAAACTTAATAAATTTTTTTCAAGACAGTGTTTTGCTGTAGCTATTGAACCTGTCCTGGACCTAGCTCTTATAGACCAGGCTGACCTCAAACTCACAGAGATCCTCCTGCCTCTGCTTCCCGAGTGCTGGGATTAAAGGTGTGTACCACCACCAGGTGAAACATAATAAATTAACCAATGGGAAAGAGTTGAGTTTGAGACTCACACAGTCTGAAAGAACTGTGAGTGCCACTGAAGATAGAAGATTTTCCTCTTTTATCTGAAAATCACTTTCTGAGTTAGTTATTTTTCTGGAAATACATTTACTATGTGATAAGTATTTGGCTTTAAATCTTCAAAATACATACAAACTTTTTTCATTAAAAGCTAGATATTCTAGAATCATTTAATTTTCTTCCAAGACATAAAATGTAGCAGAATTTAAGTTTCAAAGAAGGATGATTAAAGCTGTTGGCATATCAAGTATCAAGTTATTAATAAATGAATACCATCATTTGATCAGTTCACCAGGAGTTTCTAACAGAAATGCCTGTTCTGAAAATAGATAACTATTTCCCCATGTGCTACTAAGGATCTTTTAATTCTTTATTCTTTTTGTTCTGCTGGATTTAACTGTACTTTAACTGGATCTTTCTTATCCTCTTGATCTAATATATCATATCTAAGTCTGTCTTTTCTTGGAAATTCATTAAAACAAATTTGTATTATTTCAGTGTTTTACAGAATTTTATTTTTAACTCATATTGTTTCAGGTACTGAAATCAAAATCTAATTTTCAAAAATTCATTATAGGTTGTACATTTAAAATGTTCCCTATTGTCATGGGCTAAAAGGCTATTTTACTCTGGGTGTACTATTCCAGAACCATTGTAAGAGTCTGGCTATTAGGAAGGATGTTTTAAACGGAAAGCTAGCTAATGATAAAGGATTAACTTGTAGGGTCTGAGGGTTACCCAGAGAGTGAAAATAGAAGAAAAGAATTTGATGCTAGAATTTCCTTTGCTTTTAGGGATATCTCAAAACCAAGGACTGTAGTAATAGAGTGGCGGGGCTG
>NC_022010.1:66547456-66554879 GCF_000317375.1 Microtus ochrogaster
GGCTTACCAGGGAGATTCTAGCCTACATCCACCCTGGGTTGGAGCTTCATCGCATGTGTCTCAGAGAGCAGAGCTATCCCCGCATCTGCCCAGGAGCTGGGAGCATGGCATCTCTGCTCCAGACAGCAGAGCTGTCGACTCTGAGCCCACTTCCTCTTCCTCCCAGCATTCTGTTCTGTTTACTCCACCCACCTATGTTCTAAGCTATGGGCCCAAGCAGTTTGTTTATTACTCAACCAATGAAATCAACAGATTGATATATGACACTCCCACATCAAAGGACAATGTCTTATCAGCTTTTGTAATTGTCTGTTGTGTTATTTCTCTTGGAATGGGTTACTTGCCTATCTCACTCAGTGTTCTTTGGCTTACATGAGTCATACCACATGCTGGGCTGTGCCAAGCTGCATTTGGCTTTATGTTTTATGTTGTGGTCAGGTTGGGGGGTTTTGTGCATGTATTCACTGGGGTCTTATTTCACCAGCCTAATGAGGCCTCCCAGAGGCAGAGTCGGGCCTCATCATCCCCATGTGTCTGATAAGCAGACTCAATGAGTTTAAGCTATTCTCAGTTCTTCAGTCAAGGTTCATTGTCAACAGAACAAAGCATCTCCCATGGGCTGTAGTGGTAGTCTCTGGGAGAAACAGTTCTTTGAGTTTGGGGGGTGATTCTACTATTGGTAAATAGCTAGCTTGCCTGTCATGTGAAAATTTAAACCCATTGCCTGGTGTAATTATTAAATGTGTCCCATTTTCTCAGTAGTTGGAAAAGTGCCTGCTTCAAAAGCCCAAAGTTCTCAGCATGACCCTCAGATCTTTCATAGTCTAGTCATTAAGTCACAGCCCAAACTTTACTCTTCCCTCTGAGAAGGGAAGGCAAGGCAAGATGTTGGCTATGAGTTCTCTTCTCTGCCCGCTCACCAAATGCCGTGCACAGTAACTATCAGTATGTGCTGGGATGGAGATTTTCATCAACCAAATGATTGTTGAATTCCCTTAATGTCCTGGGCCAAGGGGTTGGTCAGTTGTTCCTGGGAGTTGCCCTGTAGAACAGATACTGTAAACAGCATCTTCTTTATTCCAGGGAAGACAGGGATCCCTGGAGGTTTAGGAATCTACCAGCAGCAGGCTGACTCCAGATCCATCTTGTCAATTAGCCACCACAGCACACTGCTATTCAGCCCCACAGTATACATGTACCGTGGTTCTTTTCAGCTGTACGGGGAAACTCTTTTGAGAAAACAGGTCTTGGCACTGTGCCTCTACCTGCTCATGGTCACTTTTAAAGGACTGGGAGAAACGACATCCTGATGGTTTGAAGTCTTCAACTTTGGACACTGTTCTTTGGAGAAAACTGTCCAAATGAAGTTCCGGTCATCCACTAGGCCTTTTTAGACAGACAATGTGAGACATTGAAGTGTTCATGGGTGAATGTGTGTGTACACCAGAACAGGCTCGATCTCAAACATCTAGCTCCCACTGAACATTAAAACAGCTAAGGGACAGCAAACCCCCATGCTAAGCTAAGTGTGAGGTGCACGCAGAAGCACAGATAAGAAAAAAACTACAGGCGAGAAAGCCAGCAATTTATCTGACAGGTTTGGTAAGTGGGAAAGGGTGTGTACTGGCCATCAGAGCAAGTGTATCAGAGAAATACGTTACTAAGTGTTTGAGATGTCACAGGGAGAATTTGTCACAGAGAGAAAGCAAAGGAGGGTTAGTTTGGGACCATGGCTGGATGAGATATACCAGGCTCAGTGTCAGACCATAGGAAACAAGATGGAGCAGCAGAGGTACTCAGCATGCAGGGGCAGGGAGTGGAGGGTCAGCTCGGTGCTGGCTTCACACACACGTGACAGATGGTCTTGGAGGACTCTATGTTCAGAGTTAAATGAGTTATTATCACTCTTCTCAATCCCTAGTTTTCTTTACATTTCATTTAGTAAGTGGTGTTCTGTGGGCCACGCATCAGGGAGGTGGGGTTGGAGCCTGAGATTCTGTACTTGGGCCTTCCATGCCTCTCACCCTCTTAGTTCAGTTCTCAACTGTCTCATCTCCAAGACTTGCTTGTCCTTGCTCACTGTGTCCAGCGTGGCTTGGTCCTGGACACATGACCGAGGCAACAAGGAAATAAAGAGATTATAGACACACAGACACACACACACACACAGAGACAGACAAACTGGGGTCAGGTGGGCTGGACAGGCACCTCCCACACATCCAGGAGCCTCAACACATTTGTTATGTATCACACGGGAAGAGGGGTTAGCTAGTTTTGGTAGAACATCTCTGTAGAGGAACAGTCTCAGGCTGCAGTCATCAGGAGAAGGAAGCTTCAGTTGCTGGTTTTCACACACTGTCAACATTAACACATCCAATCAGAGGAAGGCATCCTCAGTTCCCTGAGTCTGACCTGGAGAAGTCTCTGCCAGTTTCCAGGGGTCTGAGACTCTGGAGTCATTGACATGGACACTGTCATGTTAATAACACACATGTACACAAGATGTCATCTGCTCACCGTACATTCACTGAGAGACCCCTATATTTCCCACACATGTTGTCTGACTGACCATATACGGCTCACTCCCAGTTACCAATTTCAGCTGGCTTCCATTTCCAGCAGACCCTTAGGTGTGAACTCAGGGGGCGTTAGGGTAGCTACAGACACACTATGGTGCCATATGGCCAGATGTGGTGGCAGTTGTGCTTGTGTACTCTGGAGCTATCACTGTTGTGGAATATTAGCTTTAGATGTGTTACATTCATTTATGCTGCGGGATATTTGTTTAAAGCTGCAAAGATAGGTTGCATTCTTTTATGTTGCATTTATTTAACTCTGTAAAATTGTGTTACGTTGCCTGTCTGAAATACCTGATTAGTCTAATAAAGCGTTGAACGAC
This sequence comes from Microtus ochrogaster, assembly GCF_000317375.1. Taxonomy (NCBI): domain Eukaryota; kingdom Metazoa; phylum Chordata; class Mammalia; order Rodentia; family Cricetidae; genus Microtus; species Microtus ochrogaster. Next base: position 66,550,356 of record NC_022010.1, read on the forward strand.
CAATAGCTAGGCAGGAGAGAGGAAAAGGTGGGACTGCCAGGCAGAGAGAATAAATAGGAGGAGAAATCTAGCAAAGAAAAATGAGAAGAATGAAGATAAGAAAAGGAGGAGAGGAGGCCACCAGGAGGCCAGTCCCCCAGACACACAACCAGCCTCAGAGTAAGAAGGAAAGGGAGACATACAGAATAAAGAAAGAGAAAAAGCCCAGGGGCAAAGCATAGTTAAAGAGAAATGAGATAATTTAAGTCAGAAAAGCTGGCTATAAAGAAGCCAAGGTAAGGCCGGGCATTCATAGTAGTGATAGATCTCTGTATTTTTGAGGGGAGCTGGGTGGCGGGTTCCCAAAAGAGTCAAGAAAAAAAAAAACAGAGAAAGAAACCTACCTATCACTATACATTTCTAGGGTATTTGGATGAAGCAAGCACCATTCTGCCCCTACTCGGTTGTGTCAAAGTCCCAGTGCACGGACTGCAGTTGTGGGAAAAAGAGATTTTATTTCCTGTCCTGAGAGTGCAAACGGGAAGAGAAGAAACTTTGATAATGGAGTAAACCCTAATGGGACACATTTTGTCTTCATCTATTTTCCGCCGCTATAATAGGATACCTGGGACTGGATTTTATTAAATTTATATTTATTTAAACAAGAGAGATATCTGGGCCGCAATTCTGGAGGCTTTAAGGTTCAGGGCTAGGCAGGTGCATCTAGAAAAGGTTCTCGTGCTGCACCCCAGCCTGGCAAGTGGGATCGTGTGGCTGGCCCACATGTGAGAATGGGAAGTTGGTCCACGCAAGACAGAGCATAGAGCGTGTTTGTGAGAGAGTAAGGGACCGTGCTGGATAGATTTATAAAAACTCACTAGGGTTCCAAACATATTCCATGGAGGAAATGAACTTCATAATGGAACATAGCACAGTTCAAAGTTGTTGGGAGTCAGAGGTAAGGAGGAGGATTGGAGCCCACCTCCAGAGGGTCACCTTAAGTGCTAAGTAGACACCATAGCGGGTGAAGGCGGAGACAGTGGAAGAAAGGAAAAGGCATGTTTTTTAAAGGTCCTTAATAATTCATTTTCTATACTTTAAAAGAAGGTTTCATTGACCATTTGTTTTCTGCCTTGGGCCCACAATTAACAGAGCTAGTCCTGGGTGAAATGCGTCTTTGATAGTGTTGCCTCCCCAAATCTCCTCAAGTGAAAGTAGAACACTGAGCAAAGCTCCAGCGATGTCTTCTTCACTGGGATGTGTGTTTTTTTTTTTTTTTTTTTTTTTTTTTTGCAGTGGCGCTGTTTTGGAAACACCATTAAAGTGTTTTCTTCCAAACACTTTAGTAGGACCGTGAGGAGTGGATGAGTCTAGCAGAGGTCTGGGGACATTGAGTTAGGAAAGAAAAATCCTTTTTCCTTACATCTTCATCCATCAGAGCTGAGCTCCCTTTCTGTGTTTCGAAACCCCCACCCATTCCGCTGCTGGGAGAGCAGGGGCTGCATCTCGCTGGAGTTAACAACCCTGCAGACTTGTCCTTCAACAAGTGACGACCTAAACTATAAGCTCCCACAGATGAGGTGTGTGACTATTCTGGGCCCCCTTCTCTGTCTGAAATCCAAGTCCTTTCTGCATTTGCTGGTGGTTCCGTGATGGGGCTGGCTACACTTCTGTGGATCTTTTGTACTTTGGTGTTATTCCAGTCCTGGAGGCTGAGGAAGCCAGAATTTTCTTTGAACTGAGGGGCATAGCAGTGTGTTCTGTCAAACTGGGCACAGGTTCATCATTTAAAAGATTTTGTAATATTTGATGGAAATAGTTACCAAAGAGCCCAGGGTTTGTCAAATTGTCTCCAATTATTTTTCAGGCACAATAGGAAAAGGTTTATTGATCTACACTAAAACAGATATCTGGTATAAATAATTTTGATAAGTAAAAGAAACAGTTCTGTAAATAGACTTACTAATTCCCTGCTTAAGAATTAAAGCTTAAGAATAGGCTTGCAAGAAAAGGTGGTTTGTGTTTATGGGCTCTGCTGGTTCCCATTCCCTAATAGTTTTCTCCACTCTTCATGCAAAACTCCATTTACCCCTTCTTTCTGAATATGTTACTGGGATACTCACAGTTTTTCAGGCTTAAGGATGCATAAATGAGCAAAGCCTGAGCTCAATGTGTAGCCTGGTCTAGTCTGAGCTCAGTTCACCAAGTCTTTCTGTAGAGAAGTGGAAATACTCTAAAAGGTGGGCTCACTTAGTTCCTGATAATTACAGCTCCATAGATATTCTTTTTCTGTGTAACTATCAAAGAGCTAGTAATGTAAGTGACTTAAAGATTGCTGTGTTCTTCACTTATTTACCACTGTGAAGTTAGCACAGTGCTAACACCTTTGCTCAATCTTCCATGGACTCCTGACTTCCGTGGTCCTTTGCCACTGGAGAACTGAACGTTGGCCCTAGTGAGCACAAGTGCCCTCAGATGTCTAGAAAAACGTCTCACTAGTGTTTTCCCCAAAGAGAACCCCCACTCTTTCTTAAAATTGGTTTTGCCTCTTATCAGTTGTGCTCTCGGGACCTGTGGGTACAGTCTTCCAAACCCATCTTATGCTTGTTTGCTGTAATAAACTATAATTAGAATGTATTATGAGCTTCTGTTGGACAATATATCTTGAAGACTTTTTACAGTGATATTTATGAATGAGGGTGGTATGTAATTTTCTTGGGGGAATTTTTTTTATTTCGGAAACTGTGATACTTGCTTTTGTTTATTTTTATTATTTCCACCTTGCTGTCTGTCCTCCAATCCTACAGAACACAGCCACTTTTTTATTCAAGAAAATTGATAATAGCACTAACATATAATTCGTACCATACAAATAAGTAATTAACATATACTCTGTACAATTACAAATAAACTTAACCACAATAACCACAATGAAGGGCTCTGCGAAACAGCCACTGCGGTTTGTCTCCACTTAGTTAATGGAAAAGATAAAAGGTACCCAGAGAAGCATCTGCCTTGTCCCACTGACAGCCAGGCAGAATTGAACCCCAGCCTCTAGAGAGGGAAATACAGTTCAACATAAAACCAAGTTCTTAGAGTAATTGAGAGTGTAATGATATCTTGTTTGTCAAATAAAGCTTTTTTGTAGATCAGAGGTCGAAGCTAGCCACTAGCTAATCATAGAGTATGGAGGTCTATACAGACAGTCAGGAAGTGATATGGCCAGGTAAGGGGGGGTGATAAGGCTGAAAGAGACAGGAACTCAGTCTCTTTTTGGTTGGGAAGTTGAGAAGGAAGGTGGCTGTGGTTTTGCTCCTTGGTCTCTCTGATGTCTCAGTATTTTCCCCCATATCTGACTGTAGGCTTTTATTATTAAGACCTGTTAGAATTCATGCTACAGGGGAAGAGAGAGGGAAAGGAAGAAGGAGGAAGAAGGGCAGGAAGAGATGGAAGATGAATGAATGTGTTTAAGCTCCTGACATGTTTTTTTCTAAAGTAACCTTGGCTTGCCTAATATTTGTGCAGACACATGCATGGTAGAGACTTTGCATAACAGAAACCCATGCGACTGTGGCAACAAGCTGAGCAGTGCCCCTTGAGAGACTAGAGTCCTCTAATAGAAGATCTAAGATTTGAAGATAGAATTTAATTTGGGCAATTATAGTAGGATTATAACCTTCACTAAAAATACAATATATATTGATACATGTCTTCAATGTTAGATTTCATTAAACAATAAGTTCTCTTATCCATTACCCTAGGGCATTTGCAATCTTAAGCAAATTAAGTTAAACTGGGGATTAACTAACAGAATTACAAATTTAAAGGGACTACATCCTATATAAATTATCTTGGGTGGAGATTTTAATTGCATATATTCCCTAAATAATGAAATAATTTTGGTAGAATGTCTGCTAAGACTCCAATGTGTGAATCTGTAGTCTGCTACAAATCTACAATACAGAATGGAATCAAAATCTTGACTTTAGTTGCTCCATCTTCCCATGTCTGTATCACCAACAGAGCATAGACACTGCTGAAACACTGCAAGGTGGGAGTAGTTACAGAGCAGTTAGTGTGAATACATCCACACCCAGTGCTCCTCTTCTGTTCCGCCACAGCTTATGCAAAATGACTGTGAACATAACCAAAACTGATTTTTAAATGGTTCCTATGACCATGTTAGATCTTGGGCACTGTCTTTGGCATCTGTACTGCTCTAATATTTCAAGTCCTTGTCAAAAAGCCACTAGCCCGTTAAATGCCTGTCTTAAGGAAGTAATTAAACATTAGTTCTAAATTGAGTAAAGCTCATGCCTGATCTCTGTTTTCTAGAAGGGCATTGTTGAGACTTATTAAAGAGACATTTTGAAGACTAGATTAAGATGTTTATATAATTGTAGGGTCACATACAAAACTAATATTGAGGGCCTTTGTTTCAAAAAGCAAGATTGATTATACCATTAGAGGTAAACCTCCTCCACCCACAGACTCTATCTCGACTTTTGTCATGTGTTTTTTGTTTGTTTTCTTTTTTCTTTTTTT
>NC_022010.1:66557951-66578749 GCF_000317375.1 Microtus ochrogaster
GTGTTTTGTAGTTCCTGCATGCATGGGATTTTCTAAGCAGAACTGTGGGAAGGCTGCACAAAATGTCTCAACTTTTATGCACCTTCGATACAGGCCTGCATATTCCATGCGTGTTCATTTTAACTTATGAATGAGGGAGAACTGAAGGGGAGTGGAATTGTCCAGTCTTTCCCTTTTCTTCCATGTTTGCTAACACAGCAAAAATGGGCATAAAGAGGTTCCTTGCTGGTTTGGGTTTCATTAAACACCACCTTATTTGCCAGTGAAACAAGCTCTGGCTTGAGGGAACAATGTGTCACATTGGGGCTGCCAGTAGCTCCCTTTATATCCTCCTTCTTAGTCAGAGGCAAGATTTACTTGTCCTCATCTAGCGTGTGTGTGGTACATGCTGGCCTGCGCATGTTCCTGTGGAAGCCAGAACTCTACCACCAGTATCTTCTACTACTTTACCCCTTAGTCTCTGAGACAGAGTCTCACGGAACCTGGAGTTTGCTGCACTAGGGATGCTTTATGCAAAGAGGGAAGTGGAAATCCATAGACAAGTGTTAGTATTTCTGGCTCCGTTGCTCCCGTGCATACTCCAGCATCCCACAAGTCATAGTATTACAAAATTCAGTTAAAAGATCAAAGTATTAAAATTTTTAGGAGTTTGGCACAATGACTTAGAAGGTTAATGTGATTTTCCCTAAGCCCTATGACCTGAGTTGGATCCTTGGGACCCAGATGGTGGAGAGAAAATGACTTCCACGAGGTGTCCTTTGACCTTCACAGACATGCTTATGCACCCACCCAAACACACACACACAAAAGAAGTTAAAAAAAAAATAAAAAGAATTTCTGGATGGTGGTAGGGCCTAAACCATCTGGGTACAACTGTAAATGTTGCACCCCTGTGAAACTGACCATGTCTCAGTGATCTCACTATTACACAAGGTGATTGCAGAGGGTGTGCAGAATCACCGTGTCAATAGTTTATAAATTTATTAACAGTGTTTTGCACACAGAAACCATGTATTCCATGGTAGTTTATTGACACCTAAATTATTCTACAACCCTAACAATCTCACCAAATGGTGATTGTAGTCTTGATATTGAATTTGGATTGAGCACTTGGTAAGGGAGTTTCAAATAAGCAATATATACTTTCAAGCCCATGGGGCTCTGGGAAGGCTTGAATACACCTTATCTGTGATCATGAGGTCTTATGGTTGTGTGTTCATCAGGTCAGGAGGCAGCTATGCAGCAGACACAGCCCTGAGGTGAGTTCCGGGGACTGCTGGGGTTGCCTACCTTAGTAACTCATATGGCAGATTATAACAAATGGGGAGATGCTAGCCGTGTAAATGAGGTTGGCTACTTAAAACCTTGGGTAAGAAGGCCTCTTACAGCTTCTTCCATAGCTCAGGTCTACCTGAGCAAGTAGTGCTGAATTCTGGTTGACTGCAGCAACTAAGTCAAATTTGATGAGTAAAAAGTCTCAGGTCTTAATGTTTCTGAAGCAATACTGTGGTAATTACTAATCAACAGTTAGCCTAGTAAAACTGCTGTTAGAACACTGCTTTTCAGGTTCTAGTGCCAGGCTTCTTTAGCCTTATTCCCCAGGGAAAGGTCAGTGCGCTATCTGCCCCTTCTGCAGCCCCATGACACAAAACAATCAGATGCGATAGGGAGTCAATTCAAAGCAGGAACTCAGTTAATTACTGAGAGTGTCAGCTTATAAAGGTTAAGTGACATCATATGTTAAGTGACATCATGAGATGCAGGGGTACCTCCAGCCAATGAGAGACAACCAAGTCCTCCTTCTGGCTAGAGGGGCGTCTACCTAGATGTTGCTGTCTCATCCTCACTAGGTAGCTTTGAGACTATCATTCAAACTCAAGCCAGGCGTTTCTCTGACCTACAGGCCTCAAGGTACAGGCCCTGAGATAATTTTGGCCCAACATCCTAGGTGCTGTTTGTTTATTTATATATTTTTATCAGTCATCTTGGATACAGTAGTTTTTTGAAAGGCCATGAGAGTCACATTCAGATAATCACTCCTCTGGTGGATTGACATCTGAACATGAGTTGTCACCTGCTGTACCCTTCATGGCTCCTGACATCTCAATCTTTATTGGGTAATCTCACACCTCTTAGCTTTAACGTTGATTCTCAGCCTTTTAGCTAAGAGCAAGTATAGTATCTAATAGAGTTTAACATAAATATTTTTAAGGATTGTCTCTGATATTTCAAGGGTAAGCTCTGGTGAATAACCCCATTCTTATCCATCTAGAGTTGCAAAATAGGATTCAGTGGAATTTAAAAGACATGAGATTGGGGATGGGCATGGGCTGAATCTAGAAGGTGTTAGGGGAAGAAGTAGGGACTAAATATTATTAAAATAAACTGTATGCATGTTTGAAAATTTCAAATAATTAGTAAGTATACTGTATCTGGCTGGAATGATGACTCAGAGGTTGAGAGCATTTGCTGCTCTTGCAGAGGACTAGGATTTGGTTCTTAGCACCCATGTGGCACCTCACAACCATTTATAACTACAGTTCCAGGAAATCTGATGCCTTCTTTTGGCCTCCAAGGGCCCTAGAAAAGCATGTGGCACAAATATACATGCAGTTGTGTGTGTGGGTGTGTAAATGAGCGTGTGGGTATAATATAAAATTGAGAAAGGCTTTCAAGTGGGTAACAGTAGATGCGTGGAAAGAAGGGATGCAGGCAAAAGGACACACGAGTCATGAAAGATGACGAAAAGCTTTTTTTTTTTTTTTCTAGTTTCAACCTGCAGGGTTTTTGTTTTCTTCTTTAGTGCTGGATAAATGCATAAGGATGTTCTGGGCAGTGAAAGGAAAAGCCTTAAGCAAAGCCGCATAGCATCAGAATGGACGTTCTGATGGCAGAGACATTCATTGAGATGTATAGGGTTTGGAACTGGGCAGGAATTTTGAGTGGTTTCCTTAAATGATCTGTGTGATGTTTTCATTTGTGAGTTAATGAGAATAAGGCGATTTTACTTAAAAAAGAAAAGTCTGTGTAGCATGTTCTTAAAGACCTCATCCCCACCCAAGGCCATTTGGGTTTGAAAATATGGATCTAATTTTCATTTCTAAGACTTAATGGGCTTTTTAGAAAGTATTAACTTTCCAGTTCTTGGGTCTTCTCTTTCAGTGGTACTGGGGTCAGAGAGAGTTTAACACCAGCAAATGTTCATTCAGGACATGGGCGTGCTAACTGCTGTGCTGGTTATGAAGGAAAGGGGTTTTGCTGAAAGATAATGTTGTTGTTTCAGATGCAGAGCCCAAGTATCTGATAGTCGTGCGACCCGCTCCTCCTCCCAGTCAGAAGAAGTCATGTTCAGGTACAGTCCTTGCTCTAGATTTTCTTGTACTTACCTATGCACCATGTAATTTCACCTTCCGCTGCATGCTCGAGAGGAAATGCTTTGGGAATGGCTTAGCAATGTGGGTATAGATGGTATCAGTCCAGAGTCTGCAACTTACCCTGTGGGACGAGCAGCATTGCCTGGTCCTAGACACTACTCTCAGCATAAGTAGGCATTGCTGTTTCTTGTCACTGCCTACCCTGGGGTTGAGACAATTAACACGCTCTCTTCACCTTGGTTATTGTGAGGGGTAAGTGTCATTTTGTCTAGTTCTATTCTATAAAGGGTGGCCTCTTGCCCACTATTGGCCTTTCAGATTTTAAAGGCAAAGCTTTATGTCTAACCTTAGCTTAAGGAAAGCATTTGTTTGAAAAGGATATCTCGTTTGTGGATATACCGTAGAGATCGGAGGTTTGGTTTTATTTACTCTGTGTCTTTCCCTTCTGGGCTACTCTCAGACCAGGAAGGCTGGAGACAGAAAATGGATAAAATACATATGTAAAACTTCAACATGACTGTAATAGTGTTACCAACTTGACCGGAGCTGAAATCACCTTGAAAACATCCTGACACACCTTTAGTGATTATTTGGTGTCTGGGTGTGCCTGTGAGGGGTTATGTCAATTAGGTTGATTGAGATGGAACTGCCTAACAGTGGGCAGTATGATTCCCTGAGCTCCGGTCCTGGACCACATTAAAGGAAGAGACTAGCTGAGTGCATGAATCCTTTGGTTTCTGCTTCTTGGCTGTGGGTGTATCCCACCAGCTAGTTCAAGCTCCTGCTGTCTTGTCTTCTCTGCTATGAATGAATTACACTTAAATTGTGAGCCAAATTGAACCCTTCCTCCTTTAAATGGCTCTTGCTCAGGTATCTAACCACAGCACAGGAATAAAACTAAAGACAAAAGATTAAAGCTTGCCATGTCTAATTTTAGGACAACATTTTGTCCTCCAACAGAGCCTCTTTCTTCCTGTGGACAGTATCGACCACAGAGTTTCGCTTTGCTTTCTTTCTCTAGTGTGAACTTTTCTCCACTCAGTCATTCCCTAACCACTTTTGCCTTTTGAGTAACCCTCACTGTTATGCAGAGAAGCATCTCTGTGTGTGTTTGTTCTGCTTATCTGGAGGGATCAGATAGGAGGAACAGCACTTGACACTTCTACTACACAGAGCATAGGGGCCTTGACTACTCTGAATTTGTTCCCAATGTAGCAACACAGAGCTGGTCACCATAATTCAGTTTCCATCACCCTTCTCTCCTTTTCTTTGACTTCCGTTATTTCTTTTACAAGTAGCATTAAATGATCAAGAATCTTGAAGCAAAGGGGAAGACTTAGTAGCTCAAAACAGTGTTTTAAAATTTCTAATAATAAGGTCAAATGTGACTGTTACATCTTAGAACGTGGTTTTGTTTGGCTAATCACTGAACTGATTGTTCATGAAACCCTGATCATATAAATAAAAATTATAAAGAAAATTAGACCACTGAGGTTCTTGTAGTTCAAGTATTAATTTCTACCTTCATTTCATTTCAAGTTTTCTGACACTAGTCCTGGAAATTATTTCTCACTTCCTTATTTCTAGCTCAGGAAGCTGTGTCACCCTGTTCAGCATGTGACAGTCCACCTTTGCTCTCAGGCAGTGGATGTCATTTTTGTTTTGGTATTCTGCATCTGGGAGAGAAGCAGTGACTGATGAATCATTTCCATTTGTTCTACATTCGCAACGTAGATGATAATTAGCTAATCTTTTTCATATTAAAACCACCAAGTTAGTGACATAATCATTTGATCATGCAAGTTTAGGATCCCTTGGGGAATGAAATATACATTTTTTCTTATCTAAACTGCATTTTATATCTTCAAATATTGTGAGCAGAGCCAAGGATTCATTATAAAGGAAATTAGAAAATAATCAAGGAAACCAATATCCCAAAATGAGTTTTTACCTTGCATTCTATGTGACTTTGGACACCCTTGAGACTTTTCTTATCTTCATTGTTTATCTATAAAATATGCTGTTGCATTACATTCACGACAAGTCAACTCAGAAAGAGAAGAATAATATAATCACCTCAACATTTGTTTCTAAGCTGTGTGTGCTCCCTACCTTCAGTCAAGATTCTCATTTCTTCTCCTTGGAGGTCAACTGTAGACCACTCAAATCACCTGCCAGGCACGATGACAGATGCCTCTGAAAAGTTTATAGAGGAGAGAGCACATGAGTGTTGTCAGCCATCAGCTGTTATGATATCCATAAATGACTTTAGACAGCCTTAAGAGGTCAAATTCTCTAATTAGGTTTCTAGTATTCTGTTACTGTGTCAAATACCCAAGATAACCTTAGTTTTAGAAGTTTCATTCCATCACTTCTCAGTCTTTTGGCTGAGATCAAGTGTAGAAGTTTGATTCCATAATCACTGGATCCCATTCTTTAGGACATTAATGCTCACCTTATGTTCAGAATGAAACACACACACACAAAAACGAAAAAGGGAAAGAGACTAGGATTCTACAGTCCTTTTAGGGCAGACCCCAAAGATCTAACCCTGTCCCATTATGGCTTGCTTCTTGTAGTAACTCCCAGGAGCAGCATGATATAAAAACCAAGCTTTCGGCATGGGGACACTCATTCAAGTCATACAGCCATATGTAATAAAAATTTCTGTTTATTTTTTAAAAGTTGAAGGTGTTGATACTTTATCATAAGGAAATGACAGTTGTTTAAGGATACAGATTTACTCTGCTTTGAATATTACAGTGTATGCAAATTTCGAAAGCTACAGCACCCCATAAATAAGTCAACTGTATTAGATTTAGATGTTTTTATTTCACTACATTGTGTGCATTCTGGATCCAGAGACTTTCTTCCTGGAGTCATAATTGACAGAACTTAAAGAAACAGATATGGCAGTTTTCAAGAGCGTTTGATTCAAATAATCACCATTGCGCTTGCTTATGGGATCCTGTCTTATACACTTCAATAAAGGTCCCAGGCACTGTGACATGTTGTTCCAAGCCCATTAGACTGAGAAAACAGAAGTTCTTCCTACAATCAACACAATATGCCCAGTCTCATGGGGTAAAGAGGGTGACGGTGCAGTTTTACTAGACTTATTTTTCAAATCTGGATTTTATTTCCCTGATTGAACCTGTATTCAAACTCCTTCTTTTTCCTGACTTCTCATTTCTATAGTTTCAAATAATTTTTGAAATTGAAGTGCCTACACCCACACCCTCACCCCCGTGAGTTTAAAAAGACTCTGTATTCATTCATCAGCATAACCTGTGGTATTTTTCACATCTAATGAGTCTCATCAGAACAGCTGCACTTCCTGTGTGACTCCCACCTTGCAGTGTTATATAACGTGTGCAGCCTTCCATCTGTGGGCTTACTGTAAGCATATGCTTATTATCATGTTATAGCAAGGGGGTTACACTTTAAGATTAGATTTTAAAAATATGGCCTACAACTTCCATAAGAATGTTACATTCTTTTTGGAGGATATTAATTCAGTCTAAAATAATAGTTCTCAACCTTGCTAATGTTGCAATCCTTTAATATAGTTCCACATGACGTGATGACCCCAACCAGAAACTTATTCTTTTGGTACTTTATAGCTGCAATTTTGCTGTTATGATTTGCAATGTAAATATCTGAGAGGCAGGATACCTGACATGTGACCCCCAAAAGGCTCACGACCCACCAGGTTGAGACCCACTGGACTAAACGGCACATTTTTTATTTATCTATGGAAGAAATGAAACAAACCGAATGTGTATATACACAGAGATGTAAGTGTGTGTATGGGAGCCAATACCTCCATAATGATGGACTCACAGGAAAACTAAAGCTAGATATGATTGCACATGGCTTATATATACGCATATACATGAAAACATGTACTTACACACATATATGCATATATACACATACACACCCAAGAACAATGAAGCATTTCCTTTGATTCATGTTTAAACTCATGGTCAAAAATCTGTTTGTAGACTATATGAAAAGCCATGAACTTCTCAAAGAATTGATAAAAATTATATTATTTTTAAAAACACTCTCATAAAGTCCAGAAATGACTCAAAAATATCTTGACATGATAAAAGCTAAACTAAAAAGGAAAGGAATATCATCCAACCAAGTCTTCTTTGTGCATGCATTTTACTCAAACAGTGATCAAAAGGTACTGTGTCCTCACCATAGCTCCCAGGGACACCAAGGTGAATGAAGAGGTGGGGGGGGGGCAGGAAAGATGGAGGAGTGAATTGGATTGTTAGTTTTGTTTTAAATAAGTATTTTTTTATTTTTCTTTTTGGGGGATGCTATGGGGGTGAGGAGCAGATATGGAGGAACTGAGATTGGGGTGCATGATGTGAATTCCCCCTCCAAAAAAATCAATAAAAAATTAAGCTTAAAAAAAAGATACAGTGTCTGGAATTAACCTTGTGCTGCCTCCACAGGGAAATCTCGCTCTCGAAAACCTCTCCAGCTTGTGGTTGGTACTTTGACACCAAGTTCAGTCTTCCTGTCCTGGGGTTTCCTCATCAATCCACACCACGACTGGACATTACCAAGTCACTGTCCCAATGACAGGTAATTCCCCATAATGGAAATTATTTTTCATTACTTTTGAAAGCTTTGACACATGCTCAGAAAAATGTACAAACTTTTGGACCCTTAGCATTTACTTATCACCTATTAGCTATATTGTTCTAGTTATGAAGAGTACATAGACACCTAGTACAGGGACCCTGCCATTGACAAAGTTAGGATCTGAGTAGAAAACATATGTATGTATGTTTATCAGCAAAGGAGCAAACACAAGGGGTAGGAGCATATACCAAATGGGCAATATCATACAGAATGGGCAGTATCATGCAGAGAGCGCAGATGATATATATATATATTTACATACATATATATACATTCACACACAGATGCATATATATGTCTCTTTATGCATGTGTAGTGATATATATGTGTATATACTATATATAATATGTGTGACACATATATGTCTTTTTATGCATGTGTAGTGATATATGGGTATCATGTATATATACTATACACACATGTATACATGTATACATACATGTGTGTATAGTATATAGTATATATACATGTGTGTCTGTATCCTTTCAAATAATCAGAAATATTCCTTATTTTACTTACTACTAAGCCAGTGACTTACTTTGCTTGGTGATTGATTCTTGAAAGTACTTACTGTTTTGTTTTTCGAGACGGGGTTTCTCTGCGTAACAGCCCTAGCTGTCCTGGAACTAGCTCTTGTAGACCAGGCTGGCCTCAAACTCACAGAGATCCTCTGCCTCTGCCTCCGGAGTTCTGGGATTAAAGGCACGCACTACCACCACCCTGTAAAAGTACTTGCTTTTTAATGATAATTGCAGTTGTTAGTGAATGCTAGTACTAAAAAAAAAAAAATCAACACTTTGAGATGGGCTCCTACTCTGTAACTCAGATGACCTTGAACTCACTGATCTTCCTGCCTCCTCCTCCTAAGTATTGTTCTTTATTCTGAGAATTCAAGAGTGTTTGAAGGAGAAGTTTTTGAAGTGTGATCAAACTACATTATTGCCATCATTGGGGAACATGTAACATGCAAACTTAAGACTGCCCACCGCCAAGCTTCACTGGGTCAGAAATTAAGTGTGGGTCTCAACCATCCGTTTCAACAAGAATTCTACATGATTCTGATATTAATGAAAACTGGCTTAGAAAATGTGCACACACAGGAAGAATGACGAGGAGTGACACCGAGCGGTGACACAGAGAGGTGTTTTTTGTCAGCACAATTAAAACAGTCAGCTATGTTTTTAGGTAACTGTAACTCATTTGTCCTTAAGCCCCACACAATCTTTGGCCCTGTCTGAAATGAGCGATGTGTTAAGCACTGAACCATGACCCTAAATGGTTTAAGTAGAGTATTTGCTTCTCATAATTATTTACTATGTAAGTATCAAAATTCAAAAGTTATAACCCTATAAGTTTGAAAACATTTCAAGTTTCAAGACCTTTAAAAAAGGGGTTTCTGTAGTTCTTGTTTTAAATACACTAGAAATTATTTCAAATTTGAGAAAAGTTGCATTCCTACTTTAAAAGAAAAACTGCGACATACAATTTAAACACAGTAAAATCTGTAAAACTGGTACAGTTTGAGCTATAAATTTTAATATTTTGCTGGGCGGTGGTGGCGCACACCTTTAATCCCAGCACTCGGGAGGCAGAGGCAGGCGGATCTCTGTGAGTTCGAGACCAGCCTGGTCTACAAGAGCTAGTTCCAGGACAGGCTCCAAAACCACAGAGAAACCCTGTCTCGAAAAACCAAAAAAAAAAAAATTAATATTTTATATTTGATAGCATTAAGAAACAAAACATAGTATTTTGTTCTGCACACATTGTGCAGTTGTGGGTCTCACCTACTGCAAATAGATGTTTCTTTGATGAGGGTTGAAAGATGCACTCATTTATGAATATAAGGACAAATCATTAGGAATCTGATTAATATTATGTCCATTCATCATTATACTAGTAGTAGGTTCTTGATAAAGGCCTATGACCTATCTATCCCAAGGTTCTTGACCTAGTAATGGTACCAGGTATGGGTTTCATCCTATGGTGTGAGCTTTAAATCCACCAGAAAGTGGTTGGTTACCGCCATGATGTTCATTCCACAATTGTACTGGTGAGCATGTCTTGCAAGGCCAGTCACTGTTGTAGTTCTCAAGGATCACAGCCAGGTAAGATGATGGTTTTTTCCTCTGGTAGAATGCACAGCACTTTCAAGCACTATGAAGCCAGCCAGTAGGGATGAATCTTTTAGATCAGGATTAGCTTGATGTCTCCATGTTCTACAACTCCAGCAGTAGGGTCTTACTGCCACGTTCTGAAGTGTAACAACGACCAGTGGCAAGGGCCGATGATGTCTGGGTGTCTGTGGGAGCTCACTGGCCAACATTCAAAAGAAGAAACCTTTTCTTTGCACTGGGATGTTTTGTTTATTAGCTTGTGATTAGTCATGTAACATTATCAGCCTGAGGGTAGGAAGTGAGGATTGATCTGGGAGGATTTGGAGGGGAGGAGTATGATTGAAGCATATTGTATGAAATTTTCAAAAAAACAAATAAAACAACAACAAAAAAGAATTCCAGAAAGCTCCCTCTCAACATCCCCTAATTGGATTTTTATCATTATAGATTAGTTTACCTCTTCACAAAATCTGTATGAATGGGATCACATTGCATGAGAGGGTTGGTCGGTCTGTATTCCTTCAGCATTCTTTTAAATTTCATTTCTAACATTGCAGGTGTTGAACGGCTATTACTTATTTTATTCCCGAGTAGCATTCCAGTATGTGCCTATTCTAGTTTGTTATATATTCTGCTGGTAGGCACAAGAATTGTATCAATGAGGCTGGAAAGATGGCTCAGTGGTTAAGAGCACTAGTTGCTCTCTCAGAGGACTAGGTTTCAACTCCCAGCACCCACGTGGCAGTTCATAACCATCTTTCCTCCAGTTCTAGAGGATATGGCACCTTTTTTTGTCCTCTGAGGGCATTGCACACACATGATGCTACTATGTACATACAAACAAAATGCCAATGCACATAAAATAAAAATAAAAAATAAACTGTGTTGGTGATTGTTTTTAAGTCTATAGCTTCTATAAACATCCTCATACAAGACTTTGAATGTATGATCTAATTTCTTAGGCCAAAAGTTCCTCCAGTTGGAGCTGCTGCATTGCAGGAGTGCATGCAGGATGCATATTTAACTGTCTTTCTAACTTTGCCTACATTCCCTTAAGCAGGCTGTGAGAACTCTGCTTGCTGGAAATCCTCTTTGCATTTTGTGCTGTGTCCTTTTTCATCGTAGCTCTCCTGGAGTAGTGTTGACCCATTACACTGAACATGCACTTCCCTTGCATTAAGAATAGCTGAGATTTGGGGTTGTGAGATCATTTTTTACTCTTGTTTAAACTGAGCTGAAATGAAAAGCCTTTTAAAGTCTTTGCGAGTTCTCAAAAGTACCTTTAAAATTACTCTGATTAGGAAATCTAAGCTGAAAAGAAATGAGATCCAATTTTCCTTCCTGTGCCGATGGTCCTCAAGGAATAGAGTACTTGGGAAAAAGTGTGTGAATGATTATTTCCAAAACTCTTTTTTTAAAAAATAATTTTTAAATGTTTCAAAAAATCTGAAATATTCCTTATTTCACCCACCACTAAGCCCATGACTTATTTTGCTTGGAAAATCCTCTTGAAAGTGCATATTTATTTTACAATAATTCCAGCTCTTAGTGGAGTAGTTCAGTGTGCCAACACTGAGAAAATAATGTGCGGGTTGAAGTTGCTTCCCCTCCCATCAAAAAACCAAACCAAATCAAAAATAAAAAAGAGAGGAGTGAGGGAGAGAAGACGAGAAAGAGGAAGGGAATTTGATAGTCTTATAGCAAAACCCAGTTTGGTTTTAATGGTTGCTCACCTCGCTTGATGAATCCTTGAGGTGATGTTTTCCACCAAGATCAGTAGCAGCCAGGCAAATTCTTGGAGCATGTGCAGCCGTGCCTTCCAGTGCCTTGTGACTTCCCTTACTTATGCTTGAGTAAAGCTGACTTTTCCATGAAGAATTTATCTACTCTTGGTTCTGATGGGCAGAGGTTGCCACAGCTGGCAGCACAGATGGACAGAGCGTTTTAGAGAATGTCGGAGCAGATGCCTGAGAGCTACGCCATAGACTCTAAGGCTTGTCTGACTCAGATCGTAAATACATCTCACCCTTACCCCTGGCTCACCAATTCTGGCCCTGCCCATGTCATTAAATCAATAGAGTCATGGATATCGAATTGCAGTATTAAAACTCTGCTTTGAGTAAAGTTTTCAAAAGACTCTGTAAGTATCATGTCAAATGATTACATCTTTTCAAATCGGAGTTGGAAAAATAGGGACCTGTAAAGGTATGACTTGGGGAAGAATTCAAGAGTCATGGCTGAAAAGGAGTACTTTTTTTTCCGTTTATTTATTTATTAAAGATTTCTGTCTCTTCCCCGCCACCTCCTCCCATTTCCCTCCCCCTCCCCCAATCAAGTCCCCCTCCCTTGTCAGCCCATAGAGCTATCAGGGTTCCCTGCCCAGTGGGAAGTCCAAGGACCACCCACCTCCATCCAGGTCTAGTAAGGTGAGCATCCAAACTGCCTAGGCTCCCACAAAGCCAGTATGTGCAGTAGGATCAAAAACCCATTGCCATTGTTCTTGAGTTCTCAGTAGTCCTCATTGTCCACTATGTTCAGCAAGTCCGGTTTTATCCCAAGCACAACAAAAGCTTAGAATGTCAGCTCATTACTAACTGTGCCGACTTGGGAGCAAAGATGCCTGGAAAAGCAGACTCCACAAGTACTTGTGCTCCCAAGTCGGCACAGTTGGTAATGAGCTGACATTCGAACTAAGCTTTTGTTGTGCTTGAGAAAAATGCCTCGTGCTTGGACAGAGGGCTGATCCCCAAGATATACAAAGAACTCAAGAAACTGGTCATCAGAAGAACAAATAATCCAATAAAAAAAATGGAGTACAGATCTAAACAGAGAGCTGTCAACAGATGAATCTAAAATGGCTAAAGGACACTTAAAAAATGTTCAACATCTTTAGCCATCAGAGAAATGCAAATCAAAACAACTCTGAGAGTCTGTCTTACACCTGTCAGAATGATCAAGATCAAAAACACTGATGACAACTTATGCTGGAGAGACTGTGGGGTAAAGGGAACGCTCCTGCACTGCTGATAGAGTGCAAATTGGTACAGGCCTTTTGTATATCAGTAAGACGATTTCTCAGAATATTAGAAAACTTGAACTTTCTATTTCAATTTTCAATTGGGTTGCCTCAAGACCCAGCAACACCACTTTTGGGTATATACCCAAAGGATGCTCAATCATAATCATACCACAAGGACATGTACTCAACTATGTTCATAACAGCATTATTTCTCATAGCCAGAACCAGGAAACAACCTAAATGCCCCTCAACTGAAGAATGGATAAAAAAATTAAAGATGTGATACATTTACACAATGGAGTACTACATAGCAGAAAAAATAATAAAATCTTGAAATTTGTGGGCAAATGGATGGATCTAGAAAACATCATATTGAGAGAGGTAACCTAGACCCAGAGAGACAAATATAATATATACTCATTCATAAGTGGCTTTTAGATATAAGGCAAAGAAAAACCATCCTACAATTCACAATTCCAGAAAACCTAGACAACAAAGAGGATCCTCAGAGAGATATGCATGGATCTGTTCTACAAGGGAAGTAGAAAAAGACAAGATCTCCTGAGTAAATTGGGAGTGTGGGGATCATGGGAAGGGGAGAGGAAGGTAGAGGAGTGAAGAAAAATATATAGCTAAATAAAAACAACTTTTAAAAAGCACCAAAATTACTGTACACATTGTAAACACCTGAATGCCTCCACCATAAAGGCAATAATTAGAAACAGACTTGGAGAAATCTACTGTCATCTAGTCTTGCTGTATTTTTATGAAGTTAGACAAATCCAATGGATTAGAATAAACAACAACAGCTAAAGGGGGTGATTATGTCTTGAAAATTAGAAGAATAATATAGCTAAGATTTTCTTTCAGCAATACCTTCTTTAAAAGCCACTGGAATCTGACTGCCCTTGGATTGCCATAGAAACACAAATGGGGTTACTTTAAACCAATAAACCTTCTGTAAAGATTGATTTATAAAAACATTTCAAGTTGGTTTCTAGAAACTTCCATTATCCCATGCAGAGAATGTTTTTGGACAAGTTGTTCTCTTATGCCTTGAGTTTGGGCTTTCCATATTAAAGCTCTGACTTAGTAAGTTTCCAATAAGGACACCTTGTGTTCTGCTTTATGCTTGGGTGTATTCATGGGCTTTTGCCCTAGCTTTGCGGCCTATTTCTAGCTGTGCTCTCACGCATCTGTCTGGGTCTCCCACGATTTTGGATTCTTTCCTCAGTTCATGCTGGAGAGTAGATGTGTTTCATTTATGGTTTTGTGCTCATTGGTCTTTGAATTAAGAAGGTAACATTTGTCCACAATCTAAGACCAAACAAGAACTTGCCAAGCTGATGTAGAAGAAGAATAAGATTTTTTTTATCCAAAATTAGATTTAACATTGATTGCTTTTGTCTTCCCTATTCCTCCAGTTTGTCAAGGCTTTTAAGATGGCTTTTTCAGCTTTATAATTTATTTGTCTAACATTTTTATGCTTTATTTGTTTATACGAATTTTGGTTATTCAAGAGGGATATAAATTTTATTATAATTTTTTCTTCCAGATTCTCTAAGAAGTAGGCTTTTCCCCTGCCTGTAAATTCTCACTTGATTGAACATGGAGTCTTGTTACTTGTTTTGCCTTGTATTATAGTATTCCGTAAGAGTGGGGGGTCATGTTTCCAGGCTGGTAGTAAACACAAGCTAAATGGTTAAGCAGGGAACTGTCCTCATTTTCTGTTATGTGTTACTATTACCTCAAAATCAACCTGACAAAATTGAACTGATACCCCCTTTCTGGAAACATCATCTCATTTGTCTTATTACTTTCAAATATATTGAAATTCTCCTTACACCCTAACTTGTATATTCATCTACTTTTTGTATTTAATTTTCTATAGTGTCCAAGTCATATGGTTTTGTTAGAGAGAAGTACTCATATCTGCATCCTCATCTTTTCCTTCTCTGTTCCCACGCAGACAGTCCCAACCAAAGCATTTCTCTATACTCCATATCCTGACAGTAGCACTCTGGCCATGTTCCTTGGTTCTTTTGCATATCTCAGGCCACCATACCTTAAACAATGTGGAGGAAATCTGGACTGATCACTGTCAGCTTACTCCTCCATCCCAAATTCATCTTGACCTCTACTCACATCATCTCCATCCTCCGAGGATCACACTTCTGACTTCACTACTCTTGAGTCCATCTTTTTCCCTCATATCCACTAAGCCTTTGGTTCCTTGGTGGTCAGTCTCTTCTCTCTCTCTCTCAGTTGCTCCTTCATTGCCACTGGTAGCCTGCCTCCTGCATGCAAAGAGACTCACGGTTTGTGTAATCAAGACAACGTCTCTTGGTCCTGTTCTGTCTTCCACACTTCTTTTCAACCTCTTAATCGTCAAGGCTTTTCTTATGCTCTTGATTTTTACAGCATTCCCATCCATTTTTGTTGGCTTACATACCTTTCCCTCTGTGTTTACTGAGATGTGTTTGTCATAAGTGATCTGTTAATTATTAAATCCAGTAGAAGTTTCTAAGCTATTATCTTCTTTATAGAATTATTGGATCAGTTTGAAATTTACCACAGGCATTCAAAAATAATATACTAAATGATTTGAAGAACAGAAAAGATGACTACATGAGAAATAATGTGGGAAAGAATACATGGATCTGAAACAAGATTAGACATGGAGGGAAGAGGAACTGATAAATTCACAGAAATGTGGATTATGTAAGGACAGGACTCAGGGAAGATTTTAAGATAGACGTAAAAGTTGTTTATTTATTGTATTTTATCATTAGAGGATTCAGTCTGCTAAAGATGGCACACACCAGAGTAGAAAGGAATGTGAATATTTTTATTATTAAGAAGGTGGAAAATAGTAGACTGTGCTTGTATTGAAATACAGTGACAGGGTTCATTTTATTGTTGCTTTGGTAGGTCCCAAAACAACTACACACCTTCTTTGGAAAGTCAAAGGAAAAATTGATGTGCTTATAAGTAATAACATGGTATAAATTACCAAGAAGTCTACTCTGCTGAAATTAGAATAAAAGAGGGAGAGATCACTGGGAGGAGGGAGTGAGAGTAGAATTTCTGTCCAGCCACTGTAAATAAAGAACGTTAACAAAAAGGATGTTGGGAGGAATCCTTTGATACAAGGATGGGGAGAATATACAGTGTCCATATTTTCAGAAACACAGTTGTGTCAAATTCAAGTCTTGTTGAAAGAGTGTTGTATAAAGGGGCTAATGATGGGAGAGTTTGCAAGGGATACCTTAAATTTGATGCTCTTCCCTTTCCCCTAAGTATAGTTCACTACCAGCTGCCACAACACAAATTCAGTTTTTGCGCCAGATAGGGTTTTAGAATAGAATATTAATCTGTTGTTAAAATAAATTTTTCTAAACAGTCTCAAAATGTATTTAGTCTTGAGAAAATATGTGTGTGTGAGTGAGTGAGTGTGTGTGTGTGTGTGTGTGTGTGTGTATGTGTGTGTGTGTGTGAAGGGACAGCTCCCCAGAAGTCATGCTATTTTTGAGAGTGGGCTAATAGTTAAATCACCAACTACTTTTTAAGGCACTGTGCTATTTTTATTTATTTATTTATTTTGGATTTTTGAAACAAGGTTTCTCTGTAGTTTTTTTGGTGCCTGTCCTGGAACTAGCTCTTGTAGACCAGGCTGGCCTAGAACTCACAGAGATCCACCTGCCTCGGCCTTCCAAGTGCTGGGATTAAAGGCGTGCGCCATCACCGCTTGGCCTGTGCTTTTCTTTAAAAAAAAAAGAAGTTGGGCTGGAGAGATGGCTCAGTGGTTAAGAGCACTGACTGCTCTTTCGGAGGACCTGGGTTCAATTCTCAGTACCCACATGGCAGCTCACAACTGTCTGACACTCCAGTTCCAGGGGATCTGACACCTTCACGCTGATGCACATAAAATGAATCTAAATAAATTATTAAAAAAAAATAAGTAAAAAAAAGAAGTTTTTACTGTGTAGCCCAAGATAGTTTTGCACTCCGGACCCTATAAGCTCAGTGCTTCAATTGCAAGTGAGAATACCATGCTCCAGATTGCTCTCTGTATTTTAAAAAGACACAGAGCCTTCCCATATGGTTGTGCTCAAACTTAATCATTCATAAAATCCACACAACCAACATTTGATCCTGAAAGTTCTCAGATAATGAGGAGAATGTTGACTATGGATTATGGTGAATATATAGAAAAACAAGTTTAAAAATCTTGAGAAATATTAAATTGACTGTTCTCTGATTCTGGGTCTTTTTATGTTTATTTTCATCTACTTTTACCAAACACCACAGCAGAAAGAGAATTCAAAACAGACCAGAAGTACGGCTTGGGACTCAAAAAACAGGATGAGGGATTTTATTATTCAGCTCTAGCTGCTCTGGGGCCTCTTCTAATTCTATAAAGTCTGGCTTTGCTAAGATTTTACCAACAGACTAACTGGAATCAACGAGTAAGAATCACAGATCTGCAACACAAGCAAGATTTGATTGTATTTTGTCTCAACTGGTTACCATTTTAGGGAAATAGTTTAGTTTGTTGAGTGAGCCTTATGAAAAGTCGCAAAATATAATTGTAGACCCAGTAGCTTAAATTGGTCTTTGCTGATGGTTGGAATACCGCATTGAGAGCTCTTATAATCTAATTTTAAAATGACCCTAGGAGAAACTAGACATCGCTTCTGTTCATTGCACAATCTTTACAGAACACCTGCTGAGTGTCAAGAGGCTCACAGTTTGTTTTAAAATCAAGAAGAATTTAATTTGCTCTTTCAGCATAACACCTGCTCTTCAAGACTTAGTCTTCTACCTTATGCAATTATCAACTTAGTGTTGAGAAAGGCCAGTTTGACTGATTTTGTGGAGGAGGCATTGAAGCTTGTATACGTGAAAAAAAATCGGTATGAGAGAGGGTATTGTAATTGAAATAGAAGAACTTTACAGACTGATTTGTTTTTTTAACATGAAGTTGAGGATCTTTCAAAACCATGGAGCATTTTGTCCCATTTTCTTTGTTGGAAGGCTATATAAAATCAAGCTGATTGGAAAGCCGTGAATCTGAATCTTGGCAGCTCAGCTAGCAATGGGATCCTGACTCATGCCTGAAGTTAAATCCTCAGGAATATATCTGTACTAGGAAGGTGGAGTCACGGGGCCCATCCGGTCTCATTTTAGCTTCTCGGCATTTCTCTAGGGTCCTTTAAGAGCCAGGATATGGTGGAAAGGGGGAGGGTAACAAGAATTCCGTGTAGCATACTTGTCAAGTGATGCATTTCATGAATCACTATTGAGAGTTTGACTTACAAGACACAGAGGACTCTATCATATAACATTTGTTACTGGTAGCAATGAATGTTCTGGCTGGAATAGTCTCTTTCACTCACTGGACTTTCTGCTATTTTGGAATGGTGATTGAAGTCCACAAGTAGCCTTTACTGGTAAAAAAAAAAAATCAAGCTAGTGACTGGGTGCAAGCCTTTCTAGACTCTGCAACTAGTAAGAAAGTGGGCTATGTATACGAAGCCTCTCCACTAAGTTACCAACTTGGAAGGCCCCTGCTGACTTTATAGATATCAGAGCTGGGCACAGATTCTCCACTACATATCCTTAGAAGTACTAAATCCTGCCTTAATACCCTGCCATTGCTATATGAAAATTCTCAGATACTTTTAAACAAAGCTTATGCCTTTTTATTTTGCAAAGTCCTCACTTTATCTTCAGCCTTGGCCCCCACTTCCTAAGTTTCCAGGCCACTGTATTTGTTTCTTTAAGAAAGTGCACCTAGAGAAACTGGAGAACATTCAAGTAAACTTAGTCATTGGGGGTATCTGGTCAATGTTTTTAGTCTGAGTGAGTGACCTTAAAATTCATAAATAAAACCAATTAACCTGGATTTTAGTTCATTTAGCTTTGAAAGGTGTGGAGCAGGGGGAATCATTCTAAGTTTTGAGAAAAATATATGTAAAGGTATTTTAGGAGCCCTAAAGTAATATATACTTACTGTGTGTTCACACCGTCATGGGTGCAGCTATTTTGTTACTGGTTATAAATGTATATTTAAAGATGGAAAGGAATCACTTAGCTGTCAACACCACCTCTGATATTGTTTATCTCCTCGCCTGTTCACAAGCCCTCAAAGCTCTATTATAACTAGGACATTCTCCCGCTATCTGTTACCTCCTTACAACATTAAGAATGATAATATGAAAATTCACGTGCCTAGCTCTGTAAACGATGTGAAAGCCTGCAGTTCACTTTGCAGTGTGCCCTTTTGTCCAGTGTGCATTTGTGTACACCTATGTTGGTGACCTGCTCTATCCGTTCCTTCTTACCGGTCTGTAGAGTAGTGTGACACTCACTCTTCTGACCTGAAGCCTGGCTTAGTGAGGCTGCTAAAAACAGAGCCAGTGGAGCTTTCTGTGAACTGTCGTCATTCTGCCACCACCTGAGATAGACACTCGCTGGCACTACTGGGAAAGCCAGTATTAGGCGTTGGCTCTGAAAGCCAGTGTTTACATTCATAAAACAAGATTAATAATTTCTGCCATTCAAGATAGCTTTTGTGATAATTAATTGAGACAGTCAAACCCAGCATAGCCTCGACATGCAAAGTCTAGTGCTGAGGTGACATCTGCTGGAGCTGCACGTTGGGATGACATCTGTCGGGGTCGTCTTGACGGGCTTATCTGTTTCAGGGTAGGGGCATGTGGATTAGAAATGTTAAGGAAGAGATAGAAAAGAAATACAGATACATAGGATAGTACCTGGAGGGCAACCCAGTGAAAACTGAATATGCCCATGTTTATTTTCCATATGCTTATACCTCAATCCAAAAAGGGGGAAGAAGGCAAAAGACTGCTTTAATGACTCAAAGAACAAACAGAACAGTCACTTGCTTCAATATCTGAGACATCAAACTGCGATGTTCTGAGTTGAGCATTCTGATGTTTTAGGCAGGATGTGCAGTGACAACACCTTAGATCCAGTATCCTGCAGGCAACCACTCCCTGGGTCAAACCTCCTGCTTTGAAAATGAAGGAGGAGGAATAGGCTTGAATTATCTGACCTTTGGTCAGTGTGGAGTGAATCCACCCCTATGAGCCATCTTAATATCCAAAACACCAGGTAACCACACCCTAGGTCAGGATATCTTGTTTGTAGCCGCTCCTTAAGTCAGACTTCATGTCAATAACTTTGAAAGAGCAAGAGAAGGTTTAGCTCTCTGACCTCAGTCAAGGTAGAACGGACCCACTTCTGTGGACCTCCACAGGGGACTGGCTTACTGTGATGTCTAAACTGGAGGATTATGCAGCCTGAAGCAAGTAATGATGATCTTAATTTATGTTCTATATTTTTACCGTATCTCTATTTTAACTATTAATTTTGCTTTTTAAAAAAAAATCACAGTAATTGTGTTTTACTTCTAAAAAGTAGTCCTGTATATACCAGAAATACTGAGGTTTATCTTCTACCAAATTGAAAAGTATTACTTTTGTTGCACCCTTCACGGAGTGAAAAAGCTTGAATTCTTCAAATTATGAAATAGGTGCACTATTTATAATACCTAGATTCTGTTCTCTATACAACTGGAAAGGAATCACTATCTAGCAT
>NC_022010.1:66578864-66603476 GCF_000317375.1 Microtus ochrogaster
TCTATCTATCTATCTATCTATCTATCTATCTATCTATCTATCTATCTATCTATCTATCTATCATCTTTCTTTCTTTCTTTGAAACAGGGTTTCTCTGTATCTTTGGAGCCTGTTCTGGAACTAGCTCTTAAGACCAGGCTAGTTTTGAACTCACAGAGATCTGACTGCCTCTGCCTCCCAAGTGCTGGAACTAAAGGTGTGTGCCACCACCGCCCGGCTCTAGCATCTTCTCTTTCACTTTTCTAAATGACTAATAATTGCACTGAGAATTCTGAAGTTCTGTTGCCACCTAACTGTGCTGCTACATGGCAAGCCGACTTGTGATTTAAAATTTAGAACAAAGGCACACATGTTCTCTTAAGCTTTAAAAAATATCTGGACAGCAAAACCTTTAAAGGAGCCTTCTGGTTGAAGTCTCTTGTGTGGTAAGAAACTTGAGTGAGCTGGAGAGATGACTCAGCAAAAAAACTCTTAACTGCCATTCATGAGGACCTGAGTGCAGATCCGAGCACCTATGTAGCTAGCCATGCATCCTGCAAACGTGTGTAACCTTAGTCCTGAAATATCCAGTGGTGTTTTCTGGGTTCAGACATACATGTGCCTGTATACACATGTGCAAATACACTAGTAGAGCTGCATGTACATGCAAGTAAAATGAATCTTAGAAACTTAGAGTTATGTTTTGCATATCCCTGTGTTTCTCAAACATCATTTTTTTATTATTCAACAGATTTTATACAATTCGATATAGAGAAAAAGATAAAGAAAAGAAATGGATTTTTCAACTCTGTCCAGCTACTGAAACAATTGTGGAAAATCTCAAGCCCAACACGGTATATGAATTTGGTGTAAAAGACAATGTAGAAGGTGGAATTTGGAGCAAGATTTTCAACCATAAGACTATTGTTGGAAGTGAGTATCCCCTTGATCCAATATAGCATTCATTCTTTTCTAATTGGCTACTTTAAGTCACTTCACTAGCTGTATAATATGAGATAAATTCATTTCCAATAGTTAACATGTTCTAGGGTTTAAAAAAATACAAAATGAATAGATATTTCAGAATTTTTTATAATGTGATTTTTCTGAAAATAGGTAATGAACATGGTGGCTCCAGTCATTATAGTATTTTAAAATATATCTTTGATGTATGAACAGAAGATGAGCTAAACAAATGCAATGCCAGTATTTGTAATATCACATGGGGTGCTAGGCAGTGGAGGTGGACACAGCCTGCTACGGGAGCCCTGAACGTCTCTTCCTTACCTATGTACTCACACATGAATATTTCAAATGATAGTAAATGAAGCTCCATGCCGAAATAGAGAATGTAGCTTGGAATTATCCCCATGGTGAGCTAGAATTAAGTAATAAGAAGAATAAAAGTAATGCCATTTCCTTCTTATTTTCAGGTAAAAACAAAGTAAATGGGAAAATCCAAAGCACTTATGACCAGGTCCACACAGTGGTAGGTGCTGATTTATTTATTTTTTTTTAAGATTTATCTTTAAAAACGATCATAGCTGTGTTATGTTTCTACTTAGATGTAGGAGATCACCCTACCTTGAGGTACTGAGGTTATCTACTGGACACTGGGTGAAATGCTCAATGATTTAGGAATTAGCTACCTTTTGTTTTGAAAATGATAGAAATAAGCTCCCAAACCCTAGTTTGTTTGAAGCTCTCCAATTCAAAGAGTCAATGTCGTAATTCTGGTATTTGAATATTTTAGAGTATTTTATGATTTTGTTCATTCTGCCTGTGAGCATTTGTGTGTGTGTGTGTGTGTGTGTGTGTGTGTGAGAGAGAGAGAGAGAGAGAGAGAGAGAGAGAGAGAGAGAGAGAGAGAAACAACATATGTGTGCAGGTGCCTGTGGAGGCCAGAAGAGGGCATCAGATTCCTGGAACTGGAGGTAAAGGCAGCTCTATGAGCCACCTAGTGTGCAGGTACTGGGAATCAAATCCAGGTCCTTTAGAAGAGCAACAATCGTTATTATTGTAGATAATTGTAGATTGTTTTTTATGTAACACTTTAAGAGCTTATGGATAGCTACATGTTCTAGGTCCACTGATAAAGTCCAAATTGTTCTGTGTTTGCAATGATAAACAGTCAGCTTGGTTTTGAAACGTGCCCAGCCTTTGCTCAGTTCAGTAAATGCTTGTGTGTGTTTTGAGCCTTACAGTTTCCAATTCTTACTGATGCTTTGAAGGGTTACATGCTTTCACCGTTTTCTCTCAGTTCAGCCAGTGTGTCCCCAGGAATCCTTCAAATCAGTCATGGATAATGTAAGACATTGTTAAAGCCATCAGTGGAAGAGGTATTAGCATTTCATATCACATGCTCAAGCATGCTACATTGCTGAGCAGATAGAAGGGGCACCAGGGTGAGAGAATTAGGAATTGGATACTGACTTGATTGACTGTGTCACTTGGACCATGCTATCCCATCTCTATTGCGCCCAGCTCTCTTACCTTAACAGTGGTCCCGTTTTACTTTCTTTATAGTTATAGTTACTCCAGAATATGTACTCATATCTGAAGATTTGGAACTAGGAGCCCCCAGTGGGAGAGAACATGTCACACTTGTTTCTCTGGGTCTGGGTACCTAACTAGTTTTTTTCTAGTTCCATCCACTTACCTGCAAAGTTAATGATTTCATTTTTTCCCACTGAATAGTATTCCATGGTGTATATATTACCACATTTTCATTTCCTATTTGTCAGTGGAAGGAAGGGCATTTAGGTTGTTTCCATTTCCTAGCTATGGTGAATAGGGCATCAGTGAACATGGCTGAGCACATATCTGTGGAGTCAGATGCTAAGTCTTTTGGACATCTGTCAAGGAGCAGCATAGCTAGGTCATATGGCAGATTTATTTTTAGCATTTTAAGAATTATTTCCATAGTTGCTGGACCTGTTTGCAGTTCCACCAAGAGCAAATGAAGTTTCCGTTTTTTCCAGTATCTGTTTTACCATTCACTGGTTTTTTCCTTGATCCTTTTGTTCTGACTGACATAAGATGAAATCTCAAAGCTGCTTTGATTTGCATTCTCTAACAGTGAGGGACAACGGACATTAAAAAAATATCTCAGTAGGATGTGTTTTATAAAATTATGTACAGAAGGGTTTTTTTGAAAGAGTGGATACTCCAGATTTTGGGCTAGGATAGTACTATCTTCTTACTTAACTGTTCCTTAGCTAGAGTAAAGTGACCTTTATCTTTTCTGATTAGTTAAAGTTTGATTTAGCCTACCTTGTTAGCTGTCAGCTGTTAAGACAGTGATGCCTGCTTTCTTCCCGGCCTTGTTTCACCTTTTCACTCTAAAGTTGTGTCTATCTTTAAAGCCAAATGTGTTTCTTGTAGATAATGGATAAGTGGATTTTGTTTTTTGATCCATTTAGCCAGCCTGTGTAGAAGGAGCGGAAGGCCGCTTCCCGCCACCCAGCTCCCAGCCACCAGCTAGCTTTACCCAAAATAATTACACGGAAACTGTATTCATTTAAACACTGCTTGGCCCATTAGCTCTAGCCTCTCACTGGCTAACTCCCACATCTTGATTAACCCATTTCTATTAATGTGTGTAGCACCACAAGGTGGTGGCTTACCAGGAAGATTCTAACCAGCGTCCATCTCAGAGAAGAAAGCTATGGAGTCTGACTCACTTCCCTTCTTCCCAGCATTCTGTTCTGTTTACTCCACCCACCTATGTTCTGACCTATCAGGCCAAGCAGTTTCTTTATTAATTAACCAATGAAAGCACACATAGAAAGAGGACCCACCTACATCAAGCCTGTGTCATCTAATTGTAGAACTGGGGTCATTATATGTGTTTATTGCTGATGTTGATTTTGGTGGTGTGTGTTCTCAGTATCACTTTACATTTCAGTAACTAGAGCTTCATTTTCCTTCCATCTCCACAGACTTAAGTTCTCTCCATTGTGTCTATGTCTTTACTGAATTCCATTTTTAAATTCTGTATTTTCTTCATCATTCCCATCCGCCATAGGTTTGTGTTTCTTGGGCATCACTGAGGTGTTTATCTCTTTAAGTACATTGATCTGCTCCTTTGTGTCTTCTTTGCACTCACTGAATTCCCTTTACACTCATTAAATTGCTCAGTTTCCAGATTATAGGCATTTTAATTATCTCTGATTGATTTCTAACTTGATATAATTAAATTTCTATTAACAGTTTAACTTTTTAAGGCTCTTTAGTGTTGTATTACGAGCGGCGGGACTGCGTCCCCAGCACCCGGCCGCCTGCACGGCTAGCTTTATACCCGAAATAATTACACGGAAACTGTATTCTTTTAAACACTGCCTGGCCCCATTAGTTTCAGCCTCTTATTGGCTAGCTCTTACATATTAATCTAACCCATTTCCATTAATCTTTGTAGCCCACGAGCTGGCTTACCAGGAAAGAGCTTAACCTGCGTCTGTCTGGAGTGGGACAATCATGGCGACTCTCTGACTCTGCTTCTTTCTCCCAGCATCCTGTTCTGTTTTCTCCGCCTACCTAAGGGTTGGCCTATGAAATGGGCCTAGGCAGTTTCTTTATTAATAAGAAATCACTCCCACATCACTTTAGTTTAATGGGCAAATTTCTTTCTAAGATGATTATCCCAACTTACGATCTTTCAAGTAGGTAACAAGAGTTTATCCTGCTTATTGATAGTGTGTATTTCTATTGCTAACATTTTGCTTAACATAATAGTTTCAAAGTTACAATGATTTCCATTTCTATGAATACTGATAAATCGGTACTATCTTTGCTTTTGTTTTCCATTTAGTGGCCATTAGTTGTGGCTCTTTGTTAATTGGGAAGTGTGTGATTTTTTTTCCTGACTAGTTTAAAGACTTCATAGACTAAAGAGTCTTTAGTCTATGACATAGACAAAGAGTCCTTTGTAATGTCATCTAGATTTTTTCCCTTACATTTGCCATCAACTTTGTTGGTGGCAATTGTTGAGAGTCTCATCTTAAAATGTGCTGTATCCAGAGATTAGACTTCATCATACCGTCAGTTGTGCTCTAGTTTTCAAGGCCTTTCCCTCTTCATACAAAAGATGAATATACATCTCCCTTTATAATTTTCAGTTTTGCAACAGTTAAGCTCTAAACTCCATGGGTTTTCCTTCTCTGTCGTGTCCAATAAGGCTCGGCACTTTTCTAAGCAGTCAGTTGGCCTAGCAGCATGGATTGAATAATGATACTCCTAAAGTCTCTTTGATTTTGTGTCTCTTGAGATCAGTCAATATTACATATGAAAAAACAAAACTGCTACATTGCAGGAGAGAAACAGCAGGATACAGCTGCTGTTTCATCCTTCTCTTTCAGCTCTGTATGTCAATCATTTTTATTTATTTTTGTCAGAAGACCTTATGTAGGATGCATTCTCAGTGAGATTGGGAAAGATGAATGATTATTCGCCACAGCAAAATTTAATTTCTTCTTCCTTGTAACAAACAGCTGTGATAGGGCTGGAGAGGAGCTTCCTACATCTGTGACACAGAGCCAAAGTTGTATCACTTCCATGTGTGAGGTGGAGCACCCCCGAATCTAGCCAGCTGCGATGAGCTATACTTGAAAACTCTCGGTTATTTCCAAAGGAAAACCCAAGTTCATTGAAAAGAAGCTTCAGAGCTCTTCTGTGAAACTCTTTGTGAACATCTTCTGGATAGCAAAGAAGTGTCTCATGGAGTGACTTCTGCTCTCAGGCAGCCTTGAGTTGTGGGAAAGCTGCACAGGAGCCACACAGGACAGCCGTTGTCCGTGCGATGTGGTCCTGTAGAATCCATCAGAAAGTTGATATGATATTTCAGATGTGCATTTCAGTCCAGACCAAGCCTGTGCCCTAGTATCCACCCGTGTCTTCTCTGAGACCGATCATGAAAGGGAGTGTCTCAAGAGGCATGCAATGTCTTGCTTTTCAGTTTTAAGTAAAAGACCCATTGAAGACGGTTTTCATTCAATATTCTCATGTCTAAACCTTTGAAACCACAAAATATCTTAGCACCCTCCTAAAAGAAGTATTTGATACAGGAAAAGTATTTTAACATTAGGTATCCTTTTCAAAAAATAAATAATAATTGGGCTAAATGTTTGTACATTAAATCACCCCATCTTATCTCCCTGATCATATTGTATACTTAAATTTATATATGCAGGCATGTATTCTGTTGGCAGGGACCACACAAATTGTGCCGGGGACATGAGGGAGGTTCTTTTCTGATTAGTTAGTATCTTTGTTTTACCAGTTGCTAAGTACCTTCAATGATGTCACTCCTTTCTTTACCTCTAAAATAATGAAGAATAAGCATAAACAAAACTCTGATTTTTCATATATAACATAAATGCATCATTTGAAATGCATACAATAAAGAAAATATTTATCATGATATTCATGATGGTTTTCTCCTTTCAGAATCTACTATATTCCTTTATAAAAAATATTTATTCTCTTCTGTATTACTTTCTGACCACAGTTCCCCCAGTCACTCCTCCTTTCCCTTCAGGGCCAGGATTTCCAAGGGATATGAAGCAAACATGGCCTGTGAAGTTATGATAAGACTAGGCACATCTCCTCATATTAAGGCTGGATGAGGCAACCCAGTAGGAGGAAAAGGGACTTAATAGCAGACAAAAGAGTCAGAGACAGTCCCTGCTCTCACTGCTAGTGGTCCCACGGAGATACAAAGTAACACAGCCATACATATATGCAGATGGCCTAGGTCAGACCCATGTAGGCTTCCTGATTGTCATCTCAACTTCAGTCCCCCTGAGCCCCTCTGAGCTGAGGTTAGTTGATTCTGTAGGCTGTGTTCTCATGGTGTCCTTGATTATATCCCACCCCCTTTTTATGATATCCATTTTTAGTGTAACGTTTTTATCTATTTCTTGACCACAATAGATTACATTTTTTACAAAAATAAGTATCTATTACCAAATGCTTGTGACTAGGTTTTATTGAAAAATCAATGACTTATATTTAAACACATTTTCTCTTTAAAAATTCTTAAATCTAATGTATTTAATAAACAACACCAGTTAGTGAAGTATGTATTACAGTTGAATGTATTTTGAAATGTAAAGTTATTCGATGCAACTTTCCTGAGAATCTGTTTTCCTTTAAACTATGATGCTATTTCTACCCTTTTATTTTCCATTCAAAATCAAGTCACTTTAAGAAAGCTGCACTCACGACATGGAGGATCCCTCATAGTCTCCTCCTAAAGTCCCCACGTTTTAACATGGTGGCACTGAAGGTTTCTAACACAGGTTTTGAAGGGTGTGTTCAAACCATAGCACCATTCCAGCCATGTTTTGTGGTGAACTTAAGTCTTTTTTATTATTATTATTATTATTATTATTTTGGGTTTGAGAGCCCTTATCCTGTACTTTTCCTATTAATCTTTTATTTCTTTTTTCCATATTTTTTATTAAAAAAAATTTACTTTTCATATACCAACCCCAGTTCCCCCTTCTTCCCCTTTTCCTATTTCCCCACCTTCTTCCTTTCCACCCCCTATCCACTCTGAGAGGGGGTAAGGCCTTCCTTAGAGAGTCAAAAGAGTGTGGCAAACCAACTTGAGACAGAACCAACCCCCTCCTGTCGTTCCCCCCCCCCCGCCCCTGTATCAAGGCTGAGCAAAGTATTCCACCATAAGGAATGGATTTCAAAATCCCAGTTCATGTGCCACTGCCAGGGCCACCCCAACAGATCAAGCTGCACAGCTGTCACCCACACTCAGAGGGTCTAGTTTGATCCCATGCAGGTTCCCCAGGTCCATAGTCCATGAGCTACCAGTAGCTTGGGTCAGCCATCTCTGTGGTTTTTCCCATTATGCTCTTGACCTCCCCTCCCCGCTTCAACTAAACTCCAGGAGCTCAGCCCAGTGCTTGGCTTGCCTGCAAATTTCAAAATGTCATTTTTTTTTTTTACCACTGAGTAATACCGTTGTGTAAATGTACAAGATTTTCTTTACCCATTATTTGGGTGAGGAGCATCTAGGCTGTTTCCAGGTTCTGGCCATTATGAATAATGCTGCTATGAACAAAATTGAGCAAATGTCCAGTCCCACATATTCCACACCCTACTGCAGCTGGGATGAAGTCCATATCTGTCACTCCAATACACACTCATGGGTGTTCACTGAAATGGTATGAATGTGTAAAGTATAAGATTGATCAGAGAAGTTAACAATGAGAATTACCTTATGGTCCCACTTACATGTTAAAATTATAAAGTAAGCACCCTTCATTAACATCTGTTCTCTTAAACAGAAGCTTCAATATGCACACACAAACATTGACCACAACATCACACACACACACACACACACACACACACACACACACACACACACCAGAGGGTTTATATCTTATTTCAGCTAACCAGAAACTTGAAGACTTTCAAAAATCGAGCATGTTAGAGTCAATTTGAACCAGATGTTAGACTGAAACAGTATGTTTTGTAACTTTCATTAGAACATCCTAAAATGAATTAAAAGCAAAATTTAAAATGACCAAGTACTTCTCATGTGGTTTGGCTCTTGAGTCCTTGAAATTAGATTTTGAATACCCCTTAGCTCCTCCCCAAATGGACAGTTACAACATCCCAGATCCTGAAATTAAAATTAAACCCTCAATGGACTCTCTGATACAAGAAAAATGCCAAATGAACAAATCTTCTAAGAATAGCCTTCCTGATTAGCACTGATATTAATTAAAGCTAACTTTCAGTACTGTATCAGGAGGGCGTAGCTATAGGGCAAAGGGTGAATTTAACATTCTTTGTGTGGTTGCTGCTTCTGCTGTGCTTATTTCTACATAGTCAAAGGGTTTCTCTAGTCATGACAATAATAGAACAGGACAGACCCTCCCCCCTCAGTTTATCTCCATTGGCTTTTCCCTTCTACCTCAGTGTTATTTGCACACTGAGCAAGACCAACTTCATACTCTGTGATTGCCCTGGTAAAGGTATAGCGTGATGGCTATAGCACCCTGTTAAAGGTTAGTACAACCTAAGATGTCTTTAAAGAGACAGGATTTTCTGAGAAAAAGGTGGTTTATCTCTTCCAGAGCAGTAAGGGTTATATTCACCTCCTAACATGTTGTAAACATTCAGAAAACATTTGCTAAAAGAGGAGGATAGAAATTGCAGAAGGACGTGATATGATGATGGATGTTCCAGCAATATTGGGGGTTAACAAGTGGAAAAGCTAAGATGGACAGCAGAGAAACTGCCTAAGAACATTGCTGCCAGTGGACAGCAGTATTGCACCTATGTGTGTCTTACTTAGATGTTTTGTATGGCTATAAGAAGATGCCACAGACTTGGGTAATTCATAACGACCATAGATATACTATTTATATCATTTTAAAGACTGGGAAGTCTAAGGTTAAGGAGCTGGCATCTGAGAAAAGACTTCAGGATACATTGTACTGTGGCAGGAAGCAAAAGGAAAAGAGGAAGATGAGGACAAAGTTGGCTTTTAATTATTGGTGTCTTAGCTGGGTTTTTATTGCTGTGGTAAATACTGAAACTGAAAGCAATTTGAGAAGGAAAGTGTTTATTTTACCTCACAGATTACAGTTCGTCACCAAGAGATGTCAGCCAATAGCTCAAAGAGAACCCCGGAGGCAGAAATGGAAGCCGAAACCATTAAGGAAGGCTTGCTCTCCATGGCATGCTCAGCCTGCTTTCTTAGACTACTCAACACGACTTGCCCAGGAATGACATGGTCCCTGTGACTTGGGCCCACCCATGTCAATCTGATAGAGGCATTTTTCCAGCTGAGGATCCTCTTCCCAGATAACTCTAGGTTGTGTCAAGTTGGCAAGAAAACAATATGAATAATCAGAAAGCCCATGGTATTGTTGGCTAACCCACTCCTGGGGGATCTCTCATGACCTAGTCACCTATTTTAGTTATGCCTGCATACTATTGTATTGAAGATTAAGCGTTTAATATGTGTGTTTTGAGGGACGTATTCAAACTATAGACAACACTAGCCCACACTGCATGGCAGCCTGAAAGCATGTTGCTATCTCCTTCCTAAACCCTAGCTCCATATTCCAAGCCCTAGCTCCATAAATCCATACCCATGGCTCAGCATGCATTCCTCAGTGTTCATAGGAACCAAGCCTGTGAGAACAAGGGAAGAATAGTGCTTTCTTTCTTTCTTTCTTTCTCTCTCTCTCTCTCTCTCTCTCTCTCTCTCTCTCTCTCTTTCTTTCTTTCATTAAAGCATTGAACATAAAACTCAAGTGAAATTGGGCTATAATTGATTAAATTTTGGTATCTTAAGAATTATCACATTTTGTTTCCTGGTGATTTAAGGTGACATATTTCCTTCCACTTTACTTCATAAGACACAGGAGAAGGACCCACAGTGTGGATCTCTTGGTGGGAACTTTAGTCTTTGGTAGATATACTGAATAGCTGTACTTTGTTTTTTTTCTGTACTTTCTTAATACCCTTAAAAAAAACAGCTGGGCAGTGGTGGCACACGACTTTAATCCCAGCACTTGGGAGGGAGAGGCAGGTAGATCTCTGTGAGTTCGAGGCCAGCCTGGTTTACAAGAAACAGTTCCAGGACAGGCTCCAAAGCTACAGAGAAATCCTGTCTTGGAAAAAAACAAAACAAAACAAAAAACAAACAAACAA
Organism: Microtus ochrogaster; assembly: GCF_000317375.1. Taxonomy (NCBI): domain Eukaryota; kingdom Metazoa; phylum Chordata; class Mammalia; order Rodentia; family Cricetidae; genus Microtus; species Microtus ochrogaster. Next base: position 66,589,533 of record NC_022010.1, read on the forward strand.
AAAACCTATCTACTGAGATGTAGATATTTGTTCACTGGCCTAGTCTTAGTCTCTGGATTTCAGATTAGGAAAGAAAACAATTACAGCTCTAGATAGAAATGCATTCTGCAGCTAAATCATCTCCTTATTTTGGCAGCACACCCTGTACCTATATTCTTGTCATCAACTTAATAAAACATTGGTCAGTTCTCAAGCAAGGACTCAGAACAGAAACTGTTTTCCATTCATGTGATGAGTGGAATAGTTTCCACTTGTCAAAGAAAAGTTTGTGTGTGAGAAATCACTGTAGCGTAAGAACTATAAATTGGTGTGATTCAATTCAAAGGCGAGCAACACAGCCACGTGTAGACATTTCACCTAGAGTGTGCTAGTCTTTGAGAAAGTTCACATTCTGCAAAATATTATGATAGGACTCCTAGGACAAATGGACAGATACTCAGATGTCATGGTAACTGTAGCCACAGCCCTGCCCTACTAGGACTAGAAAGCTAACCAGGCTTCCGACAGGAGGCTCTCCTGTAACTGGAGTGTGCTCTATTGGCATTTAGAATTCTCAGAAGTCTTGATCTCATGGATATAGAGAATTGAGTGGTGGCTAAGGGTGGGAAGAGAAACATCAAGGGAGGGGGGATGTTAAGGCTTCAGTTAGACAAGAGGAAGAAGTTTTTGAGAATTATTACACACCAGAAAGCAACAATCAACTTTATTGAAATATGTTTAAAATGTCTCACCATAAGAATGGCCAGTCACATTGTATAACTTAATCAAAACATCACATTGTATCTCATAAGCATGACATACTTATAAATAAATTTAAAGCTATGAATTGTAAGAAATGAGCTGTTTGAACGTGGCAACAACATCGTTAGCAGTGGGAGGTGGAGACATAGGCTGGGAGGACATGCACGGAACAAGCAGAGTAGTGTCAGGGCTGCTAGGGGTGGGGGCATGGAGCAGGACAGAGTGGCAGGGACAGTCTGTCCTCAGTGGGAACTGTGTGCACGTGCCATAGTGATGAAGCCAGAAGGGATCTTTCTGCCAGTGTGAGCTCAGAACTGACAATATTTTGTCTTTGCTATGAGTGCTGTTCTCTTGTGCTTTTCTATTTGTATGGTTTCTCTGTTCTTGCCTTGGAAAAAAATATGGCAAAGATATTTTTCAGTCATTTTTCTGTCCACCAGTGGTAGGTGACCGAAGTTGCAGTGTGGAAGCTTGTGTGACTGGTAAAGTAACGTGAAAACAGTTTTCTCTGATTGTAACTATTGTAACTCACTTGTTTAAGGAACTTGGAAAGTAAAGGTATATGCACAAAAATTAATGGCAATTTGTAATAACTACTGGTAAAATTATGTCTTTCCTCCCAGTCTGTTGTTTTTATTATGTATGTATGTATGTATGTATGTATGTATGTATGTATGTATGTGTGTGTGTTATAAAAATGTGTTATAGTGTAAGTGGGTCTATATTTGTAGCCTTCATATTTTTTCAGGCTGTTATAATAGAAGTAAACCATTTGAACTACAGGTTATTGAACCCAAACATGAACTGAATGAAGTTGTTTTCAACTGTAGTAATAAATGCGCCCCCACACATGATTATCTGTACCTGACTGAGTAGAAAGGCTAGCATGGTAAGAGGAATTACTGGGTCAATGACTGGAGCTCATCCTTTAAAAATAAATATCCAATGACAGTAATTTTTTTTAGTATTTAAACATAATACAGGGTGGTAATTAGACAAGTGTAAAGTTGGTGCTATGGCCCCTCTTTACCGTGTCTTATTAGACCATTCTGAAAATGATAAGGTGTCACCACACTTCTTACTCATGGTTGTGAATGCCTATTTTACCAATGTCTGACATTCAGTGCACACTCAAAACAGGTAGGTCTGCACATGTGTCTACTCAGTGTACATGAGTTAAACCAAGTGCCAAAACCTGGCCATTCTTACTCTTTCAACAACTCAACTCTAATCCTCCTGTTTGAACTCTCTGCCATTCTCATCATCTCTCTTCACACCTCTCTCATCTTCTCTACCTTTGGCCATGTGATTGGGTCTGTCAGTGATTCCACTTTAAGTCTAAGCCTGTCCCTAGGCACCGTATGATATCAAAACATCCCAGATTCCAGAGACAGTTGGGGCGAAGGAGAGACAAATCATGCATGGCATCCTCTAGGTCACTCACTGTCTTCAGATTGGGAGTCCCTCATTTATAGATCAGTGCAGGGTGATTAAATACGGTTTCAATTTTAAGAAATATCTAGTTCTGAGAACCTATTCTTCTGTCTTAGGCAATAAATGGTAATGCTAAGAGTTCATGGTGGTTGTAGTATCAGCAATAATGGCAGCACCAGTAGGTCATGCTCAAATAGTCAGACTTGAGTGGTATTAAAAGATAGTATGTAGCTCAACATCTTTTTGAGAGAAAATGTGAAGATAGTTCTTGGTTGGGCCATACAGCAAACAAAACAGAAATGAACTCTATCCCTCTATAGAGGATTTAGTTCCTTTCAACTGCAATTTCTAAGTAAATGAGAGTTCTGAAGACTTGCCTCTGTGAGGTTTTGGCTCTTTACGGGGTAAACAAACAAGTTCAGTACCATGGAGATGTATGTGCTGAAAATCTATCCAGTGACTGCTAAACCGCTGTCTTGGGTGACTTCATTAAAGACATGAAAGGGCTCCTCTCAGAATTCTGATTCATTTTTAATTAACAGTGATGTAAAAACTGACCTTCTCTCTCTCTCTCTCTGCAGCCAGCGTATGTCCCGAGGAAGCTAATCCCAATCACAATCATCAAGCAAGGTAATTAATCGCTGTATTCAGCAACTGCTGTAGTCAGCTGCTTAGTTGAACACACAGTGCTTGTTTTCTCAATTCTTCTTACAATGGCATTTGGAAAGCATTCAAAGAAACTAGTGTAAGTTAGTAAACTCGTGGTTAATACATACTTTGGGCTGTTACCAATGTGAAAAGCCTTGGCCAAATCTTACCATTTCGGCAACAAAGCAGTTGTACCATGTGTCACATTAAAAAAAAATCAGTTAAACATGTTGGTTTTTACTTTGGAGCTTTACTTAGAATTAAGTTCGCCCACACAAGGAAGACAATTAGGAGACCATTTAGGATACTTAGAATGCAAACTGTGATTTAGTGGTCACTTAGGGGAAGTAAAGATGTCCACATTTTAAAAATTAAAGTGTTGTATTTCATTTCTGTGTCCAGTTGTTTTGTTTTGATTTCCAGTTTTCAAATTATTAAAAATGACCCCATTGTTTCCAGAAAAATCTCTTGGTAGAAGAGCTAAAACCTTAAAATAGTTCATTTTAAGGAAACACAGTATCCTAAGTATACACTAAAGTCATGGTCACTTACTGCTGGAGTCACTGAAAGATTCTTCGATTTGAAGATATATATGCTTTTTAATCTATTTTTTTCAAGGCAGGGTTTCTCTATGGCTGCCCTGGAACTGACTCTGTAGACAGGATAGTCTTGAATGTATGGAAATCCACCTGCCTCTGCCTCCTCAGTGCTAGGATTTAAGGCATATGCCACTACAGCCTGGCTTATGGTTTCTAATTTTCTATTGTCTTGTTATTGCAATATTGTATGCTAGTTCTTAACTGCCTTTTTGGAAAGGGCGGGATGCATAGAGAGTAGAGACGGATGGGATTTTCCTCTGTTTAGGATGGGATACTAAGGGAGAGGGATAAAGAGATGCTCTGTTACCCCCAAAGCATGGATGGTAAAGCAAGGCATATCAGATTCTTCTGTTGATTCTGTAGCCAATCCATTGAATTGCTTCTGTTCATTGATAAATTTAGATTAATACTGCAAAAGGTATTAGCTTTTTATTGGTTTCCATGTTCATCCCCATCACACTATTGTTTTTTTTTTTTATATCTCACCAGTGATTCAGAATGTTACCCACAGGGCTTCAACGAAAGCCCCAGAGAAGACTCCCTTTGGAGGAACAATACTAGGTAAGTCAGTAGTGAAATGTATATCTAGGATAGACAGTCTAGGGTATCTTTTGATGAGAGAGTCCTTGCAGGGATGTGTCCTGTGAGCAAGTGTGCTAAAGTGACTGTCAGTCCATTTCATTTCCTGTTTAATTTCTTCACTTGTGCCCAGTCTAAGCTACCAACCAAGACACACTGCCTTTGTCTTGGCTGTAGCCCATGCAGAGGCTTTGAGCCTGTGAGGGCAAACTCTGAGGATTTCTGGTGATAAGCTCTAGATGTGGAAGATACCCATTTAAAAAGGTGCTATCGAATTTTGCCAAGATTTCTAATGTGGAGCTAAAGTTAACCAAAGGCAGGGAAGGACCGATCTTTGAATTCTACTTTATAATTCTCCATTCTTTGATTTTGTCTGGTACATTTTCTTCCTCTTACATTTATATCTATTTCCTTGCAGTTCATCTTATTATTCCGGGTCTTAATGATTCCACGGTAAAACTTCCCACATCCATAATGCTTGAGATTTCGGATGCTCTCAAGGCACAATTAGGTAAGCAGGGGCTTTTCTGTGAGCAGTAGCACTGGATAACACAGCCCTGAGATTACGTGAGGAATATTGCGGATGAGACATTTGAGAACAAAATAATGAGTACAGAGAAGAGCCTGGAGGGTCAGAGACATTAGTATCAACAATTTTGTATGGAAAGCTATTTTATACATGTACCTGCACATGTGAAGGAAAAGTAGGTGTCAGTATCTGAAAGGTACTCATTTGAATAGGTATAATTTTCAAGTAGGGAACTTTTCTTAAATTATAGTCTTCGAAGTTTGTTATAAGGGACCATTACATATTTTCCATAAGAGCGTATTTAAAGGGACATTAGAATGAGAATATGCTTGAGTCTGGTGTTGCTGCCTTCTTCTAGAAAGAATTGGGAAAAGTCTGTGTAATTAAGAAAGCATTAGCCAGGGCCCCTGGCAGTGGCAACAGGATTTGTTCCTACTACTTGTGTGGTCTTTTGGAACCCATTCTTGTTGTGGGAGGTCCTTCCGCTCCCTCAGCCAATAGCCGCTGAGATACCAGCCCACTGGGGCATAGTCTCTCTCTTTTTCTGACCAATGGGCTGGTATCTCAGCGGCTATTGGCTGAGGGAGCAGAAGGACCTCCTGCAACACATTCTCTTTGCATGGATAACTTGCTCAGCCTGGATATAGTGGGGAGGGCCTTGGTCCTTCATTGGAACAATGTGCTTTTCCCTCTCTGTGGAGTGCATGTGGAGTGAAGTTGGGGCAAGGTAGAGGGAACGGGAAGAGTGGAGGGAGTGGGAACTGGGATTGGTATATAAAATGAAAAATGATAGTTTGCTTTCTTTTTGAAAAAATAAAATAAAAAAGTGAAAAAAGATAACACTAGTAAAATCTCCATCAAAGAAACCCAGAGAAAATAATTCTAGTTGTTATATTTGACTATCAAATTGAGCTCAAAGTTGTCTCTTTTGTCATAGATCTGAAACTTAGATGATGGCCATTCTGACTGAAGCAGATAGACTCTTAGGATAGTTTTAATGTGCATCATTGATGACTAATGATGTGGAATATTTTTCCATTTCCATGTATATGTATATAGTGTGCATGTGTTTAAGTATTTATGCTTGCATGTCTAGGTGCATGTGCGCACGCATGTGTGTGTGTGTGTGTGAGTGTGCGTGTGTGTGTGTGTGTGTGTGTGTGTGTGTGTACACGTGTACTTGTGGAGGCCTGAGGTTGATGTGGAAATCAACTTGGATTACTCTTCCGGTTGTTCAATGAGATTGGGTTTCTTAATCAAATATAAGCTTATTGTTATGATTAGTCTTGTGAGGCATCTTGCTCTGGGGATCCTATGTTTCTGCCTTCTGAGGTTAGAATGATAGATGGGCCTCCCTGCATGCCCACATGGAATTTAGTGGGTTTCAGGGATCTGAAGTCTTTAGCATTATGTGACAAGTGTTTAACCACTGAGCCATCTCCTTAGCTGGTTTTGAGCGCCTCTTAAACTGGTTAGGAAGCAGTTTACAAATAGCACCCATGTTTCTCCTTTTGAGAACTCTGTTTTTACTTGGCCTGTTTTCTTAATGTTTACTTTTGTTGTTGTTTTTTCAAGTTCCTTATGTATTCTAGACACTGATTCCCTATCAGATGTATAGCTCAAAAATACTTTCTTATATGCTATGGGCTACCTCTTCATAGAGTTATGGTTTTCTTTGCAGTACAAAGGTGTCTGGGTTTTCTGAGACCCCATTTGTTGGTTTTATTTACTGTGGAGTCCTATTCCAAACATGCCTATCTATGCCTAGATGTTGACATTCCTTCTTTATCATCTAGTAGTTTCAGAATATCAAGTTTTATTTTGCTTTTAGTTGATGGTGATTAAACATACTTATGATTTTTAGTTCAACACAGTTATATAAAGTGTAATGATGAGTTCAGGATAATTGGCATATTTATCACTTCAGACATATGCAATATCTTTGCATTGGGGCATTTTAACTTCTCTCTGCTTGTTATCTTGAAATGTCACATTAATTTCTGTCAGTCAGAATCATCCTGTTGTGCTATAGAGTGTGGTGGGAGTTCTTTATATATTTTAGACACTGAGTCTGTATGTGAAACATGACTTTAAGATGTTTTCTTCCAATTTGTAGGCTTCTAGTCATTTTGTTGATTAATTATTTTGCCCTGCAGAACACCTATTTTTTTTCAGAAAAGTTGTGTAGGCATAAACACTATTTATGCTACCAAGGGAGAAATAAACTTCCCAATGATAGTTATTACTGCAATTCAGAAAAGTCATATTTTTTGAGGCAGTAAATAAAAAAAAAAACCCATTGCAGCAGAGCCGATCATGGGCCACCAAGAAATGCAATGGCTTTTGTTCTAAGAACACATGGTGTGAATAAAAGAACAAAAAAGCTAGTAGTGCACACACTCATCTCCAAAGGACTTACAAAGGGCTTGCCAAAGCTAGGACATACCTGCCAAATGTTAAGAGAAACAACAGAGTTGAAAATAGTATGAAAGAAAAAAAATGGAGAAAAAAGAATTTACTGAGGTTTAAGCCATACTTGGATGGTGTTTCAATCTGTCAAGATAACAGGTGTGTAAAGTGTAAACAAATGCTCATGGGTTGGAAAGTGATATCAGAACTCTCATTTAAATATATTACCCATCTTCTAACTACTCTGATATCTGGTGTCTCACATTTAGAAACACTATATACCTTTATAAGAAATAGTGTGAAGGTACAACTATATCTTGAGAAGATGGTTTGCCATGTTTCCCCATTTGTAATTGCATTTTAGGCTAATGTGATTGGCAATTGAAGGCAGCTATTGAATCTAAGAACCTGAAGCAATCCAGTTTGTTGTCCCCTACTGAGTCTAAGATCTTGGAGGAGGGAGAACTGCAAGGGAGACACACACACACACACATGGGGGGGAGACAGACAGACAGACAGACAGACAGACAGACAGACAGACAGAGTCATGGAAACACAGGCATACGAAGACAAAGTTCTGAAGTTCGAGAGGTTTCCTAACCAGGCAGAAGTTCCCAAAACCAAGACATAGGATATTACTAAGTGAAAAGGGAAAGAATAACAAATTGCTCTGATGGAGTTGGGACACAAGGTGATGGGGATCTTGCACTTTCCATGTGAAGAGTTCATCTTCCTGAGGTATACACTAAAAATAATACACACAGAGCTCATGAGAAACTTGTGAGCAGAATTATTCTTCACTTGCTAACAACCAGAATGGTTCTAAGTTGAAGCGGTGGATATAAAAGATGTCCAGAAAGAGAATCTTAGCAAATTTTAGAAATTTTCAAAGGATTTTCATACAATATTAGGTGTGTATGGTTGGTCATTACAGAAAGAGCTCTTGCTCTTTAACTAAACCTGAACAGTGTTGACTGTTTCTGTCACTTCAGCATGTTGTGCAGCCCTCCACACTGGCTTGACAGTGGAGGCCAGCACACTGTACCTTGTCCACTGAAGTGTGCACTCTCAAAGTCGACATCTGCCTGCTGTCTAATTGCTTTCAAGTCTGTAAGTAGTAAGCACATGTTGTGTCCAGACTAAATGAAAAGCAGAAAATGGCCTCCACACGAGTGATGCTGGATATAGCTGGTTATAAAATTCACATTCTCAAAAAAAAAAAAATTGAGAACACAGAGTAGATCAGTTTTCTGCTGGGGATGAGTGTGGCCCAGGGAATTTCAGGAAATGTTTGGAGATATTTCCAGTTTAAAATCTGAGAGAATATCTTTCCCAGAGGTTGGACAATTCTGATTTAGAAGTGTTCTCTTTGAAAAAACACCTAAGTTTTAGAAGCAAGGTTTCCCAAAAGTTGCATAAAGAGAGAAAACCCTCAATTTTTCACCAAATTCCCAGAGACCAAAAGAGAAGATATGTGTTAACATGTGTTTTTAATAAAATCCCTTGGTTATCAGTTTGTTTTGCTACAAATGTATCCAAATAGCCTACTTTCTTATGTATCTTATTTGTGGGTTTCAAAATTTTCAGTGTCATAACCTATCAGAATTTTTAAATCATCTTTAATAATGGAAATTCTCTATTGACTTTTAAAAAATTAGCTGTACTTGAATAAAAATCAAGGAACACTTACAGGTCCAACTATGCTTCACAGAAGAAACTTTAAATTGATGAGATTTATTCAAGTGTTATATTGTGATTTTTGTCACTCTTGTGCCAATGAAGATCTTACAGAATTTCTTGGATTAATAGAGAAGAATTTTGAAGTCTGTCTTCTATTTATACTAGCCGTGAGAGGAATGAACTCTTAAGTTGCCTGGCTGGTAGGAAAAGATGCGTGTTGATATTTTGGAGAGTTTGCTCAATGGTTGAGTGCACTGTTTCTACCTACAGAAGACTCTGGTTTGACTCCTAGCACCAATCTCACAACCATCTACAACCCCAGTCCCCTTTCAGACCTTGGTGGGCACCAGACACCCTCCTGGTACACATACATACAGGCAGGCTCCTACATACAAAATAACAAACTAAATCAATAAAAATCATGGTTAACTATGTTTGAAATAAGTAAGTTTGGACACTGTAATACAAAAAAAATGAAACATTGTTTTTCTTTTTTCAGCTAAGAATGAAACGTTTACATTAGCAGCAGAATCTAAAACGCCAGAAGTTGAAAACGTTGAAGCCCAGCCAGTAACAGGTAATGAAATTCCTATGATGCTACTGAGAAAGTAGCTGTGTTTCAAATAGTGAATTGAACTACAAACCCAATTTTTAAAGCAAAGAACGAAAAAGAAATACATGTTGATCATAAGCATAAAATGATAGGAGATTCTGGGGTTTTACACTTTGGGAAAGAACAGATGAAAATCGAGCGACTGGATGATGGACATGACATGTAGCATGGAAGATCGGTGTGCTTTTGACAATGATTGAAGATGCCATCAACACTGAGGCAGCTTAACTAAAGGTCATGCCTTGTTCATGGCCTTTTCATGTGTATGAATACTGCGGACCATTCTTCATTGCCCAGTTACCTTCACAAGTGATGGGCATAGCAAATCTTATACCCATCATAAATCCATAACTTGATAGTGAGGAAAATGCATTGAAATAATTTAGAAACAAATGTCCCTGCAGATTAATACCCCTAATATAGAGAATATGCAGTAGTTTGGTTAAAAACAACAACAACTAAAGAAACATGCGGTAAGTAGTGTCTTCATAGTTTATTGTTGCTACTACCAAACACAACATCTGTTCTCCACATAAGTCTGCCCAGCCTAATTCTCTGGGGAGACATTAGTCTTGGAAGGAGTGAGATTTTGCCAGTGTAGTGCCACCTTCTCCAGAAGTTGATGACACAGACAAGTGGCAAGCATTCCCTGCAGCTCACCATTAGTTAAAGAGCTCCCATCAAAAGTGAACCTTTTGATTCACAACATTCCTGTAGCTTGAGGTCTTTGTGGTATTCTATTTTCATTAAATTTTGGGACTTATGTCTGGTTGAGAGAGGATAGGATTGGTGTCATAACAAACAACTTGAAGAAGCAGACTGAGCTAGAATGTATTGACAGAATGGATATTGTCTTGTCAACAAGAAGTGGGCCTTTATAAGACAGGAGGAAGCTGTTTGAGCTGCTAGCAGCATCCAGTCGAGTGATATTACAAGGTAGTGTTTTGTTTGGTAACTTTGCCGCGCTCAGTTAATGTAGAGAAAAGTGCGCTCAGTTAAATGAGCAGTGGAGAAATGAATCCATTTCTGTGTCAAACCTTCTGCCCAGCTTTCCAACTCACACTTCTTCACTTGGCAGAATGTCTGACGAGAGTCTACAGCTTTCCCAACTTTCTGCCAAGCCCTCCTCAGAATTTTCCACTTCAGAAATACTTGGGCAATCCCCACCACATATTATTCAGTATCATGAGTGTGTGTCCTTGCTGCAAAATTCTAGGGTTTTGTAGAATTTTTAAATCTTAGTAATCATGGTTCATATTTCTCCAAATCTTCTACCCAAAGTCTTCATTGCCTTTAATGGAGCAGCTGAGACAACCTACCCTGGGGCTGAATATTTGAACACCGATTACAGTTTCAGCCTGGATCTTAGCTCTCTTGGTTGTTTGTGGTGTTTAGAGGAAATCTAGTAATGTGATAGTTGTTTAGCCCTGCCCTCTTATTTTTCTGCTTGCTCATTAACTCCTGTATGTCACTGTAAGCCTACTTACTATAGGCCCCTTGCAAAGCTGTGGAGATAATGAAGACAGAAGACAAAACACTCAGATTGCCATGAAAAATGATCTCATAGAAAGGAGCTGGGTATGCTTCTGTGGGATACTTAGAAAGTAACCCAAAGTAGAAAGGGTGGATCAGGAAGGAGAGGCAGGCAGGCACCTAGGAAAGTAGGTTCACCCTAGGAACTTGGAAAGACGGGTCATGCCTGGGTTGCATCCTTATTTTATCTCTCAGATCATACAGTTGTTTCTATGTTTTACTTTTCAGTGACTCCAGAAACAGTTTCAAGAAGCATTAAGCCCACAGTGTCTAGTGCCTTAGACACAGCAGAAACGGTGTTGGGTAATACTGAGACCTGCTTTCCTCCTTAAACTAACAGACAGCAATGATGACAACCTCCAGCACTCATGGTTTAAAAACCTGCTTTATCCTGCCTTCCCCCTCCTTTATCCTGCCTTCCCCCCTCCTTCTTTGTTCTTTTCTTTTTCTGGGAATTAACCTTCCTTTCTGTTGGATATGTTCTGCTGATGAGTTAGTGCCATGCCTTGGTACTGGTGACCAACTACAAAGGCAGATGTGGATAAAACACTAACTGCATGCCCCTTTGACCCCTCTTCTGTGTTGGGTTCATGCATTTCAGCCTCCAGAGCTGCTGGAAATCTTGGCTCTCTCTGGGATTTGTCCACATCAGCTATGGAAAGTCTTGTGCCAACTGAATTGGGGAAGAATCACCAAGAGACTTGCTATTTAATGAGAATTTCAGTTGCTCATGTTAACTGCTGTTTCGCCCGGAAGACTCTATCGTGCCTTTCTTGTTTGTTCTCTTCCCTTCGAGAAAAGGAACAGCTTGTGTTGTGTTGTGCATGTGTGACGATGACCTAAAAGACACTCTCCGTTTTAACAGCTATGTGACTTTTCCTGGGAGAGCCAGCTCTCTCCCAGGCTGACTGCTGGAAGAGGCATAGATTGCTCATTGCATGCGAGTCAGTTTGAAGCATTCTGTGCCTGGTGGGGGTTATGGCAAGCCATCATGTTGCTAACCATATTCTTCTTTATTGTAGACCTCAGTGAGAAGACCCCAGCACATTCGGTTCTAATACCTGAGTCTGAATTGCCTTTGAGCACTCTAGGTAAAAGTCATTGAACACTGAAGCATCAACGAATCCTACTTTGAGAATATTATGTATGGCTAATAGAAATCCTTGGAGGCAACTTTATTCAAATCCATCTCCTTATAAGAAAAGACAAATAATGCAGAACAATGAACCTTTTCCCTTTTCTTTCTTTCTTTCTTTTCTTTTTTGCTTTTTCTTTTTCTTTTTTTAGATTGGGTTTCTCTGTAGCTTTGGAGTCTGTCCTGGAATTCACACTGTAGACCAGGCTGGCCTTGAACTCACAGAGTTTCAAGTGCCTTTGCCTCCCAAATTCTGGGTTAAAGGCGTGCACCATCACTGTCCGGTGAACAATAAACTCTAAACTCCTTAGTATGATTTTTATACAACCTTCATAATCTAGGTCCCTAAAGAGGCCTTCCCTGTGACAAAACCACCAGTAACTTTTCTTGGTGTTGATTGTGTATTAGTTGTTGTTGTTATTATAGTTTATTCTTTTCACCAAAATCCTATGTGACTGAACACAGTGATATCTTCTGTTTTTGTCTTCTGTGCTTTTGTTCACTCACAGCCTCATCTTGATAGATAAGGCTTGTTAGAGATTTCTATAGATTCCTCAGGATTGTTAGAATTTCTTTTGAATGAAGTGTCAACAAATGGAGGAGCATATTTAGAGAGTTGTGTAGTTGCGTTATGATTTTTAAAGTTTTCGTGCAGATATTTTCTAATTCAATGTGCTTAGTACTTTGAATTAAAATGAAATATACTTAAAATTACATAAATGAATGTAGTTGGAAAACTCAAGAAACTAGAAAATATAGATGGAAAAGTCTAAATATCTCATTTAGTGACTTGATTATAAAATGCCCAAAAGGGAATTTTATACTGGGCATGGTGGCCCATGCTGTAATAAGTGAACATAAAAAGCACAGACAGGAAGGTATTGTGAAATCCAAGACTGGACTACATGATCTCTCAAACACAATTACCTTTAGTTGATTTTTTTCTTGTATCTGTTGTTTTTGCAACTTTCAAAATTTTCAAACCTTTTTTGTCCTGTTACATGCACTTGTCCTAACTATCCTGTGTGTTTTACTCCAGCCCCAAAAAGGTTCCCAGAGTTTCCTGAGGCAAAACTAGACTTCCCTTTGGAAAAACCAGAGGATACCTTGGGTAAATAAAAGGGCTTTGTATTTGGTGTGAAGAATACGCATGGCACGCAGAAGACGTAACCCAGTGACAGACACTTGCCTGTCATGTGTGAGGGCATGGGACTGATCACCAGCGTCACATAAAGTGGGTGCTGACTGTGCAGTTCTGTAGAACACATGTGCAGAGTGAGTCCCTTCTCTGTAAAGCTAAAGGCACTAACGCAGTGGATGAATTAAGGGAAATCAGTAGTTGGTAGGTTGAAAAAGGAAAATAAAAATATTACTTGATTAGATTTCCTACACCTTCATTAAAAGTCATTCCTGTTAATTTTACACAACCTAGCTGGTTGCTGAATAATCATATGCACATTGACTGCTGAGTGTATGATGACTCTTGATTGGCCCATATGAGCTTTGCTGTATAGGCTTTTCTAGTCACTTAGCCATCTCTGCCGTAAAACATTCAACTGCTTCTGTCTCTCTCTAATATAGCTTCAAGTGAAGAGCCATGGGTGGCACCTGGAGCTAAGACATCTGAAGATTTCAAGTTTGTACAGCCTCAAACTGGTAACTACCTTTCTTAAACGAGTCAGACCTTCTTCTGTCTTTACTTATGTAGGTCCTGTTACTAATCATCAATGTAGTTTATGGCAGCTCGTGATACGTTTGCTTCTCTTGTTTCTGCTAACGTGCAAGAATGCATCTTTCTCAGCATTAGTTTAGATACTCCATGGGCCATCCCAATTTATGTTAAATTTCAAATTAAAATAAAAAGTAGGTTATTTGTGATCTCAAGAGTTTACACATTCAGGAACTGACATATTTGTGCTCTCCGGTAGTTGGTATGTTTATTCTTCCATTCATTTGAACCTTTCCTGTTTTGAAATTTGGGGTATATTTGTGCATGTATTAAGCTGTGTCCTCTTTGGTTTTTTTGTTTTGTTTTGTTTTGTTT
>NC_022010.1:66604954-66660145 GCF_000317375.1 Microtus ochrogaster
TGTCTTTTGGCCATTTGAACTTCTTCTGTTGAGAATTCTCTGTTCAGTTCAGTGCCCCATTTTTTAATTGGGTTAATTAACATTTTAAAGTCTAGTTTCTTGAGTTCTCTATATATTTTGGAGGTTTTAATAGATAGCATTATTTCCAAATTATCTGGATAGATTCCCTTGTTTAATTATTACAAACATGGAGAACCCAGACCGTGAGGAATCGTGGATCTCTTAGAAGACGCTAGAAAGAGATTAGTTTTTGTCTCGTGTTAAATGATCATCACAGGGATTCTCAGAAGTGTAGCCTTGCTTTTCTTGGTTGAATTCATTCAGAAAGTGAATTCATCTGTGGATGAATATCTTCCCAGCTTTTGACCTAGATGGCAGGATGAGCAGGAGGGAGCTGAAGCTGTGATTATAAAGAACAAACTGCATTAGCTAGAACGTTGGGAGGGGAAAGTTGGTTGTGTTTTGCCTGTGTTCTATGTGAACACAGAATAATTTTGACTTTGTCTTGATCTACTGTCATGACAGAACAAGCCTCATTTAATATTAGTGTCCTTTGAAACTGCTGACATTCAGCAGGGGAAAACCACGGGCCAACTCCTGGATGGTTGGGGCTGCTTGATCAGTCATTAAATGGGATATGTGTTTCTTTTCAAAGATTTATTTAGCTTGGGAACTTACTGGAAATTTTGCCACTTTTACACTCCCTATCAAAACTGCAGAATGAGTGTTCTCATAAAGACTTCTATACCAGTTTTGAGATATAAAGGACAATTGAGAATTCTGGCTTGCATGGTTATGGAAATGAGCTATTTCAATCATTTTTGGCAAAGAAGTGACAGGATATTTGAGGTTTGGAGCATTATAAGATAGATGAGATACAGAACCATTTAATCTGTTCTTCCCCGTTCTCAGTCTGCTTGCCCTAATTTTTCCCTAGTACATTGAGATTTTATTATCTGGAATTACATTTTATATAGCCTTCTGTAATGTATGCTAACTAGGGTTGATTTAGCTTGATTTCCTTGGCAAATTTAATTTTCCATAAAGTATATATAGGAAATTATAAAAAATGTGCTCTATAATCGCATACCAGGATGTAAAAGTACTTATAGGTTCTGTGTTTAAAGGAAACTGGCCAGATCTTAGAAATACTTAAGTGTTTGTGACAGTTACTCAGGGTGAAATCTGTCTTTCTAGCGATGCAAGGGAGTTAGTCTTGTGTTCTATTGGATGTTGGCCAGTCTGCTACAATTCAAATGTTGTCATTGTAGGAGTTCTAGAGAAGTGTGCAGTACCTTCTACCACCCGATAGACTGGGCTTTTATGTTCATGCTGTTAGATCCTTTCTCCCTTAGACCTACATAATTTCCCCATCAACTTTCTCTATAAAACTCACTGTGAGCCCAATGCCATATGCACATTTCTGAAGTCCTTTGGCATGGTTAGTTCCTTTTATAGGAAGGAGATGCATGAGGAGCCTACATCTGGAGTGGGTACCCAAGCAAACAGTTAGACTCACTGATTTCTCTCACAATCACTCCAGGGAGTCCCTCCAATTGAAGTGTGAAAGAATGGCCATACAGTATGCTTTGGAATTTGGGGAACAGGATTTCACAACAGAGGATGACATGTTCCTTGTTCAGTGTGCTAACCTGAATTCCTCTGTAAGCGTGCCCCAACGACTTGCATAGACTCTGTGAATACAATGATGTCCAGGTCAAGCTTCTGTTTTCCAGGGGCAACAGAGCTGGAAACACAGCATAAACCCACAAACAGGCGTGTGCATGATGTCTAACATCCTAACGTGATACAAAGTTCATAGATAGGAACTTTCTGTTTACCACTTGATAGTACCATAAGTATTAAGCTTCTTTAATTTACTTTAGCATTCCATAAAAGACTATTATTTAGAACCATGAAGGATCAGAATCAAAGAAAGAAGATGGCCATAAACCAAGAGTAATTCAATGCATTTGAGTTCCACATTAGAAAACCTTCTGTCTGTCCTTGTCCAAGATGTTCAAACAACTGAGCCTCCTACCCTCAATATATTGAGACTTATTACAAAGACCTCATATTGAGAGTTCTCTATTTAGCTCTGTACTCCATTTTTTAAATTAGATTATGTGTTCTTTTGATGACCAATTTCTTGAGTTCTTTGTGTATTTTGGAGATCAGACCTCTGTCTGATGTGGGGTTAGTGAATATCTTTTCCCATTCTGTAGGCTGTCGTTTTGTCTTGTTGACCATATCCTTGCTTTACAGAAACTTTTCAGTTTCAGGAGGTCCCATTTATTAATTGTTTCTCTCAATGTCTGTGCTGCTGGGGTTATATATTCAAAAAGTGGTCTCCTGTGCTAATGTGTTCAAGTGTACTTCCCACTTTCTCTTCTATAAGGTTCAGTGTGGCTGGCTTTATGTTGAGGTCTTTGATCCATTTGGACTTGAGTTTTGTGCATGGTGATGGATATGGTTCTATTTTCCCAGAGAACTTAGACAACAATGAGGACACTAAGAGAGACTTACATAGATCTAATCTACATGGGAAGTAGAAAGTATAAAAACACAAGATCTCCTGAGTAAATTGGGAACATGGGGACCTTGTGGGAGGGCTGAAGGGGGGAAGGGAGATGCAGGGAGGGGAGCAGAGAAAAATGTAGAGCTCAATAAAAATCAATTTTAAAAAAGAGGAAAAAAACCCACCAAAGACCTCATGTATTTTAGAGTCTTGCCTTGACAATGTCAGGATTGAGTATGGTCATCCTCCATCTTTTGGTTGTACTCCACTCTGGAACTTTCTTTAAGAGATCAGCGCTCACCATTTGCAGTGTTGAATTCTCTCAGTATTTTGTGGAATTACAGAAACTTGTGTCACATAGTTTGACTTTGTGAACTGCATGGTTCAGCTTGCACAAGGAGGGGCATATGAGGTGAATAGTTTATACCATAGTTTATTTTCGAGATCTTAAAGATCTTTGTTGAAAAGAGATAACCTCTGTATTTGGACCTTACTGCCTATTCTATGAGGTGTTGATTAATTCAGATCTGGCTCACCAAACACAATTATACCCTAGAAAGGATAAAATGTAGGAACAAGTGGTGTTGATACTTCAAAGGCAAGAGAATAGATTCAAGCATAGCAGATGATTTTCTTTTTCACTGTGGCCTCTTAGAGGTTTATGGGCTCAAAATTTTCATTTTATTTCACAAACTTCAAGGTCAACCAGAGTGGTGTTAACTGAAGAAAGTATCATTTGTACTTAAATAGTACAGAGACTCTGTGGCGCTTTCCTACTGTGTGCTGTACCCTTCATTGCTTCTGTGTATTGCTGTTGGAATTCTGTTTCCATGGTTATACAAACCAGGAACAAGACTGGGTAGCAGATACTTAGGCATGCATGTGCACGCACACACACGCACACACACACACACACACACACACACACACACACACTAAGTAAATGAGAGAAGGACATGCTTCTCCTCCCACTCCCGCTTCTAAACTAGAAAGTCATTGTTCTTTTTAAGATTGTAAACTACCCATCTTCCAATTACTCTGTGGAAGTGAGCATTTTCAGATTAATCCTACTGTGGATCTACCATGTATCAGGATTTAGAGGACATACACCCTGCAGGACAAAATAGCTGCGACAGAATCTCTCCCTAATAAAATGTTCCATCCAAAAAAAAAAAACTGTTTGAAAAGGAAAATCTTTCATATGGCTACAATATTCAGGAAATCCAATCAAAATAAAATGTTGCTATTTGAAGTCCTTTGTGTACTATTGCATGACTCGACTAGGGAATTTTTATGTTGGTATTTACATAAAATTAGCTTTTCAAAGTAAAAACATACAGCAAATAAAATTAACAAATGGTCTTACAAGTGTATATATTTTTCTGGAATATCTGAAAGTAATATTTTGTATAATTATGACTTTTTATTTTTGCTTCTTATAGCTTTGAGTTGTGCTACTCATTTTACCTGTCAAATTAATTCCCTTCTTCAACTTCGGTCTCACATGGACTCTATGAATTAAAGATCAAAGCTACTGCCTAGATTCAAATAGTGTTAGCATTTATCCACTTCAGACAGTGACTAGCAGCAAGGCATGGTTGCATATAGACTGTCTGACAGACAGTAGCACTCACACCCAGCTCTGGGACTGTTTATCAGTTTTGTCTAAAATAGTTTGTTAGAAACAGGCTGAGCAATTTAGTGAAATCAACTCAGGTTTAAACATAAAGTTTTGTCAAGAACTTTTAGATGCCAAAGTTTTTGTAAGGAAACCAGGAACTCGCGATTGAAAGAGTTTTTCAGAGTACTCCATTTCAATGTGGCCTCTTCTCTGACATGTGCCACTTCAGAGTCAGAAGACTGACTTTGGCAGCAACCAGAGGTGGTTGCCTATCAAAGCTGTCCACGCAGCATAAAACTTCTAGTGGGCGGCTCCTTTGTTTCCTTTTCTTTACCACTCAACTCCCAGAAAGTGTGGAAGCAGAAACATGTAGAGACCAACTACTCTGACAGATGTGTGACTTGAATCCCAAGTAGGTTCAAGAAAAATATGTGAAAGTAAGAGGTTCCTAACAAAGGGGAATTTACAGACATGACCTGTAATTGTTGGAGGATCGTAAAGTATTCTATTCCCTATGAATGCCTGTAGTAAGAACTTAGGTAAGAAGGTGTCAGCCTGGTTTTGAACCTCAAAGTGTAAATGTGAGAAATAGAGTTAATTAATAAATACCACTTGGAACATAGTACAGAAAAATGGGATGTAATATCACTAGAGGGAAAGGAGATTTGGGAGTTAACATAAATGCAGCCATGGCATTTTTCAGAGGCATGACTATAAAGTCATGGTAGTAATTGATAATTCATGACGAGAGGAATACGTAAAGTCGGTAGCCTCTCCTAACTTACTCAGAGGTGGGCAGAGCCAATATCGCCAGGTCCATGATGAGCCTAAGGCAGACCAAGGGCTAGAAACTGGCAGCATTCTCATCCTTTTAAAGGAGAGTCACTCCCACGGGGGCCTTTAAAGTCACAACTAGGCTAACTTTGCAATAAAACACAAGGTCGTCATGTGAGAAGATACCTTTAGTTTCTGCTTTCTCTGCCTCTTATTCCTACAGTGAGTTCTTTGTGTCCGAAGAGATTTTAGCACTATTTTTATTTGCAAGTTCATCTTTTATGTGAACATGAAATTTATCCCTACATTGAAAGTTATTTTTTAATTCATCACACGTTCTTCCTTTTATACCAAATATAAAATTACCTTCAAGCCTACCTACCTTATAGAAGGGGTCATGACTCCATGGAGGATCGTCGAAAGTTGCCTCTAAATAAAACCAAGAGGGCTGGTGCCAAGAATGCTCTGATCTTAGCCCTGTTGTCCTTAGCTGTGGATTAGGCTGAAAATCACTAAGTCACCAGTTCCCCCACGTGAGCATGGGCGATTGTCTTTACTACTGTAAACCTCGGTCAACCTCATTGTCTAAGGAATCTACAAAGTGGTGGCAGTGCCTGTCTCACCTGTGTCTCGGGGATGGGGACAAGGTTAGAGAAGTTCATTCGTGAGACACTGGTGCTGGGCCAGCAACTTCTATTAAGCAGAAAGAATAAACAATGGATTCTAAAAGTATCCTCAGTGTGCCTTCACTTTCCTCCTTTAGAAGCTTCTTCCCTGGCTGCCATGGGACTAGTAGGTTTGCGTTTCTGCTTGTTGAAGCTCTTAGATTTATAACTGGCATCATTTCATTATAAATAAATGGTGTGAATTTCACAGGACTCTGGGAACCAGGGCCTTAGCATGATGTATGTCTTAGTTAGGATTTCTATTGCTGCAACAAAACACCATGACCAAAAAGCAATTTGAGGAGGAAAGAGTATATTTGGCTTACACTTCCTGATCATAGTCCATCATTGGATGAAGTCAGAAGGAACTCAAGCAGGGTGGAAACCTGGAGGCAAGAGCTGATGCAGAGGCCATGGAGGGGTGCTGCTTACTGACTTGCTTCTCCTGACATGCTCAGCCTGCTTTCTTATAGAATCCAGGATCAGGTTTGGAGGTCCTGGGTTCTATAAGAAAGCACTCACAGTGGACTCATTAGTGAACTATCAATCACTAATTGAGAAAATTCATTACAACTGGATCTCACAGAGAGACATCTCCTCAACTGAGGCTCCTTCCTCTCTGATGACTCTAGCTTGTGCCAAGTTGACACACAAAACCAGCCAGTATCATATGTAAAGTCCTGCAGCTAAGACAGCAGCGGTGACTATCAACCAGGAAGAGAGGAGGTCAACAGCTCCAAACTCTAGTACCTGTGTAAAACTTTGCTTAAGACACCACTGAAATATGTCTGGAAATAATGCACAATATACAAAATTAACTTGTCTTTTTTTCACCTTTTCTATTTTCAAGAAACTCACGATCTTATCTCAAGCTCAACAACTTCAGATGAGATGGCAAAAGAGCCCCACACAGGTATATGCTTCTCATGATGCCTTTGGGTCCTCGGTGTTAGTATACTTGGTGGGTGCCTTTTAGTTTTTGCAAAATGAAGGCGTGTGCTCTCTAGAGTTTTATGGTGGGCAGTAGCTGTCTCCATTTATGTCAGGGAGACAGTTCCTGTCCATACTTTTCACTTTGGGATTATTCCTTTATTTTTATCAGTAAATAAACTCTGTCATACAAGGGAAGGGAACAGGTAGACACGGCTACAACTGGGGGAAATAATGGCATCTCTCTTTGTCTACAGTCATTTTAAAGAATATTTTTGTATTCCTAGACAGTGATCTGTAGGGCAGTGAATCTCACTGGGGATGCTTTAGGATCTGTCCTCTGTACGGGAGCGTTTGGCATTCCATAGAGACACAAAATGGTCTTAACTACTGGGGGAGGTGCATTGCATCTAGAACACAGAGACTGAGGATACACTGCGGTGCACACAGCAGCCTGCCGCCACTGAGACTTCTTGGGGCCTAAGTGTTGTACTGCTGATATGAGAGCCCCGTGCTAAAACAGGGACATAGTTGGTCACAGCAGGTGTGTCTAAGTTTTGCATTCACTTACCAACGCATCTACGGTGGGTTTAGTCCAGTCCAGCAGCTCCTTTTTGCCATTGTGTACCAAGCCTCTACTAAACCAGGCACTGTAGAATTCAAAGTCAAACTGGCCAAACAAAGGTAGGTGCCTGGTTTTAGTTTTGTATGTGTCGTCTTATATTAGAATTATTTATAAGGTAAGTAAAGATAAATGATTTTAAACAGTTGAAAATAAGAAAAGTAATAAAACTGAATCCTCAAACTAGGCTCCATTACCAGTTATGAAACCAGCAGAAAAGTGATTGAAAATAAGTTGAATATGTAAAGCTGTTTTATGGGTTCTGATATTGCAGAGTAAGCATCTTCAATTCCTATTGAATCACTGACTTAAAGCATTGGCTAGGAATCTCTCAAGTGTTGCTGATATTTTCCTTTTATGGGACATTATTTCTTTACTCTGTATTTTATCCCTACAAACTTCTATTGCCTTTATAAATGTTGGCGTTTATTCCAGCAGCAACAAGTGATCCTACTCTGGACTCTGTCCCACCTAAAACTCCTAGAACTCCTGAACAGCCAAAGGCAACACTGGGTAATGTTTTTAACAGAAATTCTGTGCTTTGTTTTCCATTAAAAACTCCATAACCCATATGGATGCCATTCTTCCAAAATAACCATTCTATCCCATTTCATTTAATCATTTACTTCTTTTCTATTTCTGAATAGAGATGTATGATATATTTTTATGCAGGCACCTTATATTCCATTTTATGTATCTATCACTTTCCCATACTAGAAGAAAAAATGGATTTCGATCTTAACATTGTGAAAATATTCAGAAGTTGCACGGGCCCCTTTCTCATCTGCATCATCTCGTGCCATGAGCTATGACTTGCATCACCTCATTTTCATGGACCAAGTCTGCCTGTACTGAGCAGTTGGCATCCTTTCCCCTGCTTTACATCATAGTGTCATCTGCTAGCTGTACGACAACGTTTATCTTCCTTTTTAAATCCTTGTAGCATGCACAGTATGCCATCTTGAAAGCATGTTGACATTCCTAAAATACCTCATTTTTTAATTGAAATTGCTTGGCGGGATGGGGGTGTTTTTGTTTCCAGCTTCAAATGAAGCATCATTTGATCCTCAAAATGTGGAAGTCTTCACCAGTCCTGAAGTACAACCAACAACAACTGGTAACTGATTTCATTGTGTAGTGCACGCTTTGAAAGACAGGTAAAGCGACAGGAAAGAATCAGTCAGATTGGTGTGCTCGCTTCTATTCATAAACACTTCCCTTCCTTCTCCACATGGGATTCTGCCTCTAGGAGCAGAGTTATCCATAGTTAGCCTCATGATAAATCTCAAGGAATTTATACAACCTTGATAGTTTTGAAGAGTAGTTTCCTTCATTGCTTTCAACTTTGTCGACTAGAAAAGTATAGCAGAAGCATAGGTGATGATTATTTTAAGTATATTTCTTTCTAGTGAACATGGTAATAGTGTTTAATCCACAGTAGTTCAAACAGGAATATCAAGTAGTGCCTGAAATCCTGGATATGCTGAAGAAAGATGTACAAAAGAGCTTGTGTCTTATAAACTATCTAAATAATAAAAGCCATTAGTGTCTGGTAAAGGTACAAATGAACTCCAAGATTAAGATGTTTTAAATTTCCCATTCTAAAGTCTGAAATATCGACTGGCTTTTTCCCTGCTATTGATGTTAATATCTTAATTGAGTTCTTAATTTATCTTAATCCAGAAGGCCTCCAGGGTGCTCAGTCATTGGTACATTTATTTGAATAGTATTTCTTCTCAAGTGTGAATTTAAGTTCTCTATAAAAATGTAATTCTTTTGGGCCCAATGAGTGCTTATGCTTATTGAGCATGTACTCTGCAGAAAACATGACACGGACATCAGGAATTCAACAAAAATATGCACTCATTCTTGCATTCAGTAGGGTCATGTATTCGTGTTTACAGGCACATGTGACTGACCTTTGAGAAGTATCACTTACCAATGCGATATTGACTCCTCTTTCAGCTCCCCAGCAAACTACGTCTATCCCCACCACACCTAAACGACGCCCCAGACCCATCACGCCAAAAGTCAAACCTGGTAAATAAATGTCTCTTTAACTTTTCAGGTTACTTAAATCCAAATAGATCATGATCATCTCTCTATAGTAAAAAAGAAAATTATATTTTTCTGTAGGACAATTTCTCTACAAAAATTTGAAATAGGTAACAGTAGTAAAAAATGAGAAAACAGGGGTCTCCAATAGAATGTTCTTGGATGTGGGGATAAACCAGGAAACAGGTCCTACCCCCACAGCTCACAATGTGAGATAACTACTGTACTCTGGGTGTGTGTTCACATTGATGCACGGTGTCTAATGGACCAGTGCCTGCCACACTTTCCATTTTGCCATGGGGCATGCTGATGTTAAGGGAATGTTATTGGGATGCTATTCTGGCCTTCAAATTGTTTATAACCTGGAGAGTAACAATAGTGAAAAGGAAACACAAGATCATAAAACTCCAGCCTGTAGGACTTGTGAAAGACTGAGTTGAAGCCATGAGTCTTAAAATATTTGTAGGGTTCAGGTGGAGAAAATGGGGAAGGGAAGAATAGCTATTGCAGCCTGAGGGGTTCATATAATTTATCAACTTGGAGGTGATGGTTTTCATTGCTTAGCACTATTCTCAGGCGTTACTCGGCAAGTAGACTTCACTCACATTTGTAGTGTAAATAGTTTTCTTATCTGTAGTTTTGTGATGGTTTTGAAATTCTTTCCTTGTGTAGTTTGCTCAGTGCATACTTTGAGAGCAACAACTAAATATGGCATGATTTTGTTCCTTCTTGGAAGATATTTTACTATCTCTACATTGAACTAATTTTTTTTCCTTTCTATCACCAAAAAGAACTACAAGTCTGGGGACACATACTGTGAAATTTCTTAAAGTCCTGAACCTGCTCAATACCATATGTGTAACTTCAGATCGCTAGGGAAGCTAGTGCTCTGGCTCCTTTGTAAACTGTCAGTAGCTGTCTGTTCTCTTTGCTCATCTGGAAAAATGCAAAGTATCTCACAGACTGCACGAGTTCTATAGCTATTTTGGTTGTGAGTTAGTAGATCTGAGCTCAGATTAAGATGCTGTGTAGGACCAGCACTTGGTAGATGCAAACTCTGTTACATATACAATTCTCAGGATTTTTTTTGGAAAAACATCTTGAAGCTCAACTTAGGAGTTCTTTGAAAAAGTAACTTTAAATTTGGTGTTACTGGATTTTCTTTGTGTTTCAGATCATTGCGTTATGCCTATCAATCATTGCCTAATATAAACGTACCCCCATTGCCTAATAAATATGAAGTAAGAGTGAAAAATAATTAGACTGACTTAAAAGCATAGTCTGAAGTCAGTCTTTGAGTAGTTGCTAGAAAGTGGCAGAGCTCTCGTCCATAAGTGGTTCTCGGTGCCTGGAGCATGAAATATTCTTTCAACGGAATATTTCCAAAATCTTCCAAGATGATAGATTCATTCTATTGAATTAGTTTAGCATCTGATTTTCCTTTTGAGTTTTTTTATACCAAAATAGGAATTTGTTGATTATTTCATTTGTTTTTAGCTCAGTAAAACCCAACTAATTTCTTTGAAACTTAAAATATCTCTTATTCAAGAAGTGACACCAAATGTGATCATTTCTCTGATCCTCATTTTTAGTGTTCTAAAAATAATTCTGGAAAATTGATTTATGCAGCTCTTTGGTTCAGGGAGTTCTGATTTCTGTGTTAGTGTCTAATGCAATTTTTCCATGAAAAGTGCAAAAGCACAACCAGATGACCTCAGGGCGACCAGCCCTTTGGTATTATCTTAGTGTTGCTCTGAGCTGTGCAGTAGGCAATATGTTCGTGACCATCTCACAGAAAACACAGAAACAGTCATGGGAGTGAGCAAGGGTCCCTTGTCTGTATTACAACATACTTTCCAGTACCAAATTGGACTGGAATCCCGATGCACTGAATATCAGCCTTTCAGCTGGAGGCAGAAATGGGTTCTGCCTCCTAAGAACCCTGCTTGTTTGGAGTGTCTCATTTCTCGGGGTACAAGACCAGAAAGCACTGTTTCTTCAATATGCCAAGCATTCTTAGTTGGGGGTGATTTTTGAAAACTGACTTCTGTGTACTTCTCAGGAGATTTTATGGTGTTTTTCTAAAGACTATGGGGTTCTTTGGTAGGAGGAGTCTTCTCCCAGCAGTTCCCTGCCAAGGGATTGTGGCTCATACCGAATGATCCAATATTGACCTTTTATAGTTTATCAGGAACTTACACAACAGTGTTGGATACTGATTTATAAAATTAGCTATGGAGTGCTTTGTCAGTTCTTACTGTCATCGCCATATAAATGTTAAACTTTTAGCTCTGGGGAGAATGCATTCCACAGTCTGCTGTGTAAAGGACTCTCAACTTGGATTTCCATCACTAGTGTGTTTACACAGTGAAGTTCCAAAAGCAAGGGCTTCTCTGCTTAAGTGGTCAGGATTTATTTTGAAGATGGCAAAAGACATCAAAGCAGCTGCTCAAAAAATGAATTTATGTAGCTCCCAGATGGAGGTGTCAGATCAACAGAAGTAGAACAGCGGTTCTCAACCTGGGGGTTGAACAATTATTTCATAGGGAGTGCATAAGACCATCGTAAAATATCAGATATTATGACTCATAATGATAGCAAAATTACAGGTATGAAGTAGCAACAAGAGTAATATTACAGTTGGGTGTCACTACAACATAAGTACTGTATTTAGGGTCAGGGCATTTAGAAAGGTTGCTAACCTCTGAAATGGAGGCTTGAGCAAATGTGTAAGGTTGAGGTTGCCAAATGAGAAGCATGGGGTACAAAAATCAAGTGTCCTAGCAGCTTACATCAAGAACTCTGCCAGTGGGAGGGGATTAATGATCGTGTGTTTCAGAAATCACTCTGAGGGAGGTTTGCAATGAGAAAGCAACTTTTATATTTATGCTGCAGTTTCAGTGGAGGCTGCTACCAGGCAGAGGGAGAAAGGGGCTGTGTGTGGTGGTTAGCAAATTAAATATTTCTGCTAATTTCCCAATAAGTTTGGAAAGCATTAAAAACTGTCTTATAAATATTGGTTGACATTTATGCATGGTAAGTCACATTTTCAGAACTAAATCAAAAATATTAAGTTAAGAGACATGTTGCTACTCTTCTAAGTGTTTGAATAGACACTTCTTAATTAAACATTTGGTTTATTATTTATTTATTTATTGCCAGAACTTTCATTTGGAAGCCGGTGTGGTTATGTTTCTTTGGTTTCTAAACTTTCTCATAGCCCTGGGGTCCGACTTTCTGGCTCTGACTGTCGGCATCACCACCTGAGGGAGTTAGCAGCCACACCTCACAGCAGAGGGATGGATGTTGAGTAGCCCAAGACTATGGTAGAGCGTATGGGCTGCATCTCTGTAGAGCTCTTCTTTAGCGACAGACCCTTGTGTTACTTGAGCTCTGTAGAAGGTCTCTGTTTCCAGCTGAAGTTCACGAGAGCATGTAAACCACCAGCAGAAGACTCGCCTGCCTGCCCAGCTCTCCTCCAAGGCCTGTTTTTCTGTTTCACTTTCCATGTGAGATGCTTTTCCTCGGTGATTTAGTCAGTGCAGCTCCACATTGGTTTTGGCTAATTTTATGTGCACAGCCCAGTACATTTCTGGAAAACCAGAGCCACCTCCTCCCTTTTGTCTTTCCCACACAATGAGGACGGTCACCCTCCTGTGTTGATCCACAGTGCGGTACCACACAGCTCTCAGTTGCCACATTTTCTTTCTTTTTGAGTTGTGAAAGGAAGTCATTTGGTTCCTAGAAAGCTGCTCTGTGAACGCTTCTGTTGTCGCTCCCCTCCCCAAGTCACTCCTGGCCTTTTCCAAACCTACTACTCTTCTGATTCAGAATTATCAGAGTTTGCTCTAGACAAAGTACTATCCGCGCTGTAAATAAGAGGATTAGCATTGTGATGAAAGCCAGCGAGTGCCAAATCAATTTGTTCCTATAAGAAATAAAAGTTCTCCTTTTTTCCTATGCTTGGAAAAAAGCATTAATTTTGGCTTTCTTCTTGAAAGAAAATGCCTTTGAGCAAACTAGCACAAAACCTACTGGAAATAAATGGCCTGTTGTTTTCCCTTTATAACGTAATAGATGTAACCAAATAGCCAGGAGGAAATAAATAGCTTCTTCGCTTCTCATATGACCTCTGGAGGGTTTGTTTATCCATCCGCAGATGGCATTTAATTGATGAAGCAGTTCGTGAAACCTGAGACTATGCGTGGATACTTAATAATTCGCTAACAAACATAGGATTTGGTTTACTAGCAGTATGTACTTGTGACCATGGGGCGTACCATCTGAGCATGTGTGGCCCTTTTCACACTTACGATTCTTATCTTTTGTGAAAGAACACGAGGTCCAGCCAAGCTGGGTACCATTCAAAACTAACAGAGTACAAGCGTGTAACTTTGTCTCACTTCCTGAGGAGAAGGTGGTTGCTTTGTAAGAAACAAAACATCAGGTGGCTAGGAATGCAGAACCCCTTCAAGGAGATGTCCTCGGGATAGACATCGGATATTTGTAGTGAGAGCCGCAGCAAAGATGAACGACACAGATGAGAATTCTTAACGCTTTTGCTGTGGTTTACACAATGGATGTGAGATGAGTAACCCTTGGCAACCTAAGCCAGAAGAGCCCAAACCTCCATCAGAGAGTGACCTTGTCCTGTGGGAAAGGATGTTTAATTTCTGCTGTTCAGCACTGTTTTGACATTATTTGCTTTCATTGCAGCCCCAAAACCTGAGACTCTACCATCAGCACCATCAACAAAGGGTAAATTGCTTCCCTGACTCATCGTGAAGATGTGGCCTGTATCACTTGGTGTTCAACTTTGGTCCTACATTTGCTTTACTTTTAAAATACCTAATTGTCCTTCAGATGTTTGTTTGCTTATTTGTTTGTTTTTTCAGTGATTTCTATTAGAATATCGACCCTGTGCCTGGGTTTGGCTGAACAGAGGCTCTGGGACACCCATGAAAGCCACACCGCCTCGGATGCGGGAGATTCTTTATTGTCCTGTCTTATATTCAAGGAGATTTTCCTTAGCTTCTTCTAACTTATTATTTCCAGTGGAGACTTCTGGCTTCCCCAGATATAATTGTGCTTCCCTCTGGGAGTCTTTTTCTCACTTTTCAAAATTCTAACTTTTGCAGACTTTCTTGAAAAGCGTGATGATCATTCCAGATATGAAAACTGTGATGTGTCACCAGATCATCCATTAGGAGGTGGAAAAAAGAAGGGAAAAGAACAATAAAGCCAGCCCCTTATAGCTTTTTTTTTATTTTTCATCAAAAGAGAATAAAGCAAAACCAAACCAAACAAAGAAAGATCCCCGTTCTGGTGCCATCCTAGCCATTGCCCACATTTTCCTTCACAACACGAGCTCCTGGTTAGTGTGTTGTATCTGCAGCTTCCAAAGGCCCATGCCTCTGCCCTTTTTTTCCATTTCTTTTTCCAAACTTTAACTGGCTACATTTTTATTCATTTTTTCTAAAACCACAGGAATTGATTTCAGTAGAAGAGATTACTTCTCGTGTGGATAAAATTTCACCACTTAGAATTTGCTCAAGCGAGAAGTTAAAATTGAGCTTATCCCACATTTAAGTTGATTTTACATTTTTTTCCTTGACTTGGTTCCTTCTTGATAATCTTGTGTGTGGTTTCAGGACCCAGAGCCCTGGGGAAGTGACAGTAATAATATTATTTGGACACACAGTTACTGAGTGGGTGACTCCTTTCTTCTTTTCTTAACGGCTGTGGTCACAATTGGCATATTCACATTCATGGAGTAATATATCTGTATCCACTTGTTTATGTGTTCTTGGTTATCCTTAAAAAGTTTAAATCCTTTACCTCTGGCCTATGAATATAATCTCATTTCAAAAATGTTTCCCTTGATATAATTTCTAAATTCATTTTCCCTATTGTTTACATGTGGACTCTTGTAAACACCAAACAGAAAAATCTCCTGCTTTGGAATATTAAGCCAAATTTTAATATTTTACTCGTGGTGTGTCTGAAAAGCAGCCTTCTATGTGTTCCTCCTGATGGTATAGCTTTGAAACTTTGTGTGACTGTCTCCTCTAAACTATACATTACTTTTGAGATTTTCCAACACCTATCTCAAAGTGAAAGAATAAGGAGACCTCTTGGAAAATGTACAAATCTTTGACCAAAAACTTTGAAGAGAAAGGGAACAATGGGAGGAGAAAGAAGAGAAAGAGAGAGAGAGAGAGAGAGAGAGAGAGAGAGAGAGAGAGAGAGAGAGAGAGAAAGAAAGAGAGAAAGAGAACAAAACATCAAAAGGAAAAAAACCCCCTAAATTCTAATTTCATGCAGTGATGGCAGAAAGTAGCAAAACAGAATGTGTCCAGCTTGAATCAAAAGGTTTAACTGTGTGGCATGTAACATTTCCTCTCAGTTTGTAGCTTCACTCTTTCTCTGCTAACTAGAGGTTTTTCCTTTCTTTAGCTCCACCAAGGACCAAACGACCAGGTCGCCGCCCCCGTCCTACAACCACACATAGTCCAGAAACGCCTGAGTCCCAAACGGGTAAATGTGGATACTTAGGGTTCCAATGACCAGGGATGCAGTGCTGTGGCTTCTAGTTTGTCAGCTGCCATGCCCCAAACAGCTGCGCTTTAGGGAACAATATGGTTGGATTGTATTGTTGAACATCTGTATACTCACTCTCTACATTCATATGGTATATGATGATCTACATCTCTATTAGTGGTTAGTAAGCACACAGTGTGAAAAGCTGGCCCACCTGGTGGATTTTTAAAGCAAGAATCCTTCGAGTCTCACAGCTGGTACATACCCAGGGCAGTTGAGGTGTGGGAAAGTGAGAGGGAAAAGGTGAATGGGAAAAGCAAAAGGGAAATTACATTCAGAAATAATAGCACAGTTTGTGTACAGCTTCTGACTTTAGGCACAATGTTAGCCTCCTTGGGATCTCATTCTGTGGTATAACCAGTGTTCTTGGTGCTTTGCTTCCCTAGCTCTGGAACCTGCCACGGTGCCATCGGAGCTCTTGGTACCCACAATTGGTAATTCTGCATCCTCTCTTTCTTTCCTGTCATTTTTTTCCTTTCATGGTCTCTAACCAAGGCATGACTGAAGTTCTGTCAACCCATCACACCATAAACCATGCTTTCCTTCTTTCCTGTGTGGGAGGGAAGAGCCTGAAGACTGGAGAATTCTTTCTGTACAGTCTCCTGCAGTAATGCAGGGAAGGTCTGTGGCCGTGAGCACAGCTTCCCACTGCCCTGCTGACCTTCTTCCTTTAACCATGTCCCAGTGTTCAAAGAGCCATCTGTTCTTCCTCACGGTTGTCTGTAGCCACCCTGGACTAAACATTTGTCCAGTTTTGTGGCTAAAATGTCATTGCTTTATTCATCACGCCTGTAAGACTCTGAAAAGCTACACATTCCTATTGGGGAATGTTTTAGTATGTTTGGATACCATAGACTGATTATGTTCTGGGGTCCAGTATAAAAGTGGTAGTTGTCTTTGCAACTTGAGAATATTAAAAGATCTAAGATTGTTTTATTATTTTTAGTGGTAATGTCATGCCTATAATAGTTTCATTGTAACTTCTCAGAATTCAGTTGGTCTCTGATTATTTTAAGAAATTCCCCACATGAGTAGCCATGCCATTACTTCTTATGTCAACAGCAGATGTTTATGGGTAATTTCCCAGGTTCCTTCTTAATCAGCTTTAAAATTCTCTGTCTTATGGTTTTGTGCCTAAAGAAAGTTGCCAGCAAAGCAGAAAACTTACCTACTTAGTTCTTCTTAAATGATGTATTTAAGAAGGAAGTCACATGATAGTTAGCACTTTGACTCAAAGACACATTTTAAGCATTTCCTTAAGATGTTATTCTGGGGGCTGGAGCAATGATTCAGAGGTTAAAAGCATTGCTCTTTTAGAGGTCCTGAGTTCAATTCCCAGCAACCACAGGGTATCTCACAAACATCCATATTGAGATCTGGTGCCCCTTCTGGTGTGCATGCTTACAGGCTGGCAGAACACTGTATAAATAATAAATAAGTAAATCTTAAAAAAAAAAAAAAGATGGCTCTTCCTGGGAAACCAGTGGTGCAAATGAATGACAAAAAATGAGCATTTCCACCATTCCTGGAACTATTTTTATATCTGCATTGACTTTTCACAGAGTGTTTCTCAACTTATGCATCCTTATTTTTGACAGCTACAACCATGACCATTATGCTAATTTTAATACCTTTTCTTTTAGTTCCCAAACCATTCCAGAGACCCAAAACAACATGCAGGCCAGAAGTACCCAAAACCCAGCCTGGTAATCAACACTTCCAATACCTTGGCATCTAGATGGGAAAAGAATATACAAGTAACATTGATTTCCATGCCAAAAGCTTAGCTGCGACACTGATTATGGTACCTTTTTCCCTTCAGACTTAAAACCACCAGAGCAATGGCTTTCTAAGCCCAAAGCCACACCTGACATGCCACCAGCTAAATCTGGTAAACATTATTCCCACTGTCTTGCCTAACACACTTTATCAGTGGAAGTGATGGTTTATACATTGCACTAATTCCAGAGCTGAGTATCATAATTTTGTTCTTTATCTTCTAGACATATGCACACTAAGCTTAAGAAATGAGAATCTTTTATACCTGACAATCTTACAAATCCCACACTTTAAAAAAAGCATCTTTATGTCTTTCCGAGTTTATAATGAATAGAAGCTAGACTTTTCTGTACCTGGGACAATTTAAAGTGGCTTTGCTAGCTGTTTATAGGTATTCCACACAGGAGGGGCCATGTGTTCCTCTTTCATGGGCACAGCCACAGAGAGACTTGTCACATAGGGATCCTCTGAACTAACCTGTTGGCATTTTAAATAATAATTACTAACCGGGTGGTTTTCTACCATATTTTTAAAAAAAGCCAAATTTATGCAACAGTTTTGAAAATTCTGTTTACTACTGAAGAGCTGTGCTAAGATTCCAATTAGTAGAAAACTAAGAGATCCTTCTCATTATAAACAAGCCCTTCATATAACCAGTCTACATCAACCTAGAATAAACTGTGCCCAATGTCTCCGAAGTAAATATTACAAATACTTAAGGTTGCTTTTCTCTTCATTTGTGTCTTCTGTTTGTGATCCAGCCTATGTGCCTGCTACAGTCGGAACTGAAGACCCTTCTCTAGCCATGAGTCACAAGTGCTTTCTTAACTGACGCTCGCTTGAGATTTCTCCTCTCATCTCTCTCATTGCCTGTATTCTTAGTTCAATCATCATTCAAACGTTCCTTATTTATTTCTTAAATGTATTTTCTATTTTTGGCAGTGTCCATCTTAACATCATGACAGGCATTCATGCATCTGCACAGCGAATAGCACCTGAACATTACACTTCTTTGACCTTCGGGGTCAGATTGCTTGTCCATACTGCTAGAAGCCAGAGGGCTCTGTCTATCCATCTCTCAAAGCAGGGACTTTCTGAAGCCTCTACTGTGTATGCATGGGAGCAAGGAGAGCTGGCTGGAGCTTGTGGTGATGAGCCACCCTTTCTGACAATGGCCCTTTCCCCTTGACTCCACTTGATTCAGATGCAAGTAGACCTTTCTGTGGAGAATGCATCTTATGAAAAGAAGCTCTAGCAATGTCTTCCTCATCTTGCCCCAGCTTCTTCCCATCTCTGTGTGTCACTAGCTCGGCTACTTCTCTCTGATGCATTTTAACCTGGCTTCACACTTTGGTTCCCTGAACCATCTAGGAAAGTCATTCTCTATACCAAGGCTTAGAGGACATTAGATAATGAGAAATTTGAATCTTACATGGAATCTCTTAGCTTTAATGAAAAAATACATTTTAATGCTAGTTGTAATTCTTCATTTTTGATCTATGAAGAATGATTTAATTTATAGAAATTATATATACTGAGATTAAAAGGTTGCATCATTTCCCTTTTATTCTAAATTATTTTTATTCTTTCAGTGGGTGGGGTGGTTTCTAGGAATTAAAACTAGGGTCGTATTTGTGCTGGCCAAGGGATCTATTGCTGAGCAATTTCCCCAGTCCTCCATATCTTACCATACACTGGATAATTCCAGACAAATTATCCATTTGAGATAAGTAAATACAGAAACATAATACGCATTTACCTCTATCTGTATGATTGTCACAGTTGGCAATACTTTTCCTATTTTCACAACCACCACTCCTCCAAGAGATACAACAGAAGCCTCTGTAGCCATTTTCAGAATAATTTAGTATAACCCATCATACAACCATAGAACCAAAGTATCAGTATAGGTAGAATCAGATAGTCAAACATAGGAAAATACTTTTCAGTAATGTCATAGCCATTCTAAGTGAAAGTGTGTATGGGTGCAAGATGGGTAGGCACAGAAACTGGCCATCTGCTGGCAGTAATAGTATTCTCAGACTTCATAAATGCTTTTAAACACAACAGTCTTATATTCCTTGCCCACTTCTATGTCAGAACTAATAACTTATAACTTAATAGGTAGAAAATTTTTGGAGTCGATTAATTTAGCAGGTCACTAGCTTCCACCAATCTTAAGATTAAGAATGTCATCAGAGTGTATTCTGGGCCTGTAGAACAAATTCCGCCATCTTGCTGTACCTGCCTCTGTGATGTATCCACCGATGTATTTTAAATTTGCTTTGATTTATTACTTTCTTTGTTCTTTAAAACTATAAAAGCTTCAGGAAACCATTCCCACATTGGAATTTAGAATTTGGGGTAGCCTAATTCTGTGTTTCTGGGCCATGGTCACTCAAAATATCTATCTATAGAATAAACTACCTCTTATTTCTTTAAGAAAACAAGAACAGGCTTAAAACGTTTCCTCTTTAAGATAAATCACTTTGAACATTTTTTTAACTTCTGTCATGTATTGCTTTTGGCCAGTCACTACCACAGATGTTGAACCTGTAATTATGAGTGAGAACCAGGGCTCCAGTGACAACATTAAGCAATGACCTTTTAGTCTTTAAGCACATTTTCTGCTTATTGTTGGATCCTTTTCTGTATGGGTCAAGGGGATTTTTCATTCACAAAAAAATTCTTATCATTGACTTATTTCTCATTATAAATATATCAAGAGTACTTAAAGGATGTTACTTAGTTATAAGCCTCTATTCAACTCCTTAGATATCACCCCTACTATCTTGCTTTGCAAATGTTTCACAGAGTCAATGAGTCTATTCAGTACTCAATATTAGTCTACATTAAAAATAAATATCTCATATACTTCAGCGTGCCTACCCTTTAAGCTATTATTCTTGTTATTCTTTTTTTGAAAATATGAAAGACTTTTATAAAGCATAATATATAGAGTAATACTAATTTTAATGACTCATAAGCCTAAACTGAGTCTTTCTAAGGACAGTTATTCAGAAGCAGGTTAGCCGAAGTTTCCCTGTTGTGATATCAACATATGCCATGTTTCAAACTCCCTTTGGGTCTGTCTGGAACTTCTTTCATGCTAGCAACTAACAGTAAAAATTTCAGAATAACCAAAACAATGTCAGACAGTCTGTCTCAACTGTCAGGAGACCAAAATTGTTTGACATATATATTACCAAGAAAGAATTCCAGATCAAAGAGACTTTTTTGTCTCCAAACTCAAAAGTCTGAGAAGACTTCAGAAACCTTACATTCATGTGTTCGTCTTTCTTTAGCTCTGAAGTCATACAACCACAATAACCAATTTGCTTTCTCTAGCCCCCAAAAAACAACGACCAAAAAATCACCGTCCACGTCCTCATGGACCCCAAGCCACCCCAAGCCAAAAGATACCTCAAACTACACCAGGTAAATGTGGTTCTTGGCTCCGGGAGCACTTCACTGAATGTGATGAAATTGGTAATCCCACTTGCCGCTAAGGGAGAAGGCTTCAGCCAGACGAAGCAGCTGATGCCAGCATGATGCTCTAGCCAATCCCTATGACTTCCTTGTACTGCTGTCATGGGAATTCCTTGATATCTGAGACTTGTAAATGTGTTTTTTCCTCTGACATTTAATTATACTTTGCTCTTTGATTATAAATTGTAAAAATATCTTCTTACTATATTTGATTCAAGAGTCACACTCTTTATTTGATGCCATTTTAGCACCTGTGGGCTATCCATTAGAGCTAACAAGTGACTTAGCTCAACAGAGAAGCAACTCTTATTCAGACATCATAAAGAGAAATAAAGAATAGGAGTAATATCCGGGAGTCACTGTTTCACCAACTGTAGACATGTCATTCATTGTTAAGTAAAAATTAATGTATATGTGGGCTAACACGTTTAATGTTGACCTGGAATTTTTAGTCTTTATAAATTTGCCAACAAGAATGGGCCTGACTCCTACAAACAGAGAGAGGGCGGTGCCATGTGTGGAAGTAACAATAAAAACCTAAGAAGTGTAGCCTGACTAAGAAGGGTGATATTTGCTTAGTTGAGCCATGATGTTGTTTTTGGAAAATCCACAAAGATGATCAGAGAAGTCCAACTTCAGCGACTGCTCTGAGCCCATTGGCATGTCCTGCTACCTGTCCTAACCAGGTCTGTTCTGTATAGTGAGGAGATGGAGTAACAAGTTCCTTGGACTAACGACCCTCTAGGTCTAGCTCTTTGCTTGCCTTTGCTCAAACATAGGTCTTCATCTTTCCCCAAAGCAGATTTCCTACAAAATCAAGCATTGCATATTTTGGTCATTCTTCACTGTGTCTTGTTAAATATATCAACAATTGTATTTATTATGACTCCAACATTTGTTTTTCAGTATATAGTTTTACAAATTATGATTTCACATTAATTTTTATAATTATTAAATATGATGTTATCACATGCACAACACTTTTTCTAAGCAGAATTTTCTATCACATTTTTGCTAATGTAAATGCAATCAAAACCTGTAGCTCACTGTAGAAAAAACAAGCAAAATTGCTATTAACTGTATAGAAAGGCTAAGGATAGGACTGTGTTGTACAAACATCTGTGCATGCTTATATAGAAATTTTTTTAAGTTTTTGGTATTTTTGTTGTTGTTGTTTTTGACTAAAGAACCAGTGCAAGAATGGCAAAGCTCATGTTCAGGAGAATTTGGTGGGTTTTCCGGTGTGTTTAGCATCTCCTTGTTTTAAATTGCTTTGGATCATGTCTCACAGCAGACATAGGTAATGATTCTTTGTATCCTTCTGTGAGTGCTTTTGTCTGTTCACCTTGAGGGTCGCTGTGGTTGCTGAGGAGATTATGGTGACACACCCTGTTTCATTCTGTCACAGGGCTCACCTCAAAGCATTGCAAGTTTTCTTCCCATTTAGCAGAAAGGTACCCTGGCTAATTTAAGACAGCTACCTGATCTGTGCGCCTTGAAATTGTGACATCAGTAGAGTCTTTGAAGAGTCGTGAGCCCTGGCCCTCCTTTAGGCCTCTAAGACAACAGGATTGAGGGCCCAGTGAAAGTTGTCTGAGACATCTTCTTTCTTCATTCCAAGCTCTGTGGAACTGGTTTTGGATTCTGCTGGTGTTTCAGTGACTTTTAAAATACTTACCTTGGTAAATCACCCAGTACAGGACCCCCCCCCCAGGCACATTTGTCTTAAATTAAAAGCATCACTGTGGAGTGGGTTCAAAATTCATACCATAGAGCTAAATGGGGATTTATAACCAATTGGGGATTAAATATATGTTCAATGGAATAGTAATGGTTCCTAACTTACATTTCTTAAATGTAATTATATCTATTATTTTTGTCTCTGAGTCTCGATTATTAAAGAAATCTTCAAATCCCAGTGACAATATTTCTCAGCTCAAACTATTAGTTGTTTTTTTAAAGTTTAGAAAAGATTCCTCATCCTAGGCATAGCTTTTGGACTCATCAGCACCATGTTCTTTTCCATCAGCTTCAGCAACAACCAAAAAAGTCCGCCGCCCACGTCCCAAACCTAAAACCACACCCCATCCAGAAGCACCTCAGACTATATTGGGTAAATATGTGGTTTGTGATTTATTTTGTATTGGAAAGTGTTCTACATATCTCTTCAGGATAAAAGCTCCTGGTTTGCAAGGAGAACCTCATTGCCTAAGTAACTTATGCTTCTTTCTTAAGAATATTGTTTCTTTATGGCCGTTAATGTTTATTTTTCTTACTCTCTAATTATATTTGCATCTTGAAGATGGGATTGCTTGGTATAGGATTGAGCCACAACAATCTTATCAAAACTATTACATTCACTAAGCTTGCACTCACCCTCCTGAGCCACCTCAGCCCTCGGCTCTAAAATAGAAGTTAGGTCTCATTTACCACTTAGTTGACAATACAACAGCAAGAAAAGCTGTTCCTGCATAAGCAGAAAGTAACGTAAAGCAGCATGCTTGTGCGAGCATAAAACAATTGGAACAACACAAAGGCTACATTTTATGAACTCTGAAAATTTAAATAAAAAATCCAAGATAATTCATAAAAAATTAGCGCAGGATTTGAAGGTTCGAAGGATGAAAGAACAGATGGAGAACATGCCAGACTTGACTTCCCAGACATATAACATATAACATGTGTTCCCAGACAAATGCTCTCCTGTCAGTTCTGTCACAGAATGCTGAAATCTTCAAATGCATCCAGTGGGGTTCAATGGTTCTCATTTCTGCACAAGATCATCCTCTTTCTATTCATAGAACTAATGAGAACACAACCCAAGGATGGCAGAAAGGAAGAACCGGTTGTTCGTCTTCTTAAGTGACAGTATGTTCTCCAAGGACTTCTCCTCTTAATGGGTGTGGTTCCAGCTTCCTTAGAGCCATGAACACCCATCATAGACAAACCATGGTGTAACCTCAACACTTCCTACATTTTCCTCTTTCTTGCCCTATACATGTTTCTCTTTGTCAGCTACTAGCAAGGCGTGGGTCTAGCACATACTCATGGGACAATATAAATACAAACTATATATGCAGTGATGCAAAGAGTTACTCACAGGGACAGAATCCCTGGAAATCACCATAGAGTTTATAAACTGTGTTATGTTAATATTTGACTATCTAAACTGCTCCTTGCATCTGGCATTGATCACTGTTTACAGTGGATGTATTTTCTGATTTTGCCTTTTATAAAAGTTCTGGGTATCTTACATTTTTTGATGATTTGTCAGATTTTTTATAAATGTTATCATATTAGTTAAAATTGGATAATTACCAGCAATGGGATTCCAGAGTTGATCTCCAGGAGATGCTCAACAGAGTCCAAGGACTGTGACTAACCTCTGAATCAAATGTAGTGATTCTTTAGAGAAGTATTCAAAGGAGAAAGAAATATTCATTTTCTCTAGTTAAGAATATTAAAATAAAAAATAATGTTGCATCCCAAGAAACCTTGTTTTTACTGTTAGGATGTTTTCTATTATTCTGTACATTCATAAGGTCTCTTTGATGTCTTTTCTTCTCTTGATCAGTTCCTGCTACAACCCTTGAAGCAGTTACTAGAACTGAGGCTCCAGAACTGACCTTAGGTAACGGCATAGCACGTCCTTCCACATCTGCATTTCTTGTCCATTTTGTCACCTTCATAACCACTGCTTCTGGGACTTCACAAAGCTTCTGCTTCTTTGGGTCCTTCACATGTTTGAGTGTTAAAGGGGCGTCTTGTTTTAATAACGTCTTGTTTTTATGAGCCAATTTATTGAAAAAGAATACACACATATACAGATACAGGCTCACTGTGACACCTTAGACTTTTTCTATCTCTGCTTCCATGTA
This sequence comes from Microtus ochrogaster, assembly GCF_000317375.1. NCBI lineage: Eukaryota > Metazoa > Chordata > Mammalia > Rodentia > Cricetidae > Microtus > Microtus ochrogaster. The sequence goes on from NC_022010.1 coordinate 66,629,886, forward strand.
TCATGTTCATCACATGCACACTTTTGGTATGTGGTATCCATCTCTGTCCATGTCTTCAGGGGAACCTGCACCATCTAGGCTGAGTTAACTGAGTTTGTGCGGTTCTTATAATGTGCTTTTTTGAAGATGTAAATTTCTGCATTTTAACCATGTTCGTGCTTTGTTTGATTTTTGCCATTTTAGGAAATGATAAAACTTTGGTTTGATGGGGACAAATATAGAAAATATAAAATATGTTCAAGGCTGGCCAATTGATATTGTCAGGACTTTCATTAGTGTGAAACCACCCACACTACCATGCACACAGTAACTGCAAGGTTTTGTAACATCTCTTCATTTGGGAACCCTTATGAGAAGCTATAGGAAACATTCTTAATATATAGATCCATATTTCTTCATGAGTTTTATTTCTTAAAGAAATCCAAATATCATAAAAAAGCACAATATCAAGACGGAATAAATACTACAAAGCTCAAAAGGGAAATTTCTTGAAACCCAAGAAATTATAAGAAACATATTCCTAGTCAACATTTCTAAAATCCAGAATTCTGTATTAACCTGAGGTTTTCTTCCTTCAGCTCCCAAACTGCCTCAACAACCAAGGCATCCACATCCCAAACCTAAAACTACAAGGAGTCCAGCAGCACCTCAGGCCGAACTGGGTAAACCTGTAGGGTTTCTGCTAAGATCTCTGGCAGCCCATCCAAGCAGGTCTTACAGAAAGTATAATGGCAGCTCAGATGGGATAAGGGGAGATAATGAAATGGCTCAAGTCCTTATGTTCTATGTGCTAGGATTTTCTCTACAATGGTTGATTTTCTGGCAATGCGTCATTATCAAGTGCTCATAGTAAATATGTACATGGATGAAGCAACAAGAGAAAGAGTCTATGTTTCAGCAGAGAGGGGTGATTGAGCAGTTACTGCCAAGTCCTGTGAGTCATAGTAGGCATTCAGGTCAGAGAACAGTAAGCACTTCCTGTATGGTGCTAGGGAATAGGTACTGCAGACTTTGCAACGAATGTGTTTTTGTTGTTTATTTCCCCCAACTGCTTATAAATATAGATGTAATTCTTACAGGGAAGATAACCTAGGGAGAGAATGGGAACTTCTAATGGGCAGAGAATGCCTGACAGACAGTGAAAGGAAGCAAATTTCCTCTTATGCAAAGATAGGGTTTCCAGAAATTGAATGGTTTTAATGAGGCTCCTGCAACTAATGGCCTATAGGACAAGTTGGAAAGTTCTAAATGTTGAACTTGGTAGCTTAGAGTGCACCAGAGAATTGATTTATGGCCACACTTTCTTTGGGTGTTGGACAAGGCTGCCTTGATAAGTCACAGACAGAGTGACTGCCCCTTGTAATGCAAGTTGGAGATCTTGTCGGTGAGGCAAATTTGGCTTAGATGTTAGCCTTGTTCACTGTAACAGAATGACTAGCACAGGCTACTTACAAAGGAGAAGTTTATCTAGTTCAAATCCTTGAGTATTCGTATTCAGAGGCACATCCCAGACCCTGGCAATGGCTATTCCCTGCTTGTACCATCTCCTGGCATGGTGCTAAGGTGGGTGCGTGTACAAGATCTAGAGACTGATCGTATTTCTGTCCAGGAGCAGAGAGAACTGGAAGAACCAGGTTTTTCCTTTTCTATTCACTCTGGAGAATAGAAAACTCAAATATAGCTCAAAGGGTCACACAGAACTACCGAGGGGTTGTGCAAGCTGTCTCATGTCCTCAATGACCTAAGACCTTCTTACTACATCCTACCATCCAAAGGTACCACTACCTTATAACAGAATTCATGGATGAGGCTTCAAAGGACACAAGCTCAAATGATAGCTATTTGTTTGGGTGCATTAGTAAGCTCAGATTGTTGGAAAATTTGAAGGTACTTTATATAAACTTTTCAGACCAGTACCTACAAATGTTTGGTTCCATTCCCAAGAGACGAGTTGGCATCTGAGAGCAGAGACACTATATCATTTTAGTTCGGAGAGTTAGTCACATGGCTTAGTATTTCAGAGATTTTTCTATGCTGCCACAATTCTCTTGAATGAATATTTTAGTTTTTATAAGTTCTATTGTTTGGGATAGATGTCTTGATTATTTGTTTTTGCTATTTTTGGCTAGTTTCTACTTCAGTCTTTGAACCCGTTACTCCTTTAACAGAGGATCCAGTGACCACAATAGGTAATGATACTCCTGACTCTCAGCAAATACTTCATTCATTGCCAGCTTCATCCCATGTTATCACCCAATTACAGTCTTCATTTTATTTGAATTGAACCTGTTTAGAAGTGCTTGGTTGAATGTATAAGAAGTCGTGGCGTGGATCTAGTTTGGATTATTGGTCTGCCTTGTAACAATATTTAAATGTTACTTTAAGGTTTTTGTTTAACCAAATTCTTGGTTAAGACCAGTTTCAAGTATATTTGGTGTTTCTATCTCTAATTTGTGCAAACAAAGCTACAACAGGGATTTTTTTTTGTTAGTATGTGAGCAATGTGATTTAGTAGGTTAAGTAGCATGTACTATCATCAGGTTGCTATCTTTAAATACTAAACTCCATCCTTAATATGAATTGAAGTCCTCTCCCTCTCCACCATAGTTTTCAGATTTCTCAGTATTGTAGCCTAATAAGATAATTCCAGAAGAATTATTTGAAAATACTAATCCTGACTTACTAAACTAATAATTTCAATTAATATGTCCGTCTTTGTCCCCAAAGGTACATTCAATAACAAAAGATGCAATAACATAGTAGGGGATACAGATTCCTGAAACTAAGGAACATTTGCCAAGCTTTGTAATACCTAAAGATTTTTTAAAATTTTTGTAATGTGCTGAACTATAACTTTAAAATAAATCAATCTTACTTTCTTTTAGCTTCAAAAATGTTTGAAAGAACACAAACTTAAAGCCACCTATGTCTAGATGTGAAACCTGAATCCAGGCAATGGTTGCAATATCACCTTGTTATAGGTTCCCCTAGAGAGGGGACTCTCGGAAGCCTGCTAGGCACTCATGGCTGGCTAGGCCTTTGCAATCGAAGAGACATGTAGAGTCCTTCTTTTAACTGGGAGTAGCATGAAAGTTATTTCCCTTCTCAATCTGGAGGCTAGTGAAATCACGAGAAGCTGTTTTGGAATGGCTGCTTGCATACTTCTTAACTTCAGAACTCTTTGTGCAATCATATTTTTTTAAGCCTGGTGCATATTTTCTTTTTTTAGTGTTAAAATGATATAAGTAAACTTTCTATATGCTTCTTACAAAACATTAGAAACATGTAAGGACATAGGTAAAATTGTCCTGAAGTTTCCCCTGTTGGAGACGGACAAGCATTGTGACATGAGGAATTGCTTGCTGAAGCATTTCGAAATGAGAGCAAAGATGGTGCCTGATGCCTATCTGGGGGATGGGTGCAACCTGCAGTTTGGCTGGTTGGACAGAAGGATTGCTGTTTTCTGAGAGCTTTACTAGGACAGCCGTTCCAGTGTTATAGAGTGGGTACTTCATCAACAGGGATTTATTCTTACAGTGGTTTCCCCTAAGGCTTCTCTGTGGCTCACAAATGGTTGCCTTGCTATGTGTTCATATGGCCTTCCCTCCATGTATAAGCACACTCAGCGTCTCTTCTAATAAGGATATTTGGCAAATTATGATTCCTTAATTACATCCATAAACATTGTGTTTTCACTTGGACTTTTACCCTTCAGTCTATGAATTGTGAGGGCACAATTCAGTCCATAATACTCTCAGCCAGAAAAATACACATGCACACACACACACACACACACACACACACACACACACACACTAGATTCAGTGTTGTGCTGGCAGACTCATTTTAAAGTAAATGTTGTGTTCCTTTATGCATGTTTTTAAAGCTCATATTTATTAATTCAGTTCCTATTACAGACCGTGAACCTGTTACAGACCTTGAAGTGCCTGTTGCTTTTAGAACTGAGGCCCCCAGGACAACACTAGGTAACACCCTTACTTGCCAAGCGCTTCTATTGCTCATTGTATAGTCCACTAAGTCTCCATCTCCACAAGCGGCCTTTCCACCCCTCTGAGAAAGCATTCATCCTCTTCTTATGCCATCTGCTTCAGAGTTCAGAGCGTCTTACAGACACGCTTCTTGTTGTGCTTAGGAGAGATGAGCTTAGTTAAAATATTAATGGCCACATGGATTTTTGAAAAAGTCATGTTATCCTGTGTTTCATAGAACAGTGTTCTGTTTCATAGCTGAGTTTTAACCACTGTCGAATGGCTGCCCATCGATAGCAGCTACTCTTATGCTCCTTGGTACATCCAGGTTTCTAGGTCTATTTCTGAAAACTATTGCACAGTGTGTTTGTTTCTTTTGTGTTGTAATTTAAGCACTGATGTATATGATCTAAATGTATATGATATATATATGTGTGTGTGTGTGTTGTGTGTGTGTGTGTGTAAGCAATGATGATTTAAGTAATGAGACACCTTAGTATAAATTTGACAAATTGGAGATGACCAATCTGAAATGTTAAATTATAGACCTTCTTAATATGATTCAGATGCCCCCCCTTCATTAAATGAATCCTTCCCAATCACTTCCCCCAAAGTGGGGCTCTATGACTTTCTCCCAATGAGTATCAATCTCCTTGCCTTGAGTGAGCACCTCAACTGTGACCAGGAATTTACTTCAAATCACTGTCGATAGCCGGGCTATGGTGGTGCACTCCTTTAATCCCAGCACTCGGGAGGCAGAGGCAGGCGGATCTCTGTGAGTTCGAGGCCAGCCTGGTCTAGAAGAGCTAGTTCCAGGAAAGGAACCAAAAGCTACAGAGAAACCCTGTCTCGAAAAATCCAAAAAAACAAAAAAACAAATCACTGTCGATGACAAAAATAAGACATGCTTGTTTTTAAAAAAAGAGTGAAAAAGTCTAACTAAAGGAATAACTGCCTGCACCTTTAGGAAATCTGAGAGTTGTGAAGGTCTCTTGTGTCCAGGGTCGTAAGATCCAAAGTAACACGAGGCTTTTTTTCTTCAGCTAGCAAAATGTCAAAAAGAACTCGCCGTCCAAGACCCAGACCTAAAGCCACAGTGAGCCCTCAAGCACCTCAGACAAAACCTGGTAAATTGGGTAAATTAGTGGCTTCAGGGTGAGCCCCCATTGTCTGTGTCTTCCGAGACTCAAAGCACTGGTGGTAGTAGTAGCTCTTACACTCCCTGAGTGTGAGAATAGGAGGCAGCACCAACAACTTCTCCGTGCCTGTTTTAAGGAAATTATGGGTAGGTGAGACACAGTAGGATTTAGAACACAACAGAAGTTTAGCAAATGCTTAAACAACATTCTTTCAGATAAAAGTTTAATTATATTTTTCCCCTTGGGGCAATTGATACTCTAGTCATATATGTTATATGTAAATGTTCTAATTTAAATATGCATTTTAAATCTCTTGGCTTATTGTGCTGTCTTTGGCCAGTTCCTCCTGTAGTCCTGGAACCTGTCACCCTTACACCTGAGGCCCCAGTCACAACACTAGGTAATGTTGCTAAGCCGCTTTGGTAACAGGTCTTCTCCTCATTGTCACACACAGGGAGTTGAATCTTACTTCATGTGGCTGCTGGATCATTCTTTGTAGCCATTTAGACATATTCATCCAAAAAGTATGAAGACTTCATAATTATCTGCTTTTAAAATGTCATACATGAAACTTCTTTGGGCCGTCTATCTGCCATGTTGCCTTCTTGAAGCGTGTCCTGTTTCGTATTTTGTTTTAAGGGGGTGTCACTGTGGCTGGATTTTAAATGTGTCAAAATCTCAGCTACACAGAAAAGCCATGGAGCCCAAAGGGCCAATGGCACATTTATGTTTCCCTTTTTCTGCTGGCATAATATTTTGTTGTTTCATTTCTATTTAATAAGGCTTATTATGATAATTATATAGAATCCATATCCTATATTTGAATGATTAAATTATAAATCACAAATCATAAGTAGTGAAAATGTCTACTATCCATTCAAATTTAGGCATGGTTCCTACCCAGTTTTGAAACCTTATGAAACTTAGATAATAATTACTAACCTTTATTTCTATAATTAAATGGTAGCCTCTTTCTTCATAGAATTTATGATTGAAAAAAACTAGATGATAAAAAGCCAACAAGCTATCATCTTTTCACCTTCTGTGACTTCCTGACTCATAAATAATGAAAATACATAGTAATACAGTATTTTTCTTCCTTTAGCTCCCAAAATACCACAACAAAAACATCATCCACCTCCCCAACAAAAGCCCATAATGAGACCTGAAGTACCTGAGTTCAAGCCAGGTAAAGCATATGCACCCAGTTTAACCAACCTCAGCAGTGTGACCTAGCAGGGCCTTGGAAGATATCTGAATGACTGAGAGCCTCCAGTGCATCCCCATGTGAGCAAAGCTGCACAGCAGGGGCCAGGAGAGGCACAGGAGCTCCACTGTGCAGCTGCTGAGCAGGCAAGACTGAGTGAGGGAAGTCTGCAGACAGCTGGATCCCCACTGCTTCCTGTGCGCAAGCTTCTCAGTCACCTTGTATTCTTATAACTTCCTTTTATGTCCTAAAGATACAGTTTCTTCAGGATAATTAGATCCAGTTCAAATAAAAAAAAAGCATTTATTAATTACCTTCTATCTCCTCCTATTCCTACTAACACTTTGGAGTGAACGGGGGGGGGGATAGATCTTGATTCTCAAACTTGTAAGACAGAGTGGAAACCTTCTTTGTACATAAATATAGTTGAAGATGGCATAGGACAAATCTATGCAAGTGCAAGATTAATTTTGGGGGTGTAAACGTAAGTGTTAGGTACATAAGTATTTGAAGTCAGGAATTAAAGGTTAAAGAAGTGTAGAGTCTTGAAATCACATTAGAGCAGGACTGGCAAGAAGAAAGGAGGAGAGCAAAATGAGAAGCATGAGAGGAGTCTCGGGAATGCTGCTGTGGAGGGGGTTCCCCTTTAAAGTGGGAGGAAAATCCTTTCATACTTCAGCCAGTCTTTGGTCTGGCAGACATCAGCACCTCTCCTCTCTCATAAAGGCATACTCCTTCTTTGTGCGTGATGAAGGAACCTCGCCAATTTATCGTGTTGTTAGCTCATTTCCTTTCCAAATATGAGCTCTAAGCAATGTGTCCACAGTCCATTTTGGATTATTAATTAATCAGTGATAATTAATAATTACTACCAATACTAATTATTTATATTATTGATCAGTTAACAATTTTAGTATCGGTAAAATATTTATATTAGTAATTGAATAATTGATTAACTGAACATTATTATTATTATTAAAAATGACAAATGAAAAAATAGGTGCCTGACTTTGGCATGACAGATTCTTCGGGAGTCAACTTCTTGCTTTTCTAGTTTAATGGTTTTTAAGGCTAGTGCATTGTCATAGAAACAGGCTTGTAATCATGCAAAGAGCTCGCCTCTTGTGAGACCTGCTATAGACCTTCCTCATGTTGTCTGCCAGGCTTGTAATCATGCAAATATTATTCTAGGAAGATCCAGAGTGAAGAGATTTTACTTTTCAATTATTTAAAGCGATCATTTGATTTATTTTAATACATTTGCTCAGTTCCTACAACAGAACTTGAAGCTGTGACACTCGGAACTGAGACTTGGGTGACAACAAAAGGTAATACCACATTGTGACCCTGGCTATGTCCTCTCCTTTGTCACTGTCAAACTCATGACATCCATGTCATAGTCACATACTCTGCTTTCTGTGGTGGCACCATCACCTTGTTTGCTATTCTATAAAAATCTTCATTCTAAAAGAACTGAAAACTATGGCTCTTCAAAGATCTCACCTCCTGTGAGACCCACCATAGGTCTAACTCATGTCATCTGTCAGGCTTGTAACCATGCAAAGAGCTCTCGTGAGACCCGCCACAGACCTGCCTCATGCCGTCTGTCAGGCTTGTAACCATGCAAAGAGCTCTCGTGAGACCCGCCACAGACCTGCCTCATGCTGTCTGTCAGGCTTGTAATCATATGCAATAATTTTGTCCTTGTGTGTCCTGTGGGGACTCTGAAAAGCAGTTTTCATACTTCTAACAATTACCATAGTATCGAGAAGTTTCCCTAAAAATCTGAAATCCTATTTAACTCTTCATCCATTCACCTTTACCATATAACATTTGTTCTTTGACCTTTCAGTGAATTATATGCTCAGTCTTACTTTAACAAGCTGTCAAGAACTCCTGATCAGTCATGCTCAACCACTATCATGTCTTAGCAGTGATTCTCAGCATTTTTGTGGAGAGTGATTCTCCCTCTATGTCCAGATTCACATTTTCTAAGTATCTCGGGTGGGTTGTCCTCAAACAAGTACTCTTCCTGTCTCTGCCTCCCAAGTGCTGAGATTATGGTGTGTGCTGTTTCTGCCTCCTCAACACATTTATTTTACTAAAGTTCTGTTTTTTCCTTTCACTCTTCGACCTAGCCACTATGTTTTCCATTTTCCATTGACCTAGCCAATAGACCTTTGCTTATAAAGGGAAACAAGGAAATATGGATCAAAGTTTTGAATTAATAAGTTGAAAATCGAATTGCCTAAAATATAAGTTTTACTAAATTTGGCACCATTACCCCCACAGCTTTTGAACTACAGACTTTGTTATAATTGAAGATTTTCTTTCCTCAGCTCCTAAAACATCAAAACGGACCCGTCGTCCACGCCCCAAACCTAAAACCACAACAACTTCTGAGGCTCCTCTAACTACACCTGGTAAATTAAGTTTCTGGTCACAAGGGGACTTGTAGCAGCTCTGGGGAAGCCATGAGGAATTCCATTGGTAGAAGCATTATCTCATGTGGCTGAAGGCACCGTGTGACTTGTTTCTGCCACCACTGCCATGTGTGTAGGGAGAAACATTAGGGACCTGTGTCCTGGAGTACTTGTGCTCTCTGCGTTAGTATCATCACTATCACCACATACATAATTTGTTACTGCTGATTTAATTACACATTCTTCTCTTGAAGACAAGATTTCACAATGGCACAGGTAATACTGTGATGGGAAAATTCCCTGAGAGCTGTCAAGGGAAGTTCTTGAATGAGCGGTTGAGAAGTTTGGATCTGACCCAAAGAGCATCAGTGACCTTTCTATCCAGTTAAAACACCGTTTCCCTAAGGATAGCAGAGAGCTGTCCCCCTCGGAAGCACACTTATGAGATAGCTCCTGTCCTGCTTTGTTGAGTACCTTTGTCACACACGAGATCTCAGCCCAACCTTACACATGACTTCTCAGGAGACACGTGACTCGCTTGCTTTACGCTCGGCTGCATCACATACAGAAAAACTGTTTGCTCTCTCTGCACACATTTAGAAATGTTATTTTCTTAAAGCTTCCATACAAAAGGCCATGATCACAGAAGTAGTATCTGTGCATCTTTGGTGGTAAATGTCTACGATTTCTAGGTCAGTCAACAGTAGCTGGAATGAGGTACTCCACATACCCAGAGGAATATCACCTTGACTTTATTAAGATGTTTAGCACACAGTATAGTCTGCAACTTAGTACTTCTTAAAGACATGTTTACTGGGGCAGAAAGTGATCAAATCATGAAATAACCAACTAAATCACAGACGGTTTCTTAAACTTGCTCTCCACTTATTCCAGGAAGGGTGTGTTGTGGTCGTGCTGAATTCTCACGTTTGTTTCATTGCCTTTAATTAGTTGCTGCTACAGAGCTTGAACCCAGTGCTTTTAGAACGGAAGCTCCTGCGACTGTGGGTAATGAGAATGCATGTCCTTCCGCTAGCAGTGTTTCTCCATCCATCATACCATCCATCATACCACCAGTGCTTCTGCATCTTAGGACCACTCCACCTTCATCCTCTGTTGTCACTCCATTGCAGTCTGTCTTAAAGTCATCCTCAGTTCTATGCCATGTTATTAGTTGAATTTCTGAGCTCGCTGCATGGACTAACTTCAGGACATCAAACTGCCATATCACTCACTACTCAACGTCATGACAGGTGATCACGTTCATGTCTAAACAGCGCTGACTAATACCGTGGCTCCATGTGAATCTCCATCTCTCACATTTATGCTGTGTATCCTTCGACAATTGTGAAAATATAATTCTTTATTCAGAATGCTTTTGGATATATTGGAACCTTTGTGATACATTGGAGCGATAGTTTGAAGAATGGTGGTTTTAATAAGTTGTTAAACTTAAAAGAGGCAGGCTTTTGAAATGTTCAAACTCTAGGTTTTCGTGATAGAGACTCCTTTTCTAGAAGGTTCAACAGTCTTTTTAAATCAAGGATTGTCTTGAGATTTTGATGAGTATTTTTCAAAGGCTTGTCTTCATATTTTCCAACAAATAAACTTTTAATTATATAGTTATTTAAACAGTAGACAAAAAAATATGTAGCCATCTTGTTTTCTATAGAAGCTCAAGAAGACTACTAAAGCTTTCTTTAGTGTAGTCAGAAAGGAATCTACCTTGTAAACATGTAAAACCTGACCAACACAATTCCACAGTCATGAAAGGACAGATAATGAAATGTCTAGAAGATCATCCCATGCACAGTGACATAAAGTTAGGTATGTACCCTGCCATCTTGCAAGCCTATGCCATGAAATACTAGGCACATAGGCATAAGTTAGCCAAATACGAAAAAAGCAATTGTCTTTTTTCTGTTAGTTTGAGACTAAAGATATTCTCAAAATTAGCCTAAACGTGAATTTTTAACTTGTCTTTGGTTTATTTTCTTCCTTTCTGTCTAGTTCTTGCTACAGCCCTTGAACCTGTCAGTCTTAGCACCAAGGCTCCTGAAAGATCAACATTAGGTAATGGTACTGTGTTCTGGAATGCTTTGTCTTGCTTGTTTCCCATGCATTCCACTACCATCCTAATCTCATTGTCATCTGCTTCATTCTTGCCATCAGCCACTCTTCAAATTCATATGCTACTGCTTCTTGAGAAAGTAAAGGTTCTTAAAGTTACCTCTTTTAAAAGCTACCCATGGACCTAGAAGATAGCTATACTTGTTACCTTATTTGAATGCGTAGTGTATTTTTGTCTAAACAGGGCTTAATCTAAAGCTGAATTTCAAACTAAGCTATTGATGTCTACATCTTACCTAGACAGAGTAAACTATAGCAGTATCATGGGGCAATGTATTCTTGAGAATCCTGAGAAATTTCAGTGTCAAGTTAAGGTCCTACTACCTGGAGTTTGGCTATAGTTTTGTTTGATATTGGAGATCTATGACTCTCTTCATTCATTGACTTAATTTTATATTTTAGGTTTCTTTCTTAAGAATCTTTGGTGATTAAAAAAATAGAAAATATTTTAAACCCAAGACATACATGCCCTAAGTTTCAGGGAAAGGTATTTTAACCCCAATCTTTGTTTTCAAAACCAACAGCATGAAATTAATATCAACTTTCTTCCTTCAGCTCCTAAAGTACAAAGGACCCGCCGTCCACGTCCCAGACCTAAAACCACAGCAAGTACTGATATGTCTGAGTCCAAGTCGGGTAAATGTGGAATGCCTGCTTTGAGGGCTGCTAGCAGTCTGTCATACATGGGTCCCAAAACCATACCAGTAATGGGTAGCTGATGTTCTCGTGCCATTTAAGGAAACCAAGTCATTGGGTCCACTTAACAGTTGCTCCCTGAATAGCTTCCCATACGAGCATGGCTTGGGAAAATATGTTCCTAATTCCCCAAGTAACTTGGTTTGGATCAAGTTCTTTTCTTGAAAGATGAGTTGATGGCAAGATTAGCGTTATTTATTCGTGGTTACATATTAGCGTTGAAATATAAGATCTGTTGCTGTGGCCTTGGTTATATCGGCAGAAATTTTTCCAGCATCCAAGAAATACAACATACTGTTTCCTTTTTACTTTTATATATACTGCCTAAGAAAATTTCCAAAGCTGTGATCCATAATAGTTACAACTAGAAAACCATGTAGCTAGGAACCTCTTAAGTAGATAGAATTAAGAAATGTGTAGCCAAGGTCAAAGTTGTTAACTATTACCCACAACATTTTTGGTCTACTGTGACCAACTTTTTAGGAAGCAACTGTTTGCGTGCTGCTATGGAATTTAAAAACATGTTTGTCATTTGAAACTCATGTTTTGAAAGAAAATTTAAGGAATTTTGTGGGTGTTAAATTTTCTCATGTTCTTGTTCTGGGCTTTGAACTTGATATTCTTAGTACTGGGTCTCCAGAAACAACATTGGAGAATGATTTTGTGACATTCAGAGAATGTTTTTTCTTGCTGGTTAAAACCCATCTGCTGTCATGCCAAGATTGTTCATACTTTGTAAGACTGTGGCTAGGATAGCATTTCATACTTTGTAGTCAGTCACGGAAACTCTGGTGTCATCTACCTGCCATTTATCAGCCATCCTTGGAACCACTGGCAGATACCAATCTGCTATGGCATTCTTTTTAAAACTCAATTGGTCCACATTATTGCTCCTCTCTTTGGTGGTGAGACCTATAAAGCTACAATAATTAAGAGACATAACCTCACTCTGAACAACTTACTTCCCATCAAATCAGTGTGCTCTGCTTCTTACTCTCATTTTAAGTCATGAGGTAACCCTATTGTCAAAAAATAAGCTGTGCACTGAAGCTACAGGTTCCTACATCACTGATGATCTCCGCCATGGCTTACTGATGGCTCTTGCTCTTTGCTGGGTAGTATTATATTATTCATTCCTTACTTAACAGATGAACGCTGTGTCTTGGATTTCTAAGGAAACTCTTAGTGATGTTCTGTAATGAACGAATAATGTCTTCCCAAGGAGGATGCTTCAAATCAGGAGTCAGCAATTTTAGTCTGAGAAGGGTTAGATAGTAAAAGTTTCAGATGTTGTGGGCCATCCAGTCTTCATCACAACTGTTTACTTCTGCAGTTATGGGTGAGAGGTAACTATATTAGCATGTGAATAGGCCCTGGCTCATGCTGGCTTATGTTGTGTCCATGTTCAAATAAGATTTTGCATTTCATGCCATTTTCAATTTTACATGGTGTAAAATATTGGTCAATTTTTATCATTTTTTTTAAAAAGAAGATTTACAAGTTAACTTAAATCCTCTTTTTCCAGCCCTCACTGAACTGCAAACTCTTGTTTTGAAACCCGTGACTTCACCAAGCCTAGAAATGACACAAAGTCAACCTGGTAAATTGCTTGATTTATATGACTTCAGTAAGAGTTTATATGTTCAAATATAAAATCTCCTCTTTCTATGATTGCACACTGGCGCTAAATTAGTAATACTTTATCTTCTATTATTCCATTAGATATAAAATATCTACCCTTCTTTCATTGAGTTTGCTCTATATCTTTTGGATAACATTCACATAACTAATTAAGCAGTCAGCAAAAGCTCTGAGGATTGATTATATTCCTTCTTAATTCTATCCACAGTTATAAAGATGTGGTTCTATTAAACAAGGAACTAAATGTGTGCTCAGCCACCTTAAAGAATGCTAGTTCATTTGTAACCATTGAAGAATCAAAACATCATTTTAGTAAAGATTCTTTTTAAGTTCCTTAAATATAGAGAATCTTTTAAAACATACTGACTTTCAAGTCACAAACAAAATTTAAATGTCATATTAAGAATACTGCTTCTTCTCTAAAGCTTAGCTTTGAAAAATTGGATTCCATTTTTTGGGAAGACTTTGATATAATTATAATACAATATTTTGAATGTTAGGTATCACAGTCCAGAAAAGACCTTTTTGTTTGTTTATGTCATTCGTTTTATTTCCTCCCTTTTTTAAAGAATAAATTATGATTTCTTTATTATGTCTTTTAGTTAGATGAGATGACAGTTCAGTGCTCCTATTAAAGATTTAAGGTGTGTTTATTTACAATAGCCAAAACAGTTACCATGTCATGGATTCAACTCAGTTATTAGGGTTTCCTTTAGTGCTTAGCTAATGCAATGGTTTTTTTTATCAGAACCAGGTCACTCAATCTTACCAGGTATCCAAAACTCTTTTGAATAGTTAGTTTGTCTAATTTGCGTAATGTTTACAACAGCACATCTTTGACCAGTTGTACCATTGTTTGATTTGCTAGTTTCTGATGACCTGGAATTGGTTGTGTATAGTACTGAGTCATCGCAGAAGACAATAGGTAAAAATGTTCCCAGTGGGAACTCAAGACTATGTGCTTTTCCATCTCATTGCAAGATGCATCATTGGATGTGATCATGCTTTGTGACAATTCATAGCCACCTGCTCCTCGTGTTTCCTCTATGTCTATCCAATGGGTGGGTCTTCAGAGCCATCATGAATGTAGTAACTCATGCTAGCTAGTATATGCTATATTGCAATTCAAGTTTCATAGTTTCCACTCAGTTAATGAAATTCATAATTTTTAAATTCTGATTATTCTTTGTATATGTACATGTGAATCTGCACATATGTAATACATGTAATATATGTTTACATGTAATATATCTTTTCAGATTGTGTTAAGGCTTCATTTTCAGGTTTCCAAAGGACTCATCCTAGACTTTTTACTTACTAAAATATTTATGTAAAAATATGTAAGAAAGTAAAATTACCTACTCTACTTTAAGTAATAATTGCTGTAATGGACCCTGGAAGGCATTTATTTGTGTGTGCATGTTTCTATGCATGTGTGTGTGTGTGTGTACATCTGCCTATCTGTCTTTTTTTCCCACACAGCAAGCATCACTTCATTTTTACTCTACTAAATTGCAGCAGTTTTCATAATCTAAATATCTAACCTGTATTTTCAATTAAATTCAGGGTTTCATAACAACCTGCTTTGCCCTGCCCACCACTAACCAGCCATTTCATGTTTCTTCCCCAGCACCAGGTGAAACAGATTATATAGATACCACTACCAAAGAACCTCTCAGGCCAGAGGAGCCAAGGACAGAAAGTGGTAAAATTTTCCAAGCTATGATTCACTTATTCTACTATATAAACTCTGATACTTGATTGAACAGATTTAAAGGGCTACACTTCCAATCCACCTATCAATCCACCCACTTCTCACCCCGCCTTTTACTGGGGATCAATCTAGGGATTCACATGTTTCTGTATGTGCTTTAGCAATGAGCCACGCACATCAGCAACTCTAAGACAATTGCATTCTTAGAATTAATGTGATAGTTGATACTCCTTGAAACAAAAAGTCTATATTTGTTAGTATCTGAAGATCAAAGCATAATCGCATTTGAAAGTCAGTTGTTGATAAAATATGAATATTAGAGATTTAATACTATGAAATATGACTTTCCTCCTTTTTTTCCTGTCTAAAAAACATTGTCTTGTCTATAATATTATGACATTAATTCTTGAGAATGAGATTGCAGATACTCAAGAAACACTTGTGGAGCTGAACGTCTTCCCATTTTTAAACTCATTCTCCTTTGTTTTGATACAGTTGTGGAGTCTCTTACACATGTGTCTGAGCTTCCTGAGACCCTGCTAGGTAATGACATCCTCAGCAGCACATCTCTGTGTTCTGTGTCTTCATTGCATCATCACTCAAGAGTCTCATGATCGCCTTCATTGTGAATTCATGTGGCACTTGCTTTCTCTGTTATTGAATTTTCTTCCTAGTTGTTCCTGTTCATAATCATTGTCAAAAATGTCTTTTCATGTAGCATCATCATCTTGGTCTCCTACTATTCTTATGTTAGCCAAACTGTTGAATATAAAATATATCATTTTCCCTAGTATTTTGATCACTGCCAGCTCAGCACTATCTGGCTGAGGCTTGTGATCTATTTATATTTTCTGACCTAGAGATGTACTTCCCATTAACAGTCTTTCCATCATGTTGACCTAACATGTTTGGTTCTTTGTTATCTGTCATCCAAGTGAAAGTCTATGCTTCTTAAATGGTTTGTGCTATAATTTAAAAGTAGCTTTTCCCATTCATAGTTCTTATTGAATATATCATCCAAGCATTGTTAAAGAGGTAGAGATTTTTGAAGTAATGATATTGCTTATCTCAAAAGTATTTTACAATCTGACATCTATCTTTTTTAAGTAGAATGAGTTATGAAGAAGTATGGGAACGCTGATTTCCTGAAATTTAGCCATTTTCTTTTCTTTTCTTTTCTTTTGACATCTGTTTGCTACCATCCTGTTGTCTGTAATCTGAGTCCGTCAAGCACTATAGTAACCCCAGTATAATTTCCTTCAATTACCATAGAAACATCATCTCTGCCTTCCCAAACTATAATCCTACTCAGACCAGATGTGCCTCAGACTGAACCTGGTAAATACACTATTTTGCATTTCATATATGAGGTGAGTGTTTGTAAAATAACAACTTGACTTGTCCATTTTGAAGCCCTGCCTTCATCTCAGCCTTCGACGGGTGAGCTTACTTTTCTGACATAACATCGCTCTGTCTGTCATCAGTAATCTCTCTCTCAAATGGCAACGTGTAAATCTTTAACATAATGTTGAAAATTACCTCTCCACTACTTTTAGTAGTTTTAGTAGTTTTTAGTTCAAGAAATAGTAAGAATTAGTAGTGTTAGTAGTTTTTAGTTCAGGAAACAGAAATATTTAAAAATATTTTATATTCTATTTAAATATATACATATATATACACATATATGTATATATTTGAATTACTTTGTTGTCTTGACCATCTTTGTAACTGCAAAGTATTTTGAGATATCTTACTCATGTTTGAAATCATACAATACTGACAGAAACAGATTTTGTTGTATAATCCACATAAAGGGGTATTGATCAATCCTCTTATCATTATTCGGAGGCTTCACTACTGCTCACTCCTTCTTTCAATAATCCAGTGTCTCCTATATCCTTCCCCTGGTATTAGAAAAACTGGTATCAAACTATTAGTCATAAAGTTTTCCTTGATGGTGGAGTTTGATCTGAATGAAAGCAAATCACCTTCATGGATAATAAAATTTCTGCAGTACCTATAGTTCCCCATGAAATAGGAGTTAACCATGAATAGGCCCAAGCTTATGTTTGGTTGTCATTGAACTATTTTTAAGCCAGGCATGGAGTTCATGTCTATAACCCCAGCAATCTATGAGGCTGAAACAGGAAGATAGAGTTTAAGGCCAACCTCAGATACATAGTAAGATAATTTGCCTCATACCTTTTCTCAAAAAAATACTTTATATGGTTCTATTTCCAATGGAGGTAGGATATTAATTTACATCACTATATTCTAAAGTACGTATTAAATATGTTTCCTAATAAATGGTACAGTTTGACTGCTTACCTGAATTCTTCATTGACTACATGAATGGGATCTGTCTCACATCATTACAACTACCACTGCCAAAAATTCTTTCAATAACCTATTAACATGATATTGAGTGTCTAATTCTATGTACTGCCTGTGATTTTTTTTACTCTTGTTTTTGCTTTTATTTTGTGAGAACAAACAGTTGCCATTTAGCCCAGGCTGGCCCAGAACTCAATATTCTCCTACCTCGAACCCTCAAGTGCTGAAATCACAGGTATCCACCCCATGTTTGGCCACCAGTCATCAGATGACATTTGGAATTGCTTCTCAACACATTTTTGTCACCACATGGTCTTTTGTGCCTGGGGAAAGCAAATGGCACATCAGTTAGGACCTCAGGAAGAAGGGAGCCTGCACCATGACATCACTAATACATTCAAATAATTAATTTTAGGATTACAACACTTCCTAAGCATGTGTTGGTTTTGGTAGAGATTGTGTCCATTGGCCCTGATTAGCTAATGATGCTCTAAACCACCAACTTATTTTAAACCGAAGTAACTTCCTGTGTATCTTGGTCTTGATCTCTTTACAGGCTAGAGATGTGCCCTGACACCACCGTGTATCTTGTATGTTCCCATTTATTATCAGGAAGAAGTCAACCCTGCAGATTCACACACCCACTTCCGGTGTCTAGCAACTTGTTCTTGGTGAATGATTCTTAAAGTTCTCAAACCACATAACATTAACACCAGTTTGTTTCTTCTTCTTAAACGTCCAATGCCAAATAGTTCTTACTTTCAGCAATGTTTTTCTTAAGACATCTAAAACTGCATGGCACTGTGGATATCATTTTGTGCGTTTTGATCTTTGTTCTTCCCACACACATTTTAGTTCCGCTGAAGGCAGTGTTCTCAGAGGAGCAACCCCAAGCCTGATAATTCCTTTCCATTATTGGGATATACTTTTATCTTCTCACTGAAGAAAATAAATGAACTTTATATCAGTTTCCCTAGAGCCTTCCTTGGATCTTTGCCAGCGAAGGAACGCGGCTTAGCAGAGAAGCTCTTTGGTGTTCAAGTTTTCTTCACCACTATAACCACTAGAATTGTGCTTTGTGTAATAATATCATATTTCTCCCATCCAACTTGCTATTTAAATCATTCTGCTTGAATTTTTATCATAGTAATTTCTCTGTTCGGAAAAGACGTGTTTATATTTAAAGAATACCCCTGCATATTTATGATAACGCAGATTAGTAATGAGATGACGGTTATTGTGTGCTTCATTGTTAACCTATTTTCAAAGTATTTGAAGTAGGTATTTCTAAAACAACAACAGATCTCTTTTGTAAGCTGAAATTTGACGTATGTTTAATCTGTTTCTTTTATCCTATATCCATGATCTCCCTCTCCTTTGCAGCTCTCTGAAGATTTTGGATAGCAATTACTGGGTTTATTTATCTTCAGTCACTCAGCAAATACCTTTGAGCTTCTAGAAAACACAGGAGTTCTGGAAAGGGTCAAGGGCTCCAAATCTGTGAATCTTTTTTGTCTTTCTTTTAGCTCCCAGGCAGACACCCGGTACTCCCCACAAGCTCAAAACAACACCACCCCCAAGAATCCCACCGCAACCACCAGGTAACTACCAAGTTTATGATTTAACTTCTAAGACTTAAAGGTAATGAGTTTCAGTTTTTAGCTGTTGTCAAAGAAGTCTCCCTTTCTGGGAAACCTAAAGTATTTATCAATATTTCTGGACTTCATCAGAAAGCACATAACTAGGCGAGTTTAATCCAGAAAGCTTTCCTAACCTCTTACTGTTTCAGATGGGGAGGTCCAATAGTGGGTTTCCTTAGAGGAGCTGCTTACCCCCTTTTTCCTACAAATTTAGGCTCTTTTCCTGGCCTTTCTGCTGTCCCACAATGTGCTTCCACTAACCTGAGTCCTGCTCCTAAAAATGACCTAGCCACTAAACAGGGGAGGAACGTTACTGTCACTGACGGTCTACAAGCAAGAAAAGAAAATGTTAGCATCAATATTAGCCTTGGTCCAGGTGGTAATTCTTGAATCCTACCAGGAATAGTTTAAATAATTTCAGGATCTCTGCTATTGTTCTAGGTATGACCTCTAATATTTGATTCTGCTTTTTATTCTTTTTAAGAAAACTGATTCAAAGACTATTCTATATTTTATATCTCACTAATAATTAAAAATTTGCCCTACTTTGTGTATTATTAATCTGTTCATATTAATCACTAAATTTTATTGTGACAATAATATTTTTGAGATGTAAATATATGGAAATAACTAACAATGAGAAGCAAAGCGAAATCTGACCCAAACAACTGGAGTTTCCTAAAGCCTGAGGTCTGGGCACAGGAATCATGTCTGGCCCTTGGAGTCTGTGGCAACTCTCAACTCTAGTGCTTAATATGACCCCAGTCATCAACCCAAGTCAAGCAAGCATGTCTTGAAAGAAAAAGAAGCCCTCTATTAACTTAATTCCTGGATCCTCTCATATGAAAATTAAAAAAAAAAAAAACTCTTTATCCCTTTATCCTGATGATGTCAAATGTAATTTCTTGGACTTCATTTTCCAACAACAAGGAACTTTCATTGGATTTCTACCTGGATTTTAAAACTTATATTATTCACTTTTCTGACTGACTCTATCACTGCTACCTTGTTCTGTATTACACTTGAAGCTTATTCCCCATCAGGACTGATGTGTTAGCATGACTAAGAAACAAGAACCCTAGTGGCTCATGATCTGAGTTCTCTCTTTCAGTTCCTAGGGGATCTCAGCACACTATTTCCAAACCAAAAATGCCACCAAGTCCTGAAGTGACAGACACTAAATCTGGTAAGCATCTTATTTTGTATTTAAGCTAATCCTGCTTTCCCACGGGCACTGAAACAGCTGAGTCCAGTGAGCTAATTCTATCATGCACCCTGGTGGTTTTTATTTTCACAGGTGTCTCAGAAATTCTAATCGCACATGTAGTAAAGCTATTATTACAGTGAAAATGGAGACAATTATGCCAAGAACAGAATGTTTTTTCTAGAACCAAAGTTTGTTGTTTGCTTTACTGTGGGTGGGTTTAGGTAGGGTTGCTGGAACACTTGAATATTTTATAGGTAGGGGGGAAGGTACTCACGGAAAGAGAAATATGAACTATTGATGAAGCTATAGGAGAGAATGGTTGCATGTATCTCAGTCATGAAGAATTTGGCTGACATGCCCATGGCCCTAGGTTCAGTCCCTAGCACTAAAAAGAAAAGTTACAGTCACAGTGCTTGGGCGCTGGACCCAAAGGGATCAGGAATACAAAGTCAGCCCCAACTAGCGAGTTGAGACCAGCCTGGAGTACATGGAACTCTTTGTCAAAATCCACTAAAACAACCTACGATAGGAATTAATAACAGATGCCTTAAAGGAGATGGAAGGAGGTGGTCCAGTAAGCAGCACAAGGAAAGCCTAGGCAGTGTCCTCCAAAGGGTGGGAGCCCTGGCCCCTCTCATGCTAATTGTAAAGCCATGAAGCTAGAACAGAGAAACAGGGAGTCTTGAGATGAAAAACCCACAGTGTCTATGTGTTTTACGTTTCTAAGATGGTTGATGTGGTTGCAGCTCATGGGCAAGATAAACCTTACAGACCATATTCTATCAGCTTTCTCAAACAGTAGTGTCTTGATTTTTTTCATGAACTCTAATGAAGCATCCATGCGTACACATTTTACACTTGTCCCCATATGACATTACCTTGATAGTTACATTTTCTTTAGAGAGATCCAGTTTACCTAAAAAGATGGTTCACATAATTGATTAGATGGTTGATATTAATGATAAATTGGTTAATGTAATTATCTATAGTAATGATATACTAAAGGAAATATAAGGAAATCAAAACTGCCATCTAAAAGAAATCATCACCATCACTTATGTTTATGAGATGCCCTCAGCATGCAGGACGGGCTTTAGGGATTCTAATCTCATTTGATTTAATATACTGATCAAAGCCACAAAGAGGGAATTATGACTTGAGTTGCAGGGTATCAGGTAGGAACATGATTTTGAGGCCTTTCCTGAGAGTCACGTCTCTGCTGTCCCTTCCCCTGACTTCACCTGCTTTAGTGAGTTTGCTCCGCAGTTTATTAAATCACCACTTCACACTGAGAAGGAAAGTGCCTCCAGTAGCAGCTGGAATCCACATCAGCCGCTTCTGAAGGCTTCAGCTCACTGAAGCAGCAGCGACTAATGTGTTTACAGTATGGTGAGTTTGTTAGGAGCACATCTTCCCCTTACTGCCTTAATCCCAGCTCTCCCTTGTCTAGCCTAGTACTGGGATTAATATGCATTTATTGCAGTCTTAGCATCTTCATGGTCTATGCAGAGCTAAATCCCAGTGTCTCTTCCTTCAGCCTCCAAGTAAATGTTGAGTTTGATTTAAAGTTGGAAATGTATTTCCCAAAACACCAAGTGGAAAAGGAGGAAAGTTTGCTATTGGGGTGGATTTTCGTCAACTTTGTGAAGTACTGATTCTTTCCTATAGTATATAAATAAGTAAAAGCATTAGACTTTCAAATTCCTCTGGATTTTTTTCCTTTTAAACTCACGAATCTTCTGATCAGGCTAACCTGGAACTCATAGAAGGCTGCTAGCCTCTGTCTCCCATGTGCTGGGATTAAAGGCATGTGCCACCATGCCTAGTTTAAGTGAAGTTTTTATTTAATTATTCAGTGTACCAAATTCCACAGCTGTCATTGAGTCAGTACTAGCCTGGAGTAAGAACAGATGTGACATGTGAGGTAAACCAGCCCTCTCTCCCCAGTCAAAACAGGGATGTCCATTCTAGACAACCTATCTTAAATTGTGCTTAGCTGCCTCAAAGCGTGAAGGTTTCTTCATCATCCTCCTGCCTCAATCCTAATTTTTCAAGCTTCCGATAAGATACAAGACAGATCACATTGCCTACCACAGAGACACTGGTGTTTTGCAAATCCTCAGTGTGGGAGGAACTCTTTGCTTTAAAGAGTAGGCCTAGGCAGGGCCTCCTTAGAGAAGGCCCTGAGATCAAGAAGTATCCTGCTAAGTTTTAAATTCGAGATCTGATATGAGCAAGAGGATATCATTCTGGTGTTTCCAGTAAGATAGTCAGTGGCCAACATGCTCCATTTAGTGAACATAGAAGACAACATTCAGACTCGACAGCATGTCACCGACATATGTGAGCTGGTCTATTATTTAGCTGAACTTATGGGTAGTCTCATATCAGGCATGCATAATACCCAGTGCACAAGAAGCCTTACCACTGAAGATGGCGGAAGTTGGCAGTAGTGTGTTTGTCCAGCATTTATTCTGTCCTGACCACAATCATGAATTTCACACGCAGCCTTGTCTAATGGCCAATCAGTAGTTCTTTTTGCCTTTCCTTTCCGCAGTAAGTTTTGAATGTCACTTACAATGAAATGTTGTCCCCTCATAGGTGCTTGAGATTTTTGTCGTTTGTCATAGTGAGCCTGTGAACCTTTCATTCACTCCCCTAGCATAACGTGTTGTCTGTTGCTAACTGAATCTTAGTGAGCATCAAATGGCAGCTACCAGCTCAGATCAAACACTTTGCTTTTTGAAAGTTTTGAAAACCTAAGGGAAGCCCACCTCCCTGTGTCTAGATTATCCATTTCCTCTTCTCTTTCTTTTCTTTTTTGAAGGAGAATTCAATATGAACTATGACCAGCTTTCTCTCTGTTCACTGTAACCACACTCTCCTCCAGGAAGTCATAGCTTCTGTTTGGAAAGAATGGTCATTTTCTTCTAAAGCGTGGCTCTTGAGCTTTTACATCCTTCATGTTTTAGGGATTTTTGACATATGAGGATTATGTTCACTCCAATACCATGCAGTGTTTTATAATTTTTTTCTTTCAGTTCCAACGGATGAACAACTTTCCCATAAAACAGACCCTGAGAGCTCTCATAGCGAAACTGGTAAAAAAAAAAAAAAATCTGATTTTCCTACTTAGAAAGTATATTTATATTTTCAAAATCCTAATAGATAGATATGCTGTGATATATAGAAAAGTATGGTTATGAAATACATGTTTTCTTAGAAGTAGTTCAATTATATAGTCCTGTTAAAAGTTTTTCCTGGTTAAATAGAGAAAAACTTACATAATAGCTTTATTTGCTTTGGAAATGTTTTACTAAAGAGATTATGCTGAAACTATACAGCTTACTTAATAGCTGAGATAACCTTATGGGTTTATGGGTTTTAGGCAAAAAAAAATAAGTTGCCTGCTCATTCATGTTTTCCTCAAAATGATGATTGGTGAATAAAATAAAGATTTATTTAGCTAATTTCCTTGAGTAGAATCTAGTAGAGCATTCTTATATTTATTATTGTTCTTAAAGGATATTCAAGTTTATAAATAACTATATCTAGAAGAGAAATAATTTGACTTTGTTATAGTAATTTTCATAACGTTTCTTCGGTTTACTTTTGGCATAGTCCTGCCTCCTGTCACCTTTAGAGCTGAGCCACCAAAGCCAACAATAGGTAATGCTACTCTCGTATTAACCAACCAGCTTGCTTGCTTGCTTTGTTCCCACCAAGATCACAGGCTTTTCTCGAATGATCCAAGAGCCTCCTCTTCTCAGTTCATTTCATAATGTCATTCGCACTGCGACTACTGTTTTAAGTAAAGACAAGCATGGTTTCAGTGTTGAAAGGTTTTTTCTCAGGAGAAGCCCAGGAAGGCTCATTACAAAGCCTTCCTTATCTACCTCATTTGTCTCCACGACTCCACTTTCGCTGTTTCCTGTCCAGTTCATATTCCTGCTAGTTTAATGGTTCTTGGTTGCACTACTGCAACACACTAGCATATGTCAGCACTTAGAAGATGGTGCAAGAAAGTAATAATTTGGTTAAAATATGAAACTGTCATTGATTTGCTTGTCTAACTAAACCAAAACAGATTCAAAATGCTCATCCCAACAGTTTTGTAATCCTCTCTGCTTTGGGGTGATAGAGAGACAGCTATAATCTGGAGAAGACCAGGAAGGTGCCCTAACCACACTCCATCTTAACCAGGTCTCCTATGCAGTGGACCAAACAGAACATCCTTTATTGCGCCTCCTGGCAGAAAACCGTTAAGAACCATTATACTAACATTCCATTGCTTTCTTCTGAGAGTCCTGTCCACACCAACTTTCTATTTCCTCACTCATGAGATGTTTTCCCTCTTATACTTCAAATGAAGGTGTCTCTTGACATACCATTTTAGTTTATTGCTGGCTTTGATTAAAAGTTTACCAACCTAGTACTTTTCTTTTGCAGCACCCTTAGAGACACTGGACATTTCTTCCACACCTGTAATTTCACCACGACCTAGTCAAGAGGAGCTACAAACCACCTGGGGTAACATTATTCTTCTCCACAAGGGACTTATTGCTTAAAGAGTACCCCTAGAGTTACATGCTCATTTTATTTAACTTTCCCATTGCATGGCTTTATGTACGAATATCTACAAGCATCTTAGTAGTCAAGTTCCAAGTATAGTCAGCTCTCCTGAATCAAAACCTTTTGAAAACTTGTATTGAGAGTGATAAGGTGTTTTTCTTGCCATTGTCCCTCAAATGGTATCACAAAGCAACTATTTCCACGGCATTCATTTTCTTCTGTTTATACTACAAGTGATCTAGAGAGGATTTTATAATAGGGTACCTGCAGAGCTTATAGGCTGCCCGCTGAAGACGGTGGATCAGACAAGAAAGCGGTTTGTACGATCTGGACCTGCTTTTGAGGATTCCAACATAAGTATGCCCACAGTTGTGGAGACATGTTTGCTGAGTCGTGACTGAAAATGATGCAGAACGTCCCCCGACCATGCTCGTTGGCTCCTCAGTCCTCCCCTTCTTGTGCCCTGCAGACTCCTTTCATTCAATAGTCTTCTTCTCGTCTTTGCTTTATCCCTTTTAAAGTCAATTCATCACTCTATGTCTGTGTTTTTAGTGTGTGTGTGTGTGTGTGTACGAGAGAGAGAGAGAGAGAGAGAGATATGAAGCAGCTGAATATATTTTAAATGAAGTCCATCTGAAAGAAGAAAATTTAAATGGAATGAGCAAATAGACCTGACAATTGCCACTGAATATACATCATCTCACTTCCGCTTCCCTTTAAAATATGCTTTTTGATTTACTCAAGAAAGAGCCACTACCTGCCAACTATCACAAATCTCTTTCCCAAAAATTGAATCAGGAGAATAAACTGGGACAGAAAGAAAAAAAGAGGGTATTATGACTGCAATCATCTATTTCCTTGATTTTTAAGGTGGCAGAATAAACAATATATTATGCTTTTTCACTATGATGTAATAAGTTCAGGATAATATGAGGATATTTTACCAGGACAAACATGTCTGAATATCAGTAAAAATAATTTTCATTTTGACATATAGAAAATAAAAGGATAGTTCTTCTATGATTGAAATAAACATCTTTTCACGTGACCTATTTATTTTCTGCATATAACTTGTGGAATGGGAAAGAGACAGAAAAGACAGATACATCAACATTTAAGGTATTTTCAAACTTTGCCTGCACCCAAGGATAGCAACCTCATCAAACAGCTATCTTGGGCCTTTAGCTCAGTGGTAAGGCACTTGCCTAGCATATATGATGCCCTGGGTTCAATCCCTAGTGAAGGAAACCACATCAAAGCAAAATGATCCTGCTCCAAAGCTGCTTCGTCAGTCCTATAATAATCACTAAAATAACAGGGCAACAAAGATAACAAGCCATCCACATACGCATTCCCTTGAAGTTACTACAAAAGTGGTAGTGAATAGCTTGAGGTGTCAGTGATTTTTTTTTTTGCTTTGCTCTTTGTTGTGTTCATGGTGATGGTTAAAAACAAGGCATCCTATTATATTTTTCCCTAGAAGAAACAGACCATTTTACCCAGGCGATCTTCACAACTAAGATTCCAAGGACGACTGAATTGGCAAAGACAACTCAGGGTAATACTGTTTCTCCACCCTTGGAGAGAAATTTTTCCTTATCTTCCTTTAACCAAGAAAGAAATTTTGCTTTCAGATGGGGTTTCCTCACCACAGCGAACTACTTGACTGTTTTTATATTAAAGATGAAGGACCTCAGGCAAACTGAATTCCACTTGTATATACAGCTTCTTTGGTTGGTGCCTTGAATGTCTTGTTGGCTGTAGGATGCTGATAACTAATCTCAAAAGTCTCTAGGTTTTTCTGCTTGCTGAACCTTCCTGAGCCTGACTTTCATATCTGATAAATAAGAAAGACCTCCATCTTCCTACTTTCCTTTCCTTTCCTCTCCCCTCTTCTTCCTTTTTCTGCTCTCCTCTCCAAAACTGGAATAAAACCCATTGATATTATGAGCTGAGAAAAACTTTCAATGAGAAAAGTCATTTTTTAAGTATTGAGAGTGGTTAGACATTTAGCAACGTGCTGCCTGTAATGCCCTGTCTCTGGGGGAAAGAACTCACCTGCAGAGGTAGTCTTCATATTCTCAGAAGTCTTTTCCATTACAGCTTCTAACCTCACTGGGTTATAAACATTTGCTAGTTTCTAATGTTGTAGTGTTTTCATTGCTGCTGTTTGGATGATCCTTTTTGCTCATTTGTATTAAATGGTAGAAAGCCAAGGCAAACTTTAGAAGGAATTGGAAGACCGATCACTTTGTTCTGTCCATTAGCAATTCTAATTTGAGGGAGCACACGGATGGACGAAGTCGTAAATCCACAAGAGCCTATATGGTGACTCATGATTGTAATCCCAACCTTTGGGAGTCAGGACAGGAGGATCGTGAGTTCCAGGCCAGCCTGAGAAAAATTTAAAAAGGCAAAATACAATGGGAGAAAAGAAGGAAGGGAGGGAGGGAGGAACAGAACGAGGGAGAGAAGGAAGGAGGGAGAAAGAAAGGAAAGAAAGAACGGTAACAAGAAACAGCAGGAAAAATGATAGCAACAGCATCAATGTAGTTTTAGGCAGACCCTTTGTCGTCAGCGTGAGGCGAGTGTGGTACAACACTCAGTCTCTAGCTCTAAGCTTTGCTTATTTGTAAGTTTTTTTTTAATTTTAAAATTTGCAATTCAAAGTTTATAAAATTTGTATTTATTAGTTTCTTATTAGTGTTTAAATATGCAGGGAAATAAGAAGCACCAAGGCAGCCTTCTCCTGCCCTGTCTGCCAGCTTTCCTCATTGATGACACTCCATCAGTTATGATGGCCACAACCCTCCCTGGATTTTATATTTTATTTTTTCTCTGTTTGCAAATAACTTTAATGTCTTGAATGACAGCATCATCTTCATGCTCAAACAAAGCAGCTCTTCAACAAAATAGATAACTCTTTATAATAAGGAGGACATATAAAGATGTTCTTCCAACTCTGCTTTTGCATCTCTAAGTGAGAAAACAATTCTACTTTTGGAGACTTCCTGGATTCTTGTCAATGGTTAAAAAAAAAAAAAATGATGGATCTGATATGTTTGCTTTTTTATGGAAATGCCAACATTGGGTTAAAGATTTTTTTTTAATTCCTACTAAAACAATTTTACTAGATAGGAATTTTATAGTTATATGGAGTCGCATAAAGCCTCTTTGATCTGATTGTCTTAGTACAATTGTGTAATGTACTATAATTTTTTTTCTCGTGTCCAGAGAATTCTTAGTTTGAAAATCATCCCTGCCATCCTAGGACTTATGTTTTCCTGATTTTGTACCAAATCTTTTCTTTAGGCTCAGCAGGCATGAGATATCAAATAATAACTAGGAAGGAGCCCTTCTTCAGGAGAAGAGGGGCACCCACAAACCCACACCTTTCAATAATCATGACGAAAAGCAGAGGCGGGGGTGCAGCTCAGATGAAAACAGCTGTGTGTTACAGGGCCTTCTTCAAAAGCTGTCCTGAGTTCTGAGGCCCTTCATGTCATCTGGGACCCTGGCTTTGTTTAATGCCAATCCTCATCTGTCACAGGCCAACCGAGAGACTGGAGGAAGAGATAAAATCATTCCTCCCCCTCTTGTGCTCGAACTGTATGTGGACCACTGATGTGTGAGACTATGGGATCTCAACCACTCAGCAGCGGTACCCCTAGAACCACAGCAGAACGAACGCCACTGCTAGATTCTCCCCCTACTTTCTGTGTGGCAGCCTTGCCCCCACATCTACTGAGACAGTTCCCACACAAAGCACTGTAACTTATCTTCAATTCTCTCTACGTTCTGTTTTTGTTTCTACAAGTATTTCTTTTGGATGAACATGGGCGCGATGAGCCGGCATTTGTGGCTGTGCTGTGGCACGTGTATGGCGGTCAGAGGACAACTTACTGGAGTTAGTCATCTCCTCCCACCACATGGATTCTGGGGGTCAAACCGAGCTTGGCAGGCTTGGCAGCAAGCATTTTTACCCACCACATCATCTCTAAGTGCCCAGTGTTTTACTTTCAGGACGTTGTAGCAGTGTACCTACCCAAAGGCACATTAGGGATCCTGATTGCTTGACTTTATCAGCTCTTGCTTGGCTCTCCGTGTGGAACTCGGTGGAGCATAGTGCTTCGGTTATCACTGTGTATTTATTTCAGATGTTGTTTTTATATACTTCATTTTTAATATTCTTGGAATTTTTTTTAATAGACATGAAGCATCTTTACAGTTTTGTAGTATTGGTCATCCAAAAACATGTGGCAGCAATGTTTTTGTGGTTACGTAGTCATAAACTCCTTTGTCTTCCTTTTTAGGTTTAAAGTTAGAGCAGGTTCCTCGCGGCCTCATGCTATTGGATGATGAGCTGTCCAAATACCTCACAACCTAAAGTTATATTTTAGTCCAGCTCTTTAAGTTCTTCCTAGTAAACCTGGAACACACGGTTTTATGCCCCAGTGTTCAGGCAATGATGGCCCTGCTGCTGGGCGGCTCTGTGCCCTACTCTGATCCGCTTTTCTGCACAAAGTTTGAAAATCCCCTATTTTCTATGATGAAGAAAGTAAGAATCATGATCCCATTAGTTCTCTTCAGCGGAAGTAAGCAAATGTTCAGAGGGATCTACACTAAGAGCAGAAATGGGCTGAAATGGCTGCACTCATGTGGTTCTCAAAGAAGGTCAAAGGGAACCATGTACAAATCCGCCCGAGACATATTTGGCCCTGTGAACACTAGTGCTTTATGATAGCAGCTCTTCTGCGAACAATGGTTAGTACCCTGGGGATGGCTCCAGTCAGGATTCCAGTCTGCCTGTGTTGTTGGCCTGCTGTGTGGCAAAATCCTGGTCATCAAAACTCTCCCATTGGAAGCGTCCAAGAGAGAGCTACATCATAGCTGTTTCACAGGTGTTATTTTTTTAAGCCTGCCAGGCAAGACATTGCTGATTTATGGTTAATAAATATCCACTCAAGATGTGGGCAAAACTATTAAATGAGGTAACATTTGTATAGTTTACAAGAAAAAAATTCTGGCCATAGATAAAGCATTACCAAGAGACTTGTGGCGGGGATCCATGTGCAGTATGTGGTGTGCACAGAGCAGCAGGCTGTAGAATTCAGGAGGAGCACGTACTTCAATACCTTAGGAAGCAAAAATAGAACTGTATTGTTTTCTAAATTTGCCTGCAATGGTATTGACTCAGCAAGGCCTCATTACTTCTTCATGGGCAGGCCCCACAAAACAGGAGGAAACATGCTAGTTCTAACCTCCCTTGCTCACTTTTCCTTGACAGGTTGGACATCGGGTGTCATTTTCTTTCACTCCTCTGTATAACAATCATAGACACTGAAGATTTATTGATTTCAGAGTTCACAAGCAAAGACAATTTGATAGTGGCCACATGTTACTGTTATTTTTCTTAGCAATCTAATTTGTCCTTTATCCTTTTTTAATCTTTAAAATTGCTTTCTTTGAAAAACTAACCCTCCAGTACAGTAGTTTCTGATTGAGAAGGGTGGGTAACTGGATAGATGACTGACTGTGTAGATGGATGACTGTGTAGATGGATGACTG
>NC_022010.1:66661163-66685009 GCF_000317375.1 Microtus ochrogaster
TGTAGATGGATGACTGTGTAGATGGATGACTGTGTAAATGGAAGACTGGGTAGATGAATGGTTGGGGTAGATGGCTGGTTGGATAGATGGAAGGATGGATGGTTGGGTAGGTATATGGCTGGGTAGATGAATGGCTAGGTTATATATTTATCATGTTAAGCAACTATCTGATAAAATTAATACCTTTGGAAAGCATGGACTAGATGACTGATTCTTAATATTACAATTGACCTACCTCATTCTCTATGTACCTTCACTATTCAGCTATGAGTATTTTCACATTTTGTGTCCCTTTTGAGTGAAGTAGGTAATGAATAACTTGGTGATTTCAGCAGAATGTTCTTTCTACCTCTGTATGAAGTGTGCTGGTTATTGGTACTTAGGGTAACAAAGATCAGTGGGCTGGTCTTTGGAGACTAGCTGTTGAGTATAAAGTATATCTTCCATTTCAGCACCACACAGATTGCACACGACTCCTGTGAGGCCCAGAATACCTGACAGACCACATGCCAGGCCAGGTAAGAGAGCTTTGCTTTCTCTGATGACCTCCACAGTCAGCTCCAGAAAGAGCCAAAATAGCCAGACTTCCCAAAGATGGAAATATATCAGAAGAGGAGGGATCCAGGACAATGTACCTTTCAGTTGAAGTCAAGGGAACACAGAAACTCTGATCTTTGTAGATAATTGAAGGGGTTAATTCATTAAAGAGATTAAACTTAAAGGTTTTCATGGACGTTTAGATTCAGAGGCCTCTGTGAAACTTAACAAATATGAAAATATTTTAATGATGTTTATTCATATGTCTCACACACCTTAAATTTTTCATGCCCATTTTCAAATGTTTTTTTTTTCTTGCCTCGGGAAATAAATGGCCTCATTCTAGTAAAAGAGTGCTTTAGTTTCAAAGAGAATGTTTTCCTTGAAACCTTCTGTCATCAAAAGAAGCATTTCTCATCACAAAAGAATAAAAGACATGGTTTATTCTGGAGCCAAAATTATGAGTGAGCATGACCTGGGACTATATATTCTGGTCTTCCCAAACCATGTTCCAATGAGGAGGTGGTTTCATGAACTTTTATACTATCAGAACAAAGAAAGCTGTAGATGAGGACATTTTAAAGACAAATTGGTAAAAAACATTTGAGAAGCAGAGTACAGGAAGATGGGGAATCTCTCTTACAGGCCTCAGATGGTACTCGATAACATTCTTAGCTTTGGATTTGGTGGAAGCTGGCGAACGTCTTAGCTAATACACTCCTAAGGATTTATCTGTTACTTACAGGATACCCATGAGGTAGGCACGGAATGGCTATTTGGGGGGCTATTAGTAGCCCCAAATGAATTATAGTTAGCTCTGGACCTGCAACATTCCAATCTCTCCACATCGATGTAGTTCTAATCAAGTAGCTGTTGCTGACACAGGTTCCTTCAAGAAATTCTGACTCACATTTCAAAGGATAAAGCTATTTATAAACAACAAAAAGCATAGCTCTGTATTGAGAGACACCTCATACTTGCCAAGTCAGTAAAGGATCATAACTCTATCTTTCTTAGGATTTAAGGAATGACTAATTTTCAATGTAAGTGATTCTTGTGCTGAGGTACAGCATCTTAGCACCAGCTAAAGCCTTTCTGGTGTTTTCCTGTCCTTTTCTGTTTTCTGTGGTTCTAAGGACTCTTAAGGTGCTAAAGAGGAAAGTCATTCACAAAGGTAAGGTCTCTGTGAATGTATCTCTAAGTAGGTGAGAGAAAGGAGGCAATGTTTTTATATTCTTTGAATATTATACATGTAATATCCAATTATATATAATATACACAATATATTATATATTGCATACATACTATATAAATATATGTGCATTTATAAGAGGAAAGTCATTCACAAAGGTAAGGTCTCTGTGAATGTATCTCTAAGTAGGTAAGAGAAAAGAGGCAATGTTTTTATATTCTTTGAATATTATACATGTAATATCCAATTATATATAATACACACAATATATTATATATTGCATACATACTATATAAATATATGTGCATATATAATATGTAAGTGTATATACAATATATATTAGATATATACACATGTGGAGAATTGAGTGAAGTCATCTAAGGGTTCAGGAATGCTTTGTCTTTTTTTGACACTAACTTAAAGAATAAAAAGGCAGGAAAGCAAGGCCTCATCACTCAGCCAGATCTTGTTGACAGCAGAAACACAAAGACAACCAAGTACACAGAGGCAGAGTCCCCAGATGAGAAAGGACCCCAGAGCTGGAATATAAGGAGGGGGTTGTGTACGATTGGAATGGGTTCCTTTTTTTCTTGGGAACTGGTTGGTTTGTGCTATTTCAGGGTGTTGGATAATCTGGACAAAGAAAGGAAAGTAGATTGTGTCTCTCTTCATTAGTATACCCCAGCAGTCCCTTAGTGTGTGTGTGTGAGGTGGGGAGGGGTTAAACTCACACTAAGTTTCTCTCGGGGAGGGAGAACAGGAAGTTAGAAGTATTAAATGTTCATGAGAAAAACATATTAATCTACCTAGAGCTTTTGTTCTCTGCCTGTCTGCTGGGGATCTGCTTGACTCCTAGTTCTTCATAGAGAACCATTTTTGGCTATAATCTCTAACTCCTAGAGGTGATTAGGTAGCAAATTCTATATAAAAAAAAGAATAAGGGATTTTCATGTGTCTTTGTGCTACAAACATCAAAGAGTGCTTAATATGTGACTGATTCAACATTTCTGTAAAATAAACAGTAATGGTTGGCAATGGCTGACTTCTTACGATGTGACCATGAGTTATGTTTGTGGAAACTGAGGTGCTAAGGGGAACCAGAAGAGAATGAAAAGACAGGCAATCTGGAAAGAGGTTTGCATGGAGGTATCATGGCTCAGTGTTTTACAGCGGATGTATGCAAGGACTGTTGTAACTAGACAGTACCTGGAGACTTCTACAAAGAGACCACCAATTCATGAGTTATGAATGGTGGCCTTGATGTTAAATTCATTTCAAGTCTCAGTTTTTTACTAGACGTAATGCAATCTTGATCTTCCTTCAGTTCTGTTTTGGACTGTGTCTGCTGTCACATACAGGAAGCAAGGGAAAATATCTCCCACTCAGAATTAGAAATTCCCTTGCTACTTACTCTTGTCAAGAACAAATATCAGAGCTCAGTGAGCACCTCAGTACAGACTCAGATTTTCATCCTCGCCTATGAAAGGTTAGGACTTTCATAAGAGAACATGGTTTCTATATTCTGGACCATATTTGTGTGTGTTTATGTGTGTGTGAGTTATCCTTACTTTATTGCCTAGTTAAATGATTTCTGAGCAGTTTTGTTTTCTTTGACTGCAGACATTTAGTAAGGAAATGTCTAATGTGTTTAATCCTTACTTTGTTATAGTTCAGAACAAAACAACCACAAAGCCTGGTAAAACCAAACCCAAAGTGATACCCCATGGAAACGGAGTGGGAACAGGTAATAATCACAGATGTGTTTCTCTTTTGTTGCATCAAAACTAAATGCTGTCCGTGGTAGTTAGAAAGAGAATAGCCCTCCAAAGGAGTGGCACTATTAGGAGGTGTAGCCTTGTTGGAGTAGGTGTGGTCTTGTTGGAGGAAGTGTGTCACTGTGGAGGCAGGCTTTGAAGACTTCTATATGCTCAAGTCATTCCCTGTGAGACAGAGCACTTCCTCTTGCTTATGGGATCAAGATGCAAGAACTCTCAGCTCCTTCTCCAGCACCATGTCTGCCTGCATGCTGCCTTGCTTCCCACCATGATGACAATGGGCTAAACCTTAGAACTGTAAGCCATCATAATTAAATGTTTTCCTTTATAAGAGTTGTCATAGTTATGGTGTCTCTTCACAGCAATACAAACCCTAACTAACACTGTCCATCTTACATAATTTTGTTGAATTCATACATCAATTTCTTTTACATAAATTTTGGGAAATATTTGTAA
The DNA here is from genome assembly GCF_000317375.1 of Microtus ochrogaster. Lineage (NCBI taxonomy): Eukaryota > Metazoa > Chordata > Mammalia > Rodentia > Cricetidae > Microtus > Microtus ochrogaster. The sequence goes on from NC_022010.1 coordinate 66,665,124, forward strand.
AATTAAAATTTGAAGTTTTAACTCATTTCAAAATCAATTTCAAATATCCCTAAAAATGCTGAAAAAGAATTTTCCAACTTTTGTAAACCAAGTCTATTAAGTTAGCTACCATATATATAGTCTTATTTCTCAAAAATAACTCCAATTAGATATTAGTTACAGAATGAAAATAGAAAAAAAATCATTGTTTTCAAACCACTTGCTATACACAGATCAGTTTGTGAAATGACTTGGTATCCCTCCTATACTTTCCCATGGGGCCATCACAGCTTTCTGAAAGGCCTTTATCTGCTAGCAGTCTGCAGTATGGAATTTAAGAAGAAATAGACTTAATTCAAAACAATAACAACTGGTGACTGTGGCTGTAGTCCTTCTGTAGCTTATAAACCGTTCTGATTAAATGGCACAGCACTAACTTCCTTAGAGCTGTGTGGATAGATCTAATAAAAATTTAAATACCCAACTTATTTATTCCATAGGCAAGTGGAATTGCATCATTCCCTTGAGATATTTTTAATAATAAAAATCATGTACAAATGCATGAAAATTAGAATGAATTTAGTGCATATATGTTACATTTCATCAGCTCCTGGTAAGAAAGAGATACAATGCTTGAGGTTAGTCTGAAAGTCATTTAGATTTGTTTAGAATGTTCCCCTGTATTTACTTGAGTATTGTGGTATCTGAAATTCTGGGATTTTTTTTTTTTTTTTTGTGGTCTGTTATTTTCAGACCAAATGGAAGAGGCCAGTCTGTGGATTTCTGAGACACCCAGTTACTTATTTGTCCTGAGCGATTTTATTCATTCTTCCTACCTGAAGTTTTGGCAGGGCAGAATTTCTCAGATTGACATAGACTGGCTCTAACAAGAGCTATCCTTTCTCAGATCCTCTTGGGAGGAATTTAAGTATACATATTTAATATTCAAGTGATTTCTTGGAGGTTACATAAGCAAAAATAGAAATTAGCTATAGGCTGAGAAAATAAGCAACGACAAAAAATAAAAGTTGCTTATGGTCCTTTATTGACTGTGTTGTCAGTCTATTGAGGCCTTTTGTGGAGGATCATCGTATTGTTTATTTCTCAGGTGGGGAGGCCAGCAGACAACATCCAGCCATCCTCACCTTTGGGGTCAGTCTTAGCTGGATGCTGCCTTGAATAGTTCTGATTTTTTAACAATGCTGTAGATTCTTGCTTTGCATTGTATGAGTTGTTTTTTTTCTCTATTTTAACATTAGAATAGCCTACAGAGGCTGGGAATTTTTTTGTATTACATTTATTTATTTGTGTGCATGTGGGCTGGCATTATGGGCCTTTATCCATTAAGCCTTCTTGCTAACCCAAGGCTCATAGCTTGGATGGGTCATTTTTCCGTTATCCTGCCTTTTTTTTGTGATTCCACACATAGACATCACAGTTTAGTTAAGGTGTCCTACACATTAGAAATTTCTAAACTGAGAAGTTGTGAGAAACAGCAGGGTTTACTGTCTGACTCTAGAGAAGAAACTTGTCGGTCCCAGTCTAGGGAATCTGACTTCTCTTGGAAGATGACAGCTGCTGGGCCGGTTTGTCATCCGACCATCACTTCTGAAGGCTCCTTGCGTGCCAGGAAGAGTAGAATTGTGACGCTTCTCGGAGCATGTGAGCTGGAAGACTCTGTCACATAGCTGAGAATCAGGCTTCTCTCTCTATCCTAATGGGGAAACCACATGTTACTGCCCCCACATGGAGAATGCCTCCCTGGGAGAACTCAGACTCCTCAGGGTGAGGTATGTGTTTTTCTAGACTGTGGCTAAATCTTTCAGGCAACTGGCTCGGGATTTAGCTAGGAGCTGAAATTTGGAGCACAGAGAACAATGCTACATAAATATCACCCCTTTTCGTCACGGGAGGTGGAGACTCCGATTCACTGAGTATTGATTTCCACTGATACAGTTGGAAATCAACAAGTTTGTTTGCAAAGCTTTCGTTACTATGGTTAGAAATATCCAAAATCATTATTTCATCTTGGACAAGAGCTCACTAAGTGATGGATTACATAAATCCGCAGCCTTCTGGACAACTCCCATATGGCAGTGGTGGGCCATCCTGAGGTTCCAGCCTGGGTGCCTTCAGAGCCAACTGGCCTTTAAGCGTTTGTGTCAATTAATCCTGTTTGGGAGAAAAGAATTCAGCTCGCAGCCTGGGCTAGATTGCCTGATGGGTACTCTCTGTACGATCCGTTCTCTACAGTGCTCCTCATAATGGTTTCCTTTTTAACTTTTCTCCTCATTCTGTGCTGCCTTCAATGTTAAATTGCCCTCTTCTGATTCAGGCCAGCTCTAGTTCACTTGTTTAGCAGAGTCTGGGGCTTCATTGCCTGTCTCCAACTCTTTCCACTGAGCCCCAAAGTTACTGTTTGCAGGGCCTTTTCCAGGGCTTCCAGATACTACTATGGTCTATCTGTTTTCAAGGGCTGATGTGCTGCTGATTTGTGACTTATATCTAGAGATCATAACGGCATGCTGCCTCTGTCTCCATCTGTATAGAAAGCAATTGGAAGATTTTTGGTTTCTTCTAATTTATCTTTCCTCTCTTTCCTTCCGCTCTTCTCACCTTCCCCCTTGCTGACCCGTGTCCCTCCCTCCCTCTTCTCCTTAATCTCCAACTCACTTCAGCCTTCAGGCCCTTGCCTGTACTCATCCTAGGCTCAGTGGATCTGCCTTTGCCCTATAGGAACTGCTGAAAGCATGTGACTATTTTCTGTGAGCGTCACACGATGACATGGCTATAGGACAGATGCTTGCCTGCCAAGGTCAATAACTCTCACCTAGGGAGGCACTTCAGCCATTTCAGGAGGTGAAGATTATAGGACTATAGTCACTTAGCAGCATGTGAGGAGTACAAGGAAGAAGGAGTCAAAAGGAGGATCTGGTGGTTTGAGAAAGAGGCTTTGGTGTGGAGAGATGTGAGTCTGAGTCCCAGCATTTCTTAGCTGTGAGACTTTAAGCAGCTTGTTTACTCCAGCTTTAGACTTCCTCATTTGTGGGTCCTAGATGCTATATCCCACATAGACTTTGTAAAGCTCAAATCAAGTATTAAATATACAGAGTGCCTAGACGGTATTAGAAATGAATTCATTGTATTTGAAGGACAAAGATTTTTTGGAGAAGAACTAATAAAAATCAACTCAAAGAACACCCAGCCTACTGGCATTCTAGGGTATATGTGGTGTGGTGTATGTGTGTGTGTCTGTGTGGTATGTGTGTATGATGTGGTGTGTGTGGTATGTGTGCATATGATGTATGTATGATGTATTTATGTGGTTGTGTGTGATGTATGGGGTATGTGTGTGTATGTATGTGTGTGTGTGATGTGTGTATGTGGTGTGTGTGTGTGATATGTGTATGTGGTGTGTGTGTGATATGTGTATGTGGTGTGTATATGATGTGTGTGTGTGTTACCTTTGAGAAATGATGGTAAATCAAAGTCAGTCACCAAATCAAGTCGTCTTATTGGCACAGTGTAAATATTTTTCTATGCCTGAATATTGTTTACAGAAGAATCAATCATATGATCCATTTCCCTGGTTTCGGGGAACCAAAAACACCAGGGCACAGGGACAACTCTTTTTAGAAAGAATTTCCAAAGTCTTCCACTTTTCTCCAAAAATCAACAGGGTTGGGTTCTTTACAGCAACAACTCCACTCTATGGTACCAACTTCTGTATTAGTTGCTTTTAGTTTCTGTGCTAAAACATCATGACCAAAAGCAAATTAAGAAAATGTTTATTTGTACTTATATTTCTAGAGGGATGAATCTCCATAAAGGATGGAGCCACAGATACAGGATCAGGAAGATAAGAGATTACATCTTAACCACACACAGGAAACACAGACCATAGGAAGTATGGCAAGGCTATAAACTCTCAAAGCTCACCCTCCCCAAGTGATGTCCTTTTTTCCATCAAAGTTCTACTACTTAAAGATTCCATAACCTCGCCGGGCGATGGTGGCGCACGCCTTTAATCCCAGCACTCGGGAGGCAGAGGCAGGCGGATCTCTGTGAGTTCGAGACCAGCCTGGTCTACAGAGCTAGTTCCAGGACAGGCTCCAAAGCCACAGAGAAACCCTGTCTCGAAAAAAAAACAAAAAAACAAAACAAAAAAAAAAAGATTCCATAACCTCCCCAACAGCACAACCAATAGGGGACCAAGGGTTCAAATACATGAGCCAATGGGGCAACATTCTCATTCAAACTACAACAAGCGAAATTTTTATATTTGATCAGTATATCTGCCTGCATACTTAAATGTGTTTAATATCATTTTACTTTTTCTGGGACATAACTATAAAACCAGAGTTGTTGGCATTTAGTTACTGTAATTGTCATGTTGTCATTATTAATGTACAAAGTGGTTATTAAGTATGTTTTCTCATCTTTAATATGCAAACTAGTTAGGCCATTAGCATATGGATTCTTCTTTAGGATAATCATTTTTGAAGTTATATTTCCTACTTAGAGTCTAAAAACTGTTTCTGTTCTTTCTTAATAAATACTATCAGAGCCAGACATGGTGACACAAGCCTTTAATGCCTGCACTCAGGAGCCTGGGGCAAGTGAATGTCTATGAGTTTGAGACCAACGTGGTGTACATAGTGAGTTCTAGGCCAGCTAAGGCTGCATGGTGAAATCCTTTCTCAAAGGAAAAAATTGTCAGACATGTTAGGGAAGATTATTTTGTAATATAGTCACAAAAGAGAGGAAAGAAAGACTGTAAGAGCCAGAGGAACTAGATGTTTGCTGTGAAGTTGTACCTCCTAGACATAGCAGGGAAGCTGCACCCATGAAGTCTCATCAACAGGACCACCTAAATAAGGCCCGAACAAGGGTGACATCAACAAATATGCCAACATGGAAGGGGGAAATCTCAACAGGGCCCCAACCCTAGACAAAGAACTACAAGCAACTAAGAAATGTTGAAAAGAGAGAAATAGTCTTCCTTGGGAAAAGGTTTCTCCTTAATTGATTATCTAGTACCAGTCGTCAGCCCTGCCTGAAATTAAATACACAAAAGTAACATTAGATTGGGCCAGTGGTATCAGCATATTTAGGAATGTATCTATATATCCCTATATAAATATGTACACGCATATATTTAGGAGTGTGTGTGTGTATTGTGTATGTGTGTATAACAACAATTAAATAAAGAAGAGACCAGAGGCCATGAGTTTGAAAGAGATCAAGGTAGGGGTAGCATACATGGGAGGAATTGGAGGGAAGAAATTAAAAATAATATATGTTAATTTCAAACAATGAAACAAAATTGTATAAAGAAAGCAAGCATGATTAAAAGTAATAGTAATATTACAAAGCTACAGTGAGACATACTGATTACCTGCATCCTAGGGAAGCTGTCCGAAACCTATCCCTGGTGCTTAGGCAAATGGCCAGATAACCTCCATATTTGAGGGAGACAGAAGAGAAAAATAGCACACAAAGCAAAGTTGAATTGGTTCCTTCCAAACAACAAGTTGGGGTTCTAGGCCATTCAGGACTATTTTATAATGCCAAAGGTAAGATCCAGTTTGTAGCCTCAACACTCTCACAGGCAAGGCCGACACAGAAGTATTTCTTAAGCCAGTTCAATAAGTATTAACCCAACCACATTGGATTCTGAGGTTTCTTTATGAGCATTGGTGAGTTGGGAAATTATCTTTTTAACCACAAAATGTACCCATGAAAACTGGCAGGAGGTGACAATTTACTCCTGGTAAAAATCTGTCTGGTGAAGCAATACCTCCCAGGCAGCCAGTGCAGGATGAATGCCATGGAAAATTATGACAAAACCAAAACCCACAGGCCAGTGCCAGCTCTTGAGAGAAAAATACAACCCACGAATGTAGGATTTTTAGTATTTTTATGTCTGGGTAGTAGAAGACAATTAAAATGGGCACAAATACACTGGTGTTTATGTAAGAAGTGCACATTTCTCTGACAGCTCTGAGTGTCCGTAACAAAGAACGTTTAGCAAATTTTTACTGTACAGTTATTCCTATTGATTGTCTCTGCTCCTAGGAACCAAGCAAGCACCTAAGCCGTCAAGTACTGGGAGAAATATGTCAGTGGACTCACATGCCACGAAAAAACCAGGTAAGGAGTGATGTGGCCCCTCCGGCCCCTCAGCTCTGAAGTTGGCCCAGCGATAGCAATGGTGGATGATGAACAACTGCATGGCTCTGTGTGCGAGAACCAAATCAGCAGAAGACGCAAGCTGCTAGAGAAACATTCCGAAAGACCATCTTTGGGAAAAGAAAGTGCAAATTCCACTCTATTCAAACCCTTTGGGAGATACTAATTTAGTGGTTGTTTCCTGTACTATCCTGAAGAGACACCTTGGACAAAGTGGTACAGAGCCACTGGGTTTCAGATTGTTTTTTCAAATTTTTCTCTTACGTGATTTATTTATATTTTGGCTTGAAATGATGTTCGTTCCTATTTTAAGAGTACGTTATATGCAATAGCCATATGAATCTTATACTCCAGTCTCTGTTGTTTAAAAGGGTTGCCACGAGAACTGCTCTCACACATCAGTGTTTATATTGCCATCCTCACCCAAGCAAGCTCATGGGCAGGCTTCCTCCCCCTCTCCTATCTTTCTCTAGCTCTTTCTTCTTTGTCTTTCCTCCTGGTAGCCTTGAAAATACTTAAAGCAAAAAGTATCTTTCTGGGTGGAAAATTCTTCTTGGTTATTTTTAAATCAACATAAATACTACCAAGAAAGAAACACATTTTTTCAACTATAACAGGCTAAAGTTTGAGCTAAGGTGAGCTGCTTCAGACATGTTTAGCTTTTCCAAGCACCCTGCAAAGTCGACTTCATTACACAAACTATAAAATGCTACTTTCCTTTCCTTTGCCAATTAGGCAGACAAGATATAAAACTGTACAATCTCGTGGGATGGTAGCTCTGTAGCAAAATTTGTGGGTGGGAGAGCAAAGTGACTGGTAAAATTGGCTCCTAGTCATGTCCCCTAGCTAGGAATCCCTGTGTGGTGGCCAATCCAGCTGCTTCACAGTGACCCTGCTCTCCAGTCACCAGATGCCCATTCCTGCCATGACTGCTAATTTGAAAAGTTCTAGTGTTGTTCAATTATAATTATATTAGGGGTAGGGGTTGTGTGGACCTCCCACAAAAAAATGGAAATTATGTATGTGCTCAACAATTCAAAGTCAAGTTGGTAGATAGACTTGTAGGCTCACAACTAAAGGTGATTGGAATTGGTCAAGTTCATCAATACTTCTGGCTTGTCTCTAGGGGAAAGATGTCAGTTCTCTGTATGTGACCTTCCAAAGCAACCTATGCCTGCGTATTTTATCTAAAATGACAGAAGATGATTTACATATGTTAATGTGATTCGTTATTCATGGATACATGACCAGCGTCAGTTTAGAGGAATCCCACTATATATTGCTCATAGGCAGTTTTCTATAAACTATAAAAGGCTCTTACCATCCAACTGCTACTCTGCTGCTTATGAAAGCTTATTTCAAACTGATTTTTATAAACAAAGCTGACTTTATAATATTTCTTAGCTACAATTCCAGGAACTCGTCCATTCATTCCTCCTAGACCTATGCCCCCTAGACCTAGACCTCCGCAGAGAAAACCTTTGCCACCAAACAATGTCACCGGAAAGCCAGGAAGTGCAGGTATGTCCATCACATATCTTTCCTCTCTCTCCATGACTGCATTTTACTGGCCAACCCAGCCCTTCTTGGGATGCTGGTTTAAGCAGTAGGCAAGCCATTGGCACATGTGATTAGATACGTGCTGTTAACTACAGCTTTGAGGTCTGAACTACTGACTCTGAGTGAGTAAAGAAACCATTCCTCCATATCTAGACCAGTTTGTTTCTGAGATACCTGCGTGCTTGGAGCCTAGAGAGAAACTGACTTGGCTTTCTGTGACTTCAGAGTAGGAGATGCTGAACATGGCAAACCCTCAGAGAGAGTGGAAATAATGTCCCGTCACTGACTTGGCCTTCATGTCATTGCGAAAGTTACGGTGTCTGGGGAAGGACTCTGAGCAGGCAAGCTGTTTCTTACTTCCATGTCTAGGTTCACGCTGTCATAGAATGGTTCCATAAGACCTGGCTATGCCCCTTCACCCCTCTTCCAGCTTCACAGAGAAGTCTTAGCATCATCACTACGCCCTCTGTGGCCCTCAGTATACATCTCTGGCAAGACAAAAACAAACGACTTTGTGCTGTTTGTGTTCTTATCTTCCTCACATAGCTTGTGATTGTGTACTAACAGTCCTTAGTGCATTCCCTCTGAAATTCTAGAACCTCATTGAGTACTTAGAATATGGAGGGAACTTGATAGCAATAACTGAATGGATACACGAAGGAAATGAAGAACCAGTGAAAATTGATCCAGTTCAAAACAAAGCTTGACCTTACTCCCGCTTAGGGACTCTGCTAGCCAACTGTGAGTTCCTTGTTGTTCTTCCCCTTCCATAGCTCAACTTCCTAAATATCTGGTAGGTGGACACTGGATAAAAGTACTGAGGGCAGCTGCAAAAGATGAAAGTGTAGAAGGTTCATGTGAAGGGAGCTGTGTCAGTCCTTTTTGCAAGATAAAAAGCAGGCATGCTAATGACTTTATGTTTCATGATTCTGGGTCAGTGGGTCGCAACCCCTTTGGGGGTTGAATGAACCTTCACAGGGGTCGCATATCAGATATCCTGCACATGAAATATTTATATTACAATTCAAAACAGTATCAAAATTACAGTTGTGAAGTAGCAATGAAAATAATTGTATGGTTGGGGGTCACCATGTGAGGCACTGTATTAAAGGGCCCTAGCATGAGGAAGGTTGAGAATCACAGCTCTAGGCTGTTTTTCCCCAAAGTGTAAGGGAGGATTCAGGCCCTAACTTGTGCATTGTGTCTTTCTGGGTCAAAGCCCCGTGAATGCCGCATGAGGGGACCGGGTTTGTCTCATTCCCTGTAATGTAAAGCAGCTGTGGCATGAGTGGCACTTGTTTTCAAGTCCCACTGGTGAGTCACTGCGATGCCAGTGTGTGCCATGAGAACCCAGGGGACCACCCCTGCAGGAGGTCCCCGGGTGAGGCTGTGTTGTTCACTGGTCTTGGATTTGGGCTTATGGTAGCCTGTTCTCTGTCAGAAAGTACAGCTGTGACACAGGCCTTCTTCCCCTGAGCCTGAGGCGGAGCCACAAGCACATCCTGTTTCTAGGAGCAGCTTAGGTCACTGCTGTGCACTCTCTCCACTGCTCCACCTCTGAGAGAAAATGACTCCACTTCACAGCCTAGCAAACCAGCAATTATATTGGTACAGTTCTAGTGATTCAGGAATCCACTGGATGTCTGGGTGTACTCTGAGAGTCTCTCACAAATGCTTGTGAACAGTCTTGGCTCCCACGTGGCATCTACCAATTGTTGCCTATCTCTAAATCTACGGAGGCCTCCAAGTCCCTCTTTTCTTGCCAGGGTGACAATGTTGCTGCCATTTCCCGCTGATTCTGTCAGCTCTGGTAAAGCACTTCTCTTGGTTTTGCTTGCCATTTTATTGTGGCCCACTCCCTGTAGAACCAAGGGCCTGAGTTGGGGAGGGGGTGCTGGTAGCAGAGCTCCATCTACCTGACTCGGTCATGATTGCACATTGAACCAAATCCTTAAGTCTGGCTAGTATCCCTTGACTAGTAGCCTGGGCAGGACTTCTTTTCCTAGGAGGAATCTAAAACCCACTCTATACTCTGCTGACTGTACTAAACACTCAGTCTTGCTTGGACCTTGAATCCAGACATAGAGACTGATAAGTAACTTTAGCAAAAAGGAGTTGAACATAATAACTCAGAGGAGCACTGTTCTAGCCCCTGGGACAGAATAGCAGATGGCCCTGGGGATCACTGGCTTCCTAGTCTGCTCATCTCCCATGTCTGCCAGGTCATCTCTAAGCAAGGCCATTCCATCTCCTCAACTTCTCTCACAGCTGACCAAATGGCTAAGATGGAAGTCTCATCCTTCCTTTTAGTCACTTCCCTACTGGAAATTTTTTCATGGTCCGTTTCCCTTAAAAAAGCATCTACAGCAATGATATTCAAGTTCGTCCATGGTCTGCCCTTTCCTGGCCCTCCACACGTAGGCTAGGACTGGGCTTTCTCTTCCCTCAGCTGACATGCTTCCCTGATTCATAGACTGAAGCTCTTGCACATCTGTGAAGACATGCTTCCCCAGTGCTACCCTCTCCCCATAGACAGCCACTCCCTCTCTCTGTCCCCTCAGTGACCTTATGTAGTTCTTTCACAATATCAGAGATGTTTCAATATCCTTGGCTCAGGCATCTATGTCTATCAGGAACCAGGTCTTGTTTTGTCTCCAAGCCTGGCTGATAGTGCCAAGCCACATGGTAAGTGCTTAATAAACGTTTATTGATTAAATAAATGGGAAATTTGGCACTGCCCTTACTACTTTGATTCTGTGTTACAGGAATCATTTCCTCGAGCAGAGTGACTTCCCCACCGCTGAAGGCAACACTCAAACCTACTGGAACAGCCGTAGAGAGATCAGAGGTAGAGAAAAAGCATCCAACCACTCCAGCTTCAGAAGAAGAAATTGGTCAGTGTGATGTTCTCACTAGGCGCTGTGCTGCAAGATGCTCAAGTATTTCAAATTAGGGCAAACAAAAGCTTGGGGTCTCCTCTTTCCTGCAATTTTAGGAATATTTGTCTTTTCAATTTTAGAGTAATACTTATTATCAAACTTTTGCTATAGAATATACTTCTTTCCTTCTCAGACATAGAAATGCCAAATTTTGTTTTGTTTTATAAAATGTAGATTATCCAATTACCAATTAAAAAATTAGGCTACTAAATTACCTAATACTATGAACTACAGATATTTTAATTTAGGAATAAGTATTAGCTTATTGTTTTAATTTTCAATCCACTACTGTTACACCCCAGAACATCTTGCTGCAGGAGACAATTAAAGGTCTTTTTATTCTGGATAAAAATGTATTGTAAGAATAGTAATGGAAATCCAACCACAAGCAGTGTATCTAGAAAGAATGATAATTATTATTTATCTGTATTGCTTTTGCCAATGTACTGTGAAATTTTTTTTTATCTTTCATTGAATTTTTCATGCTGTTTTCATTCTTAGGCAATACGACTGATTTTAGTTCAAGCCCAACTAAAGAAACCGATCATCTTGGGAAGCCCAGATTCACAGGTATGTCTGGCTCTGTATTATGAGTTTGGGCAGGACTCTTCTGGTAGGTAGGTCAGTCAGGTATTTATTGTGTAAATATTGTAGGCGTTTACTACAATGTGGAGTTTTCATGTTCCTGCAAGTCAACTGGGCAGTAGGTGCCTAGAACAAAGAGTAACAGTGCTAGGAGAAGCCATTTCACCAAAATACCAAATAAATAGAGGTGATTCAAATAGTCACATTTTGAGATCCTTTTTATGTTATATCTGCACAAGCACAAGCCAAAACTTGGGGAAGCATAACTCTTTTCATGGACACAGAGATTGCGTTAAGATACCGTGAAACTCTTTTCCAAAGCAGTGGTATTGTTTTACATTTCTGACAATACTGATAAAGGTTCTGGTTCCTCCAGCTCGTCACCAGTGGTAGGTACAGAAAAGTTTTTAAATGCCGTTGTCATTTTAACAGGTGCAAAGTGGTATGTAATTATGGGTTTTTTTTAAATATTTATTTATTATGTATACAATATTCTGTCTGTATGCCTGAAGGCCAGAAGAGGGCGCCAGACCTCTTTACAGATGGTTGTGAGCCACCATGTGGTTGCTGGGAATTGAACTCAGGACCTTTGGAAGAGCAGGCAATGCTCTTAACCACTGAGCCATCTCTCCAGCCCCGTTTTAATTGACTCTTTTGGTCTACCCTAGCAAAATTCCACAGAAATTTCCACTGGTTTCTTTTTCCACAATTCTGAAGGCAAGGGTTCTGAGATTGACCTCTCTTCTTGCCTTGCAAATGGTTTCCTTCTCACATGAGTGTGCACGTGAGCTGTGCACTGTGCCTATGGTCCCTCTGTCCTAAGAACCCCAGGCTGACCGGGATGAGGCTTCACAGCTTTCAACCTCGGGTAATTCCAACTTCCAGTTTACAGTTTTATCCGTGTCTTTCTATAGTTAAGCCTGTTGAGGGCACAGGTTTAAATTGTGTGTGACAATAATAAATTACCAGTTGACTGAGCCTTGCCTTCATTATGGAAGGTGTTTTCTATTTCTGAAGGGCTCTGAAATCTCATTTGTTGATATTTACATATTCAGGCATGTTCTCTCTGGGCTGCATCATTTTCCCACCTTTTACTTTTAACCACAATCTAATCTCTTTATAGTTACACTATACATTTTTTAGACATCATAGCCCTGGGTCTTCCTTTTCTTATATACTCATAGTCTCTGTGTTTTGTTTGTGGTGTATGAACCTTTGAAATTACTAGTGATACCTTTAAGAATGAATGTTCATCTTGTTACTTGTTTTCTGTTTACCTAATCTTTGCTCCCTCTTTCTTCTCTTTTGGCCTCCCTTTAGTGTATGATTCTGCTTTATGCATCTTGTTCCTTACGACTCTTTGTCGTAGTTGTCCTGTGGGGATTGACAGTGTGCTTCTTTAACTTAATGCCATCTGCCATCCAATGACAAGGAAGATCCCTATGCCAACATTCTTACGTTCTGTGGATTCTTCCTTTCCTCCTGACTTTGCAGTATTATTGTTAATATCCACTCCATGAACTGGTTTTTATTTTGAAAAGTAAATTAACTTTTATACTTGGACTAAAATATTGTATTTAGGCATCCACACTGTTACTAGCACCTTCTGTCATTTTGTGGGGGCTACATTCATCCTTTTGATGTATTTATTGCCTTTATATATTGTATATAGTCATTGTACTTATTGTATATAGTTTTTATATTAGTTATAGCCTTCTTTTTCATTTTTTAGACAAAAAGGGGAAATGTAGTGGCATTTCAACTGTGTTTTAATAAATAAAGACTTCCTGAAGATCTGAGAGTAAAACAGTCCCACTGGCCAGCCTTATAAACCAGGTTATGCTAACACACACCTTTAATCCCAGTAGCCACAATGACATACACCTTCAGTCTTGGTGGTGCACACCTTTAGTCCCAGCCCTAGAGAGAAATATAAGACAGGGCGAGACAGCTCTCACATACACAGTCTCATTCTGAGATACCAGGAGGCAGGATCGCCATTTCAGACTGAGGTTGAAGTAAGAGCCAGTGGCTGGCTGTTTTGCTTTTCAGATCTTCAGGTTGAACCCCGATTTCTGACCCTGAGTTTTTATTAATAATGCTTCATATCATTGATATAGTTCTCATCACATTTTTGTTATTAAAGGTTTTTGAGTTTTACCTTTATAACTTGTGATTTAGAAGATTGGGACATTTGAGGCCATTATTTCTTAAGGCAGCTATGTCCATATGGGAACTCTTCGGTTTCCCAAAGCTCCCAATGTCCATTGTCCATTATTCCCTGCACTCCACACACTGTTAGTCATGTCCTATGTCTAGAAGCCTTCTGTTTGTGGTATCTTGTATATTCGTCTATCTCACGTAGTTTACATCTTATATATAGCTTTCATCTCTAGAAATTTGCTTTGAGTCATCTTGGTGTTATTTAATGGATCATTTTTCTATCTGCCTCTTCCTTGAATAATAATTCTGGCCTCTGTGTGAGTTCTAAGTTTGTTCCAAAAAACTGATTTTTCTCACTATTAACAACAAGTTTCCTGTGAGTTTTACCTTGCTGGGTGTTATATATTTCATTCCGAAAATATTCTCGAGTTTTGTTCTGAGGTGCAGTTGATTTTTCGAAACAACTTGATCCTTGTAAGTCTGGCTTTGTTCAGATTGGTGATGCTCATTCCTACTGCCAGAGACTCACTACCTATAAATTATGAGGTAGGAACTAATTCTGAAGAGACCAAACAATATCTGAAGAGAACACCAGGTATATCTACAGAGGATCTCTATCATATATCATATACCCCAGAGGTGAGAGTTTAGAGTTTTAAGATTAAGTCATTCTCAGTACTATTTTCTTTTCTTTTCTTTCTTTCTTTTTTTTATTTTTGTTTAGTTTTATGCTGGGTGGGGGTTGATTCTCTGTAGCTTTGGAGCCTGTCTGGAACTAGCTCTTGTAGACCAGGCTGGCCTCAAACTCACAGAGATTTGCCTACCTTTGCCTCCCGAGTGCTGGGATTAAAGGTGTGCACCACCACTGCCCAGCTTCTCAGCACTATTTTCAAGTGTCTGCTCAGAATATGACACTAAAGTCTTCAAACAGATGCTCCAATGGACAGTTTGCCTCCTCCATCTTCCTCACAACTGTGCTTACTGACAGAGTCCTCTCTCCTCCCCACTCATAGGCCCTCATGTGCGATACATCCCAAAGCCAGACAACAAGCCCTGTTCCATCACTGACTCCGTCAGACGGTTCCCTACAGAGGAAGCCACAGAGGGGAATGCCACCAGCCCACCACAGAACCCTCCTACCAACCTCACCGTGGTCACCGTGGAAGGCTGCCCCTCATTTGTCATCTTGGACTGGGAAAAGCCACTAAATGACACTGTCACTGGTAAGATTGTGGCTCTAGGATGGGACCCTATGGTGGGAAGCTTTGATAGCATAGTAGTTCCAAATCAGGCAGCCTGGGTCAAGCTGTGGCACAAAAACCACATCCAAGATGCAAGCCAAACAAGCAAAGTTCTGTCATTCAAAGTGTCATAGGTGGAGAAAGATACTGCTTTTTGTTATGGGCTCCTAGTTAACTGAGAACTTTAAAGCTGAATTCCTTCCGTCCCTCTCAGAACTCCCTTCCAGTGTTTGAAAATCCAGTCTTATGGTTTTGCTAAGAAAAAAATCATACAGCATAAAGTGTGTAAAGGCTTGAAACCTCTGAGACGATTTTAAATAGCTGTCTTTTCACCAACCTAGTTTCTAAACTGGCTGAGAACTTCCAAACAGGATAAAAACTATTTTAACTAGCTTTGGAGAAATTGAAAATAAAATAAAAATAAATCAAAGCTCCCTCACTCCCAGGAAATTCGCCACTTAGCTGAGAAAATTTTGATTGTGCTACACCGACCAAATTCCTCTATAAATGGTCATGGAAAATAGGAAACCTAGAGTCAGTTTTGAGTTTGTTACAGTTTGTGGCACACTTTGATGCTACATAGAGAAGGAGAGTCAAACAAGAAGTGGGAACAAGCTGACGTACAGGATTACAGAAGACGTGCTGGTCAGTGGAGTTCCTGTGACCCCTGCTGTAGGCCCAGTGCAGGGAACAGAAGCACAGACTCAGCAGCTGTCTGAAGTTGACAGGAACTTTATGGAGAACAAGGTATAGGTGAGGAGACCCAAAATATTGCAGAAAATATTTTCTACTGGGTAAAGGGGAACGAGGCAATTGTCTCTCCTTCTCCAAAACCGTGTGATCTGAGCAACTTCCCACATAAATGTCACCTTGGCTGAAGTGTCAGATTTCTTGTTTCCTTTCTCCGGAAAGGGCAGCCTCTGCTCTGAGAAAGAGTCTGTGTCCCCGGGAATCTGCTGAGTCCTGCTTCCTTTAGGGTTGAGACTGTAGATGCTGCTCTCTTAATTCCTAAAAGCCAATCAGCTTTCAGTATTGATTATCCATATCATATATTCAAACATTTAAAATTCTAGACTGTCCACTTTGCTATTAAGAGTTTTAGTTTCCTGAGACCAAATAATAAGCAGAATTTTGTTTGCCCTGAAGATGTTGAGCTATCAAGTCGGAATTATTTAATCT
This sequence comes from Microtus ochrogaster, assembly GCF_000317375.1. Classification (NCBI taxonomy): domain Eukaryota; kingdom Metazoa; phylum Chordata; class Mammalia; order Rodentia; family Cricetidae; genus Microtus; species Microtus ochrogaster. The sequence continues at coordinate 66,680,962 of NC_022010.1, forward strand.
GATATACCTAATTTCTAGTACATCTCCATTTGGATAATACATTTTTTTGAGACACAGTTTCTCTGTGTAGCCTTGCTTTCCTGGAACTCACTCTATAGACTAGGCTGGCCTCGAACTCAGAGATCTACCTACCTCTGCCTTACCACTTGGCTAAGTTATATAAATCTCATGTAACAAGTCCTGAGCAGAGTATACTGTAGATACCTAACCCACTGTCTTCATAATAATTTTCTTAGTAGATGTGGATGAGCTCCTCGGCGTCCGTCACAACTAAGGATTCCATGCCCGAGGATGACATGTAGCTCCTTAGCCACAGTGCCACATTTAGCCATTGTTCTCTTAGTCTGTCTTTAAACATCAGACCATTTCCTAATGGTCTCCATGGATTCCATTCTTAATTGTGGTGTTTCCATGGAATGCCACTTGATTTCAGATGGGACAACCTGCCAGCTAGCTGCTCAAGGAACACAGATAGCCATTATTCTAATTCCCAAGTGAGAAGCAGGGAAATGAGCTAACATGTCTGTCAGATTCTCTCATTGTGAAGGCCTTTCCCTGTTGATGAGTGAACCCACAAGTTCAGAGAAACCTGCCTCGAAGTGAAATTTATGCAGACATTAAGGTTGAGGTTTTTATTTAATACAAAGAAAACTATCCAAGGAACATAACTTGAAGAAGCATTAGGTTCAAAATCCAATTCCTCAGCTCCAAACATCAAAGGAGTTTTATTATTTGGTTCACTGTTGTTGCTGCCACAGTTTTAGGGTCAGATTTGCTATATCAACATACCCCATTCCCCACCAAGAAGACAGCACAAGACATGGCTTCCATTCAAGCGCTGTCCCTCATACAGTGCTTTGCTGAAAATGGACTTTCTACCAAACTAAGCTAAGCATACCAAGCAATGGCCAGCAGTCTTCACCAGTTATTAGAGCTTCTTCCACTGTGATAAAGCAAGATTAGTTAGTATTCTAGTCCCCAAATGCTTTGAGAACTTCTGCCATCTGGTGGCTGAAACTTGCTGGAAGATGAGATTATGGTGTCTTGGGGCTAGAGAATGGCTCAGCTGTTAAGAGCACTTCCTGTTCTTTAAGTGCACATAATTTAGATTTCCAGCACCCTTGTTGGGCAGCTCACAGTCACCTGTAACTTAAGCTCCAGGAATCCAGCACCCTCTCCTGGATGTCCCAGGAACCTGCAAGCACATGTACATACCGCCCTCCAGATAGATAGATGATAGATAGATAGATAGATAGATAGATAGATAGATAGATAGATAGATAGATAGATAGATAGATCATGTTTCTCAAACTGCAGTCAATTAGGTCAAACAAGACATAATACAAGTGTCTGATGTTTTCTTCCATTTTCAGAATATGAAGTTATATCCAGAGAAAATGGGTCATTCAGCGGGAAGAACAAATCCATTCAAATTACCAATCAAACCTTTTCTACAGTAGAAAACTTGAAACCAGATACAAGGTAAGGCCCAGTGCTCTTCCGGGTGAATTCTGGGAGTAGCATAAACTACAATCACAACAAACAAAACAGAACAATACCTTCTCTGCTTTATAGGAGGACCTGGCTTTAATTCTGGGTTCCTTTAATGAGATTTTGAATATATTGTATCACATTTTTAAAATATTCTTGTTGTTAAGAATAAAGGAGTTAATAGGGTGCCCTTATAGATTAACAGTATAAATGACAACCTAAAAATAGGCCATTAGCAAATATTGGTTCTTTTTGTTTATTTGTTTGTTTTTGGAGACAGTGTTTCTCTGTGTAACAGTCCTGGCTGTCCTGTAACTCTCTTTGTAGACCAGACTGGCCTCAAACTCACAGAGATCCACATACCTCTGCCTCCCAAGTGCTGGGATTAAATATGTGTGCTACCACTGCCTGGCTATGCAAATACTGACTTTTAAATATCAAAATTTAGAACAGTCTGTGAACTAGAGATAAATGGAGTGTGCAAAGCATAAACTAGACTTGAGGACCTGACTCTGATGCTGGACTGCGGAAAGGAAGGGAAGCAAACTACTTAACAAAATGCAAAGATTTTATTTAAAATAGCTCCCTATTGGCCCAATGCTGTATTCGACACTGCTCTATTACAGTGATGAGATACCATGGCCAAGGCAACTTATAAAAGAAAGCATTTAACTGGGGCCTTGCTTACAGTTTCAGAGGCTAAGTCCATGATCATCATGTGGGGAACATAACAAGGGGCAGGCATGGCACTAGAGCAGTAGCTGGGAGCTTACAGCTTAGCAGGATGGAGACAGAAAGAGCAGAAGATGAGTCTGGCTTCTGGAGTGAGCTTTTGAAACCTCAAAGTCCACCCCCAGTGACACACCTCTTCCCACAAGGCCACACCTCTCCCACAAGGCCACACCTCTCCCACAAGGCCACACCTCCTAATCCTTTCCAAGCTGGTCACTAACTATGGTCCAGACATTCAAATACATGAGCACATGGGGGCAGTTCTCATTCAAACCACACAGAAGCAGCAGCCCTTTGCTTTGGGGACTTCTTACACTGAAAAGGAGAATAGATCCTTTGATCAATAGATCCCGGTGATCAGTTGCATATCTTATACTGTTAATACATTAACATAAGGTCATTCACATTTCAGTATAGTTTTATAATCTCTTTTTAGTCTAAAACACCAATTTATTTTGTTGCTGAAAGAAGAGTAAGGCCCTGGGACATTTCTGATTAGCTGTAGAGAAGTTCCCAGAAGAGATTTCCTTTCTCTAGGTGTCCTTTGCTGTGCCCACTCCATCGTCTTCTGACTGGGCTGAGCAGGGCATTGATAGTGACCAGAGAACAAAACTCTTTTAACTCTAGTAGGAGGGACATTCTTCTCATTGTTTTAGAGAAAAAGAAACAACTAATTAACTGAGGTTAACTATGTATAAACTTCTGTCCTTTACTGAAAAAAAATGCATTTCTTGCACAAATATGATTTTAAAGTGCTTGTTTTGAGTTGTAAAATGTTTCAACTTTTAATTTTCATAAAACATTTAAGCTAGCCAAAATAAGACTATTTGTCAGTTAAAGCCCCAGTGGATCTCGATTCTGTTTCCTTAGCAAGATTGAAAGAACGAAACAAAAAACACTTTTTTGACCATAATAAATTTTAAGGCAATAATTTAAAAGAACATTATTTCATTGGACCTTTTTAATATGTTTTGCCTACAAAACTTAAGTTTCTCTCTTGAGTAGCCTGCTTTTTATCCCATTTAATAGCGTGAGCGGTGCTGTACACTATGTTCATGGAAAAGCATCTGCTTTGTACATGTATGCTGTGTTCCTTTTCTGAATCAATCTGTCCCCACAGCTTCTTACAGTGCACCTATTAGTTCGTGATCTAAATGTGATCTAAATGTAGAACAGGTTTTTCAGGCACATTTGAAGCCAAATTTGTTTGACAAAGCTTCTCATTTCCATTTAACTAATGTGTAGTAATGTGCTGCGGGGGATATAAATGGCAACCAATGTGGTGTCTGCCTTTGAGCTCAAGTCTAGCAGGAAGGTTGATTTGTAAGCATTCTACAAAGCAGGGGGTTGGGCAGTGGTGGCGCATGCCTTTAATCCCAGCACTCGGGAGGCAGAGGCAGGCGGATCTCTGTGAGTTCGAGGCCAGCCTGGTCTACAAGAGCTAGTTCCAGGACAGGAACCAAAAGTTACAGAGAAACCCTGTCTCAAAAATCCAAAAAAAGAAAAGATTGTCTACAAAGCAGGGGGAGAGTTCTGGAAGTGGCCTGAGGGAGTGCAGGTGGAGTTTGGGGGAAGAATACTCATCAAAGCCTAGGAAAGGGAAGAGGTGAGCATTGGACTGGGCCTGGAAGGATGCAGAGAAAAGCACTACGTGGTGATGCTGGTGGGGAAGAGAGCATGGCAGAGAACACAGCACAGTGCATGACAGTGCAAAGAAGCAAAAGGATTATAGTTTAGAATACTGTATTTTACTATAGCTGTGTTATACTACAAGGACATGTGTAAATATTGTATTTTACCATAGCTGTGTTATACTACAAGGACA
>NC_022010.1:66685109-66701365 GCF_000317375.1 Microtus ochrogaster
TAAATACTGTATTTTACTATAGCTGTGTTATACTACAAGGACATGTGTAAATATTTTATTTTACTATAGCTGTGTTATATTACAAGGAAATGTTTAAATACTGTATTTTAGTAGGCTTTCTATTATTTGACTTGATTTTTAAAATCTGAAACCTGAAAGGTATCTAGTAGCCAATCTGTACACACCTCATGGGTGATGCAAAGGTTAGTGTTGATCAGTGAACCAGAGATAAAGAAGTATAGAAGCAGAGATTAACGATTTGCAGACTGGTGTGGGCTAGAAATTCTATTCTAGAAGCTAAGTAACATTGGACCACACACTCCTTTCGCAGCCAGCTGTCCCCTGCTGGTTCTAAATTACTTCATCATATGTCAATCTACCATGCAGGAGCTCAATTTTTTACTTTCTCTAAGGGGTCACCCAGCAACTGTTTGCTGATGAGAGGGCTTAACTCCATACCTGGTGTCAAATGTTCCTGTCTCTGGGCTGGTGCCTCATGGTCACAGCCTGCTGTAGCAAGGGACTGTGATCTCAAATGTGCACAGGGATAGAGAGCTATCACTTGAAGTAAGGGAGACAAAAGACGTCTAGAGATTGAAGACAAATGCTATCTCTTCTTTTGAAGAGAACCTATCCCAATTACTACCTCAAAAACAAAAAGAATTCTGGAAATTTTGACTTCAGTTTGACCAGTGTCATAGTTAATTTTCTATTGCTGTGAAGAGAAATGAAGACCAAGGCAACTTGCAGAAGAACAGCTTTATTGGGAGCTTACAGTTTCAGAGGGCTAGAGTCCATGACCATCATAGAAAGGGGCATGGTAGTGGGCAAGCAGGCATGGTGCTGGAGTAGTAGCTAAGAGCTGGCATCTTTCTCTACAAGTAGGAGGTAAATGGGAATACCAGGAGTCTTTTGAAACCTCAAAACCCAATGCCAGTGACACACCTCCTCCAACAAGGCCACACTCCCTAATCCTTCCCAAAAAGGTCGATCAACTAAGGACAGAGAATTTATCTTAGGGTTTACTATTGCTGTGAAGAGTCACCATGACCATGGCAACTCTTCTAAAGGGAACATTTCATTGTGGTGGCTTGCTTACAGTTCAGAAGTTTGGTCCATCATGGCAGGGAGCATGGTGGCATGCAGGCAGGCACAGTGCTGGAGAAACAGTTTAGTGTCCTACATCTTGCAGGCAACAGGAAGTCTACTGACCATCACACTGAGTGAAGCTTGAGAAAAAGATCTCAAAGCCACCCCCAGTGACACACTTCCAACAGAAGGTGTGGCCCAGTTTAAAAGTGTGCCCTCTAGCCTCAAGGTCTGGATTAAAGGCAAGTGTCATCCAGCCTCCTTCAAGATCACACTTCCTCCAACAAGGCCACACCTTCGAATAGTGCCGCTCACTATGATCTTATAGGGGCCAAATACATTCTAATTACCACGGGGTTCAAATAGATGAGTCTATGGGGGCCATTCTCATTCAACTACCACAATCAGAACTCCAGCCCACGCCCCAGTACTACCTCTTTATTTCTTCCACACCAAATCTCCTTTCCTTCCATTGGCCAGGAACAACACAGTCCTTTCTCTTCTGGGCAACATGGAGCTCTTGTTGAAATGAAAGTAAAACTGTAGAAAGAGTCATCTGGGAGCAAGCCACTGTGTCTCTAACTATTTTTAACTCTACAATAGGGGAGCTGATAAGTAATACCTCAAACCATCAATCTGGCACCAGTGCTGATTGGGACAGGCAGTGTGGCTTAGCTGATCTTTGGGGTCTTCTGGCACATAGTCCTGAAATAGGCAAAGCCATGCAGAGTCAGTGAGAGTCAACCAAGACCCATAGTGAATGGTCTCAGTCAGCAGCTTGTCTTTGAGTCTGCCTTGAGATGAACTGGTAAGTGCTTTGTTTGGTAACATTGATGCTATGGGTTCTTCCTGATGAAATAGTTGGCAACACAGATGGACACACATCATCGCCTGGGCTGAAAAGCTCAGGTTTGTTCCAGAAAGCCTACTTCTCTTCTTACTCTACTGAAAAACTGAAGAATCTGTTGTGTGTGCCAGAATTACATGTGGTTCAACAGTTTCCTATGGAAAATAGAGTCTGGTAATTAAAATAAATCAAATTCACTTCATTTGACATCTCTGGGCTCAGGGGGATTCTGGGGAACAATCATTCCTCTAAAACTAAAACCCGCCAAAGTTTGGGACTCCTGTTTACAGAGTTGATAAAACCTTGGCCCTGATGGTTAGCTGCAACACAAACAGCGACTTCTTATAAGCTGTGAATCTGGCTCAAAAACAGATGTGTGGAATAGCCATTAGTATCCATCACAGGGTATGTGTGGAATTCAGCTCTCTGCAAATTCTTTATTTACTTTTCAACACCATCTATGGATTTGGTATAAAGTAAAATAATGTGCCAAAGCATCAGGCATTTTGCTTAGTTTTATTGTAGGTGTGGGCAACAGATGAATAATTCCGTCCTTGTTAAAGAAAGAAATGGAGGCAGTTGCTCAGCTCGTAACTTGTCACCATGCAAAGAGTTCTCCAAGTACGGATCTCTACTTGTCGGTAAAGAGAACAGTTTTATGGTCATCACTACATGCCTTGTTATTATAGAATTCCTTGTATCTAGAAAATCACAGCACCAGAGTTAGAAGTGAAGCCCAACTGTAGAATGTCCAGTTTCTGAACCCAGACCCCTGAAAGTGAAAGACACAAGAAACTTCTCTCGGGGCAGAGTGGGCAGCCAGGTCATGATCCTCCATGATTTCTGCATCCATTTTCCCTTCTGTCGCTTCTGTTCCTTCTTATCCCCACCCCACCCCTTTACTTCCAATTCCCTCCCTTCCTTTTGAGACAAGTTGGTATGCTACTCAAGCTGGCCTCAAATGTGTGATTCTGCTTCAGCTTTGTACGAGGCTGGGATTGCAGGTGTGTGCCATCATGCAGGTTCTGTCCCTAACTGAGGTGTCCGACTCCTCTCTGGCCCGGAGCTCCTTAACTGTATCCCAGAGTTGCACAGTGAATGACATTACAGGTTGCTAAGTGTCCTGAATTGCTGTAACCCTCCAGTGTCCTTGAGATGAGGTCACAAAAACTGTCTCCTTATTGCTTCTTATTCTTTCTTATTCCACTTAATCTGATTCTCTTCCTCTGACAGAAAACCTCACCTGAATGGGTCTCCAGCACTTCAAGACCTCAGCAGGGATAAAATGAGCTAACCATCATACAGTCAAAACCGACAGTCAGTCACTGAGTGTTTTTGCATAAAAACAAGTTATATAAGAAGCAGTTTACTTGAGGTTTGAGAATTTTGCTAACCTAACTTTTCCAACCTGTAGGGAGTTATGTAACTAAAAGTAGATTAAGCAGTGAAAGCTGAAACTCGGCTCTAAGTTTACACCAAAACTGAAGTCTAGAGAGAACGGGTGAGGGGGTGATGGCGGTGCCCACACCCCGGCTGCAGGGCAGCTCCTAGAGACGGACATCCTGCTTCTGACAGATTAGCTCAGGAACTGCAAACCATACTTTCTGGGACCATTTTTTTTTCACTTTATTCCAGCAGCTGATTTTTTTAAATTTTATCCTTCATTATCCTTTCCTATTAAGATAATTCATAGATTTTTTTAAAGTCTTTTAATGTATCAAAGTCTTGCCACTGCTTCCTAAGAAGCAAATATTGGAAAAACATGAAAAACAGTATTATAAGGCTTTACATATCTTTATGTTTCTTTGGGGCCTTTTGTTCATCTGAATGTGGATTTTAAGATAAAATTGTGATAAACTTAAGACCTTCTAAGAGTTATTGGACGTTTCCATAACTTCTAGCCCTGATGTACACCTAACCACCATTATGATTCTGGTCCCTCAAATACAGCCCATTATTTTATTCTCAGTTCTGGGCTTTTTCCCACTATACCGTGATACGCTGAAAATTCTCAGTTTTTTTTAAAATTCTTTTCACATCTTCTTGGGCACAAAGTAGGTCTTTTTCATCTTGAAAGTAAACATCTTTAAGTTCAGGGAAATTTCTCACACAATCTCTAGGATTAAAGTCCCCATTTTATAGTTTCTGCCAGTTGGATGTTCAATAATCCAATTTTCTATTTTTAACTGACTTTTTGACTAGTTATCTGTAGATTGTCAACTTTATCTTCTAAATGTCTTTTTGGTTTCTATGTTCATTCAAATAACTTTGCTAAAATGTTGAGGTAGCCCCCTGTATTTATGTACAATTGTCATTCTCTGAGACTTGACTCTTAGATGCATATAGTGTCATTCAGGTGACAAAATGTGCATTCTGGGAAAGATTTTGCCACCACAAAGTATTTATTTACTTAGTGGATTTTTTGAGACAGGGTTTCTCCATAGCTTTTTTGGTTCCTGTCCTGGAACTAGCTCTTGTAGACCAGGCTGGCCTCGAACTCACAGAGATCCGGCTGTCTCGCTGCCTCTGCCTCCCAAGTGCTGGGATTAAAGGCGTGAGCCACCACCGCCCTGCTACACAAAGCATTTATTTATTTATTTATTTATTTATTTAGGGCTTAACCAGCCAAAACATGCCCTCATGTTGTTAAACATAATTTAAAATTATTTCTTCCAAATTTGTATCATAAAATATTAGGAAAAACTTCAGAAAAAGTAAGTTATAGAAACTGTGTCCATGCTAGAAGTAGAGATCAAATGGAAAAAGCTGAAATAAAATGACATGGAAAGGAGTCCAGTGGTCCAATCTGGACACGGCACGGGTCGCCTGGCATGGCCTAGAACAGCTATGACATGCACCCCTACTCAGTAAAATGCAGATCCATGTGAATCCAACCCCCACTGCCTCCCGTATTCAGCTCACCAGTTCGGTGAGGGTTTTGTTATCGTTGGGACTGTCTGACGGCACCAGCCTTAGAAAAAATAGAACCTTGGAAATACCCACGTATGGGACTTAAGTAAATGGTACAGGCGTTTTCAGACCAGCATTGTTTATATAGCTGTGAGATCGTGTGTGTGCATGCCATGATGCTCTGTGGAGGGCAAAGGACAGACAGCTCTGGGTCTTAGGCCTCGCTTTCTACATTAAGAGGCCACTTTTGTTGTTTCCTGCTGTGTGGCTCTGCAAGCTGGCCTGTGTGTCTCTGGAGATGGTCTTCACCCCCTACCATGCCACAGAAGTACTGAATTTGGGATTACAGATTGGATGTGATGCCTCCACCCTCAGCCTTGCTCGATATGGGTTCCAGGGATTGGAACACCGGTTCTCACACTTGCATGCCACTCTCCCAGCCTGGCATTCTCTTATGACAATGGCATAGCTACATGTAGCTAAGAACTGAAAGGGAAGCTTGAATTCTATTTCACAACTATTTCAAGTTTGGAAAAGTCAAAATATTACAATAGTTACAAACATCACTGGCCTGAGATGAGACTTGGGGGGAGTACCTCATAGGGTTTGTGTGTTGATTATAAATGCAGAATGACCATGTATGACACATGGTAGGGACTTTAAAAAGTGGTTCCCGTCGTGTAAGCACTGGAATCTGTCCTACGACCCTCCAGAAGTGATCTACCAGTACAGAAACTCACTCCATGGAGCCTCCCACTTCCCTTGTAGCACCATCTGCACCCAACTGGGCACCTCGGCCACCCTGCTGGTTCTCACTTATCACACTTACCTTGTGTGGGCTGCATTCTTACTTTGTGATAAGCTTCTCAAAGATGACCTTTATCTGCCAAACCTTGCAAAGATCACAAAGCACTACCTGCTGACTCGGGCCAAGTCAGCCTGAGAGCAAATGCAGCTGTGCCCTCTGCTGCAGGAAGTCAGTTTCAGACAGATGTGCACTGCTTCCTGCTCTGGGCTTCTTACTGGGATCTGCAGTTTATACAGCTTGTGAGAAAGATTTGTCAACTATACACAATTTTATGACTCACTCATAAAATAAGGATTGAGCCAAAGCAATTCTACATTTTTTGAAAGGACCTGAGCAGTCCAAGCCTGACTTACTGAGAAGAGGGAGAACAAAGTCTCAGGGTTTGTGTTCATGCTCTCAGGACACTAGTGGGCCCATTTTCTGGACAGCCTGGATTCCTGTGATCTGCATCAGACATTCTCATGTCTCTCCTTTCTTGCGTTTCTCAGAACCAGGGGCCACAGAACTCATCCCAGTAACTCAGTCTTCATTTTCAGTGCCAGAGGCAGGACAAATAATGTGCATTTTAAAAAAATCTTCCCCATTACCACTCTGTATTGTGATTCCAGTACCACAATGAGCAACACTGGGCTGGCAGGGGACATCTGGAGCAAAGGGAGGCTCCTTATCCTGGGATGAGAGTGGTCACCACATAGCTTTCCTAGAGAAACCTGCCTGGTGATTCCTAACTTTCATTAATGTTTTTCTCAAATGAAGTATTAGACAAGATGTTGAGAAAGTAAAACCTGAAATTGTCATGATTTAAAAAGAAACAGTAGTATAGCAGAAAAATGTCATTCCTTAAAGCCCTCAAAGATGTTACTATTGTTTTTATTTCTCCTTATGCAGCTATGAATTCCAGGTGAAACCCAAAAATCCACTCGGTGAAGGCCCTGCCAGCAAGACGGTGGCATTCAGTACAGAATCAGGTAATCATGTCAGTAGTGATCCACACGGATGTGACTGGACATAATCACAAGTGTTGGCATAGAAGGAGCTTGTTTGAAACCCAGAGTGTCTTGAATTCTGCAGCCCTTGAGAAGAAGCTAATAGATGTACTTATTATATACTACTCAAATGTTGCCCTGCATGCCCAGAATAATGTTCATCAGGTACATCAGAGAAGGGAAGTTATGAGTTCTGGGAAACTATCTGCACACTCCAAGCTTCAGTTCTCAATAAAAATCTGTATGTGCAAACAAATTTGCATAATTCTAAACTATATCATATTTTGGTAACTTTACAATTAATAGTTTTGTAGAAAACTAAATGAAAAGGCTTTTGAAAAAGCTAGAAGAACCTATGCTCAAATCTACTCAAATCATGTGTTAAAGATGCCTCTGAGTATCTGAAGGATGATCAACAACCATTTCCAAAACAAAAGACACTTTCAGATTCAAGCTTTAGCAAGATTGTACATCATGTAAATAAGACCTGCCTTCTTCACCATAATACTGTAATAGTAAAACTTTATCTAAAAGACTCTTCCATGTGTGTTGTTTCTCCTCAGCTGACCCAAGAGTGAGTGAGCCAATTTCTGGTAAGTACCAGTCTCAATGGGGACTATATTTTCCAAAATTAGGTAAGCACAGCAAACTTGAGTTGAACATCTTTCTATCTAGAAAGATAAAAGAGGTGTCATTCTTAAATATATAAGCACTTAATACTCATTGGGACAGTGCTGAAATTTGCTTTAACTCATATACCAGTTCACTCAAAATCTGTTTAATTTGCTCACATTAAATTTTATACTATGTTGAGTCAGACAGTGGTGGTGCACACCTTTAATCCTGGCACTTTGGAGGCAGAGACAGGAGGATCTCTGTGAGTTTGAGGTCAGCCTGGTCTACAGAGGGAGTTTAGGACAGATTCCAAAAGCTACAGAGAAATCCTGTCTTGAAAAAACAAAAACACCAACCAACCAACCAAACAAACAAAAAACCTATTTATATTATGTTGCAAAAAAAGAGCCCCAAATATGTCTATAAACCAACACTGCAGACACTAGTACAATACCTAAGATATTGCTGAGATTTATTTCACTAGTGACAGAAACTTAGACTGGAGTTTGTTAAACCCTTTCAAACATTTTCAGCCCCCAGTATTTAATGCAGTAAAGAAATGAGGTATCAGGAAGTGGGCAAAGAAGTCTGCAGGCTGCTTTTGTTGTAAAGCGTTTAGCTCTTCAGAGTTAAACACTGAACCCAAATCATGTGTTTTCCTCATGCAGCAGGAAGAGACGCCATCTGGACCGAAAGACCCTTTAACTCAGACTCTTACTCCGAATGCAAAGGCAAACAATATGTTAAAAGGACATGGTATAAGAAATTTGTCGGAGTGCAGCTGTGCAACTCTCTGAGATACAAGATTTATTTAAGCGACTCCCTCACAGGTTTGTCCCACCACCCTAGCCTTTCTGTGACATTTCAGACTCAGCACTTCATGCAAATTCCCTTCAGAAAATGTTACAGACATAGGTAAAACAACTAATCTTAGAAACAAGGACTTAAATCTGCGATTCGGAGGCAGACAATGAAAATACAACATAAAATAGTGATACCATGACCAACTTCAATGCATAGGCAGGTGCTTGCACAGCAAAGCTCAGTACTGTCGCAACCACCCAAGAACTAAAATCCTACTACTAATCATGAAAGGAACGTGATATCCTTAAAATGCCAGAAGGGCTCAAACCCCTGCACTATGTTTGTTTATGTCTTTTCTAGAATATTCATATAGTAAAAACCTTGTGGTCCCTCATTCATTCATCAGATTGTATTCTGGGTTTGGTGGGTGACAAAGTACTAAATGCCATATTCCTGCTTTCATATAGGAGAGACACATTAAATAAATATGTAAATTACCCAAGAATGTCACAAAGACACAGAATGGCTCAGCAGAAGTGGAGGCTCCTTTAGTTTTAGGGAAGGTCTGTGTGCAAAGGTATCATGTCTGCTTAGAATAAATTTTGAGAAGAAATCAACGATAGAAGAGTCTAGAACAAAGGGTCTCTGGAGAGGTAGAGGAAAAAAAAGTGTGAAGGCCTGAGGCAAGACATACTGTAGTTTTGGCTGAGATTTAGTAAAAAAGAAGTTGTCTTCTGAGAATAACGGGAGACTGCTGGGGAGAATTATGGATAGAGTAATAACTTGCATTATAAAAGTCACTGTGATCTGAAGGGGAAAGGAGAACATTAGGAAGTAGGAGTTAAACAAGGACATCAGCTGGGAAACCTTTCCTAGTGCAAGAGATGTTCGTGGCTTTTCCTCTGGGAAGTTAGGGAAAAGAAAAGCAAAACTATTCTTTGAAATAATTAATTATGGAATTGCCATACATTAAAGAAAAGGACATTGTTTCATTTCTGGTCCCTCAGGAAAGTTTTACAACATAGGAGATCAGAGGGGCCATGGAGAAGATCACTGCCAGTTTGTGGATTCATTTTTAGATGGCCGCACGGGACAGCAGCTAGCCTCTGACCAGTTACCCACCAAAGAAGGTATGCTTTCTGACCATCCTATGCAGAGGGTTGTGCAGATTAGCAGGGAAAGCAATAAGTTGACGGAAATGGCTACAGAACTGCTACTCTGTCACTAGGGGAAGAAGAAACTTAGCTCTCGATTCAAGCACAGATCTAGAAAAATTAGATATATAAATGTATTCTGAGAAAACTAAAATCTTTCCCAAGTTTCCAGCCCTCCTGGTATCCCAGTGTCCCTCACAGCTCCAGTCATATGGAACATGCCTAAACATCTTTGCTCCCGTAAAAATTGTTTCTACCATACAAGGAAAACATAGTATTTTCCTTAAAATGATCTATATAAAACAATGATGATGAGTCTGAGAAGTGAATATACTCAGCAAATTGCTAAGTACATATTAGCAGCACACTGTGTAGGGAGGACTGAAAATATAACTCTTGCCTCAGCAGAGCAGAATGGTGGACATTGTCCAGATCACTCAGGAAACACCTATTTGAGGTTTTTAGTAACGTGTTTTGTTCACGAACACAAAAATACCAAGCCTCTTAAAAGATGCCTGTACAAGACACGGGACATCAAGAGGCTGCTGAAACTACTCTTATAGTACTGACTTGCTAAGACACATGCCAAGCTTTTAAGTCCTAGGGTCATTGTGTTTCTGGGTTAAGTATCAGATCCTCTATAATTACTAGTTTTCTCTATTGCTTTGCTTCACTCAGAGTCATCTTTACACTGAACAGCATTCTATCCGTGAAGGGTGTGAACAAGGACATGAAAGATCTAGTAAACTAAATAAACTCTTTTTCCTCTTAGGCTACTTCAGAGCCGTTCGTCAGGAACCTGTCCAGTTTGGAGAGATAGGCGGTCATACCCAAATCAATTATGTCCAGTGGTATGAATGTGGGACCACAATTCCTGGGAAATGGTAGCTGCAGCACAGCTGTTTCCAAAGTAACAAAGAACCCGTTGGAAAGCCTATGGTGTTTGTCACCCCCCACTCCCAGCTCTTTTGTTTACTGTGTATTAAAGTCTGCAGCCCAACTGAGAGCAGCACTCGATGCTCATTGTTAGAAAAGATTTCTGAGACGATTTATCAGGTTTACAAAGATGCTTTAAGAAAGCAAGATATTAACATTAATAGAATAACATTTTTTTAGGGAAGCGGGCTCCCTAGTCATGATATTTTAAGAGAACATTTGTATATTATTTATCACACTGTTGTAATGTTTTCAGATACTTTTATAACAAAATTAATGTCAAAAAATCTTTAATATGCTTTATAAAAAGTATTTACTTTATGAATGTGTACCTGTTGTTGTTGGTGAGTTAATCCCATAAATCTCTACTTGGTTTAACTTATTGGATCAAAAAATCTTCAGCATAGACATGTGAGAGAAAGTGGTTCTAATATTTAAAATTATGTAAACTTCAATTTGTTAGCACAGATGAACAGATTTTCAAGCTTAAATAGTTATGGATTCATGCTCACTTCTCCATAACCTGCCAGCAAATTACCGAAAAGAAAAACCTATATAATTTTATCTCAACCAAACAGCTGATAATCTGACGTGCCAAATGATAAATTTTGATGTTTTGATTCTGTACCGATAATATTACGTATAAAAATACTTTCTCAAACTCTTCCTTTTAACATTCTTTTGAGCGGCTCTGTGGTCCTATTCAAGCTGTACGTAGAGACTGAGTGTGAAGTCAGCATGGAAAGACAGCGCATGTGAGATGCTATTGTTTTAAATGATATATTATATATTTATACATTAAGGCCATGAATGAATGTATCAGAGGTTGTTTTGTGGACACTGTTTACTCATGCTGTAACAAAACTGACTCGTTATGAAGCGGGAGTACATATTTTTGGGAGGGAGCAAGAATATTATTGCCTGCCCTGAAAAAACTTTTCTCTATGTGTATCTTTCAATATGCTTCAGTTTTATCAATGCTACATTTTGTACTTTTCAAGCAAATATAAACTCTGCAATAAAAAAGATATAGGTTTTTAAAAAGTGATTTTTTAAAATGTTCTGAGTAGTTTGCCAATATGTAAATACATCTTTAACTCCATAAGGAAAAATCAGAAAATTAAGAGCTACCAAACCCCTATTGTGTTTATATTCTAAGTCAATCAAATATGTTATATATATTTTTCCCTGAATGGAAATCAATTTCATAATTTTTTTTGAAGACCATATACCAATAAGATGACTAGTTTCTTTATATCTGAAATAATTAGTAATTAAATTACAAGACCACTATTGGATTCAATCACCTTTATTAGCCTATCGATGTTACATTTATACCCAATGTCTAGTCATCTTCTCAAAGGGCACTATTTTTAGTACATCATGTTAATAGTAAACAGCCAAGTGTGATGGCTAAACCTTAGCCTAGCTTTTTAATATCCTCTGGGAACTAGAAAGCCAATCATTTTACACGCAATAGTGTTCCAAAATAACTAGGAAGCTGCTACAGTTTTAAGCAGGGGAGGAGACATATTCATTTTGGTCTTTCTGTGTTTGTATTCCATCAAATTATATTTTTAATTAATAGCAACAAGATATCATAAAAATTGCTCTGCTTTTTAAATTTTTGAACTTCAATACAGTACAAATTGAAACAAAATAGTATTATAGTCTTTTGGGAGGCAATTAGCCATCAATAGTGTAGCTGAACCTCCTTATCGATAACCGGGTCCAGCTTGGGTATAGCCTGGACCAAAAGGAGGATGGTTACGTGCATAAGGGTTAGGCGCACTGGAAGGAGGGGTCATGGTTCCCTCAGGAGATGGCATAAAACCTGGTCTGGTTTGGTAAGCAGCAGCTTGGCTTGGAGCCATTCCAGGCTGGGCACCAGGGGCACAGTATATTAGCAGGCTGAGATGTTTGGGTAGTATAAGTTTGTGGAGGATAAATGCTCGCCTGGTACTGGTGTGGTTGAGCATCATGCTCCACTACAGACTTCCACATCTGATGGTGGCAGATGATGGGAATAATTAGGACGGAGAGAGGAACATAGAGGAGGGATGATCAGAATGCTGAAGCCAACTACACAAGCGATCGAATGTTTCTCATCGTTCTTAGAAGAAAACAAGAGCTGAAACAAAGCAGATAGAAGTTCTAGGAAGACATCTCAGTTAGAAGAGAAAGGAGTGGAAGTTATTTAAGATAAACCAGAGTGGTTTGAGTCCACCCACATCTGGAGGGAAGTCAGTGCAGATGTAGGCAACACAGCAACCTCTGTCAACGTGCCGGGACCGTTCACTACATCTACAGCTTGTAGTATTTGACAACACCTTCTGCAGGATTGGGGTGGCATTTCCCTCAGATTTACCTATGGTTTCCTTTCTAGTTGTCAGGACATAAATGAGTCCAAGGTCCCTCCTGTCTGTAATCTGCTTAGCTACATTGAAATTGTTTTCACCTGTCCATGGGATACAGTCCTACATTCACCCTAAGACACTCACGGAAGAGCTTCGGGAAAGTTGGTTCAAAGACCCACCCTAGGTGATGCGTGGGGAAACATTGACAGGAATCTCAATTTTCTAAGGGAGAAAACACTGAGGCTTTATGTTTTATCACTCAGTTACAAACACTGTTCAACTGTATTTAAAGATACATATATCCAAACCCAGCATGTAACAGATCCCCTTTTTGGAACACGTGGGATTTACCTACCAAATAAACATTGCAGAGGTCTTTGGAGAAAACTAGTTTGGCAGAGGACCAATCATTCCTCCACTGGATACCCATGTTTTCCTGAGCCTTGCCAAGGGAGTGTGAGGAGGAACTGCCTAGTCACACTGTGGGCTTCTGAACAGTGGTGTGGCAAGGTAACAAGGGGCAGTGCCCATCTGCTCTGGTAGCCTTTGAGATTCCCTGGCTCCGCTGTCAAGTCCCTGCTCATCCTTCTTTCTCAGGGACCTCCACCCCTGGGAGGCCATTCTGGTGTTCATCACTGTTTCCCAGAGGAGACACTCTTCAATACCTATCTGCAGGACTCTGTCCATTTAGGCCCCAAGTCTCCACTGAGATGCACCTGGAAACCTCCACCCTTGCCTCTGTTTCCTAACAACCCCAGAAGATGATCCCTGGGGGAATCTGAGAAGGGGAATTAAAGATCTGCTAAGGTGCAGCTAGGGAAGTGGTGAGCTAACCAGGCCGAGAGTCACTTGAGCTACTGAGAACAATGCCTTCCTTACTTGGCAGTAGCTACTATAGGGGTTAGCACAGATAAGGATGACCCATGAACCACATCCTATGGCCTCTCTTTGACATGGCCTGGCTCTTGCGCTGTTCTGCAACCGAGTGAACCTGGAAAGAAGTCACCTGTATTCATGGGCAATAAGGAAGCAGTGAGGTCCAATGGTCTCATCTTTTGTCCTTCTAACCTTTGCCCCCTGGCCTCAGCCCATCTCTCCCATCAATCTCACACACTTCTTAAGATCAAAATAACTTAATATGCTCGTACTCTTGATGACTCATCAATAAGGTTGCTAAGTTGAAGCGGAAGGCTGGAGAATAACCCAGTGAAGGACAGAGAATGCCAGCACATCCAGTGCCTGATCACAGTGTTGACTTATGACAACAATAGTCCACAGACACCTCAGTAATACGACAGCCCCCGTGGGACCCCAGCCAGTCATGCAACACAGAGAATGTACCTCTTAGCCAGATACTAGACTAAGCACTTCACAAATATTAACTTAAATACTTTGACAACTCCCTGATTCCTGTGATTTTGTTCCCCAATGTTAAATAATGAAGGGCTTAGCATAACTGCCTGTCTCCGAAACCCTGGGATTCCCACAAACATAGAGAGTTACCCCAGCTGGATAATCATGCCTGCATTTGGCCCCTCAAAGCACTTGGCTCAGCACCAGTGTTCATGTGGGTTAATTCCTGCTCCCTTACATCCCCCATGTGCATTTTGTGTCCCTGAGAGACCGTACAAAAGTCTTCATCTTCTGTGGGACTCTTCCCTTAGTGCCCAGGGCCAGCCAGCCCTTAGAGTGGGATGTGTAGATCCTCAGTAGAAGCCAGGGCATACTTGGCTGGGCCCTCGGTCCTAGATGGCTGGCCAATCACATCCCTGAGTGCAGGCCATTTCCTTGTTCCTATCTTCCCATGGTCATTGTCAACCACTGCACGCAGACCTGATGGCCGTCACAAGTTCAGCACCAATTAGCAATCTAAGTACTACGTGGATTTCTTTTCCACACTTCTCTGGGCACCCAAGTCTCCCAGAACTCTGAGTACCCACTTTCACTACTGTTTGTTCGAGCTCCCAGCTCCATCCAGCTCTTCAAATCCACACCTGGCGCCCCACCAGCTGTTGCCACTTCAGGGCAAGAAACTGAGCAGCGGCTTGAGTTCTGTTTTCAGGTTTTCTGTCGTTTCCTGTCACACTGTCCTCACAGCTACTTCCTGAAGTTCAAGTCAGTTCCCAAAGCTTTAAGTAGCATTTCTGTGTCTAGTGTTTTGAAAAGTTTTTTCAAATCATGGGATAGTTATAAAAATGACCACATCTAAGCCACATCCCTAACAGTTAAGTCACGTTCAAGAATGCTCTAGGACCACTCTGTGTCCTAAGTAGGACAGTTGCATCTAGGATAGTAAAGGAATTCAGAATAAGTCAGTGGGCTGTGGTGGCAAACATCTGTGATCCCAGCACTCGGGTGTAGCCTTGGCTACAACACTGTTGTAAAGGTCTTGTCTGAGGGAGGAAAACAAAAACAACATTGGATGTGGGCTGGAGCAATCAAGAGAGGCTTCCAGGGAGATTGATATGTATGTGAATCTTGAAGGGCAAGCCTTAAAAACACCTCTTCATTCCCTATAGCACTTACAATGAGGCTCACACAGAACTGATGTCAAAAGGATAAGTCACGGGAAAGAAGGGAGAAAGTTCCCTAGCTTGTTGGGAAACTGTGTGGAGCCTGAGCTCACTGACAGAAGTCAGACTCCAGATGAATTTCTCCAAGAAGCAGGAGTTGTGAACTCTGACACACTCTGTGCTGTTAAGATCTGTGGCCCTTCCCTTCTGTCTTTAAGTCAGATGTGCCCAGGTGACTTGTTTGGGCCAATGACATAGACCCTTTCTGAGGGGAAGCCCACTGAGAGATTGAAGGCCTATACTGTGGCTGCTTTTCAAATAATCCCCCAGGGAGACTCCTCTGGCAGCCTGAGACCCTCAGTGACAAAGAGGATGCACAGAAAGTCTCAAGATCATCCTAAGACTTTATTGACTTTAATTGAATTCCAGTTATTGAATCTGACCCAGGCTCTTCTGATCTTGATGGGCTGTGGAATTGTGATCTGACTGGCTTAGAGATAATGAACCCAGAAAGGGGCTCAGACTGGTTTCACCAGTCTTGCACTGAAGAGAGCATCTCAGCAGTAGAACAGAGGCATTTCTGCAGGAGAACAGAAAGCTCCTAAGGTCCCTTCCAAATGGATGCTAAACTTGGGGCATTTTATTTGTTCTGCTAAAGCTGTTTTAAAATAGAGAAAAATGTGGAAAGGGAAAATCTTTTAGCTAACTTGGAATTCTAATGCAATGTCAGAATAAGAGTATCAGAGCAGACATTGTAACACATCATATGGCAATGCAGTTCTCCGGAGAAATTGTAGGACTTTAGAGATGAGACTGAGAAAACTCATTTCCCCTTTACAGATATCCACTGTTCATCCCTTGAGTGCAGTCTAACATGCAGGAATAGCTTTGAAACCAAAGAGATCAGGTTCAAAATCCACTTGCACATTGAGATAGCCGGCCAGCTTTTCCCAAGCAGCAACTTCATACAAAAGCGTAATTACACCCACCCGACCTTCATGAGCTACAATACACCTACGCTGAGTGTCCTAGGACACTGATTCGCTGTTGTGCTGTTTTCTCCTGAGACAGAGTGCCGCTATGTAGCACAGGCGATCTTGAATTCACTATACGGACAAGACTGACCCCGAACTTACCACCTCCTGTCTCAGTCTTCTGAGTGCAGGCAGCGCTAACCTTCTCCAGTGTTCTCTCAGAACTATACACAGGCTTCAGGACTTCACCCCGGCACTCTGCT
>NC_022010.1:66701850-66702926 GCF_000317375.1 Microtus ochrogaster
CAAGGGGAGGACAGGCACAGTGATGTCACTCGTGACCACTGCTCTCAGGTCTGGATCAGCTGTTTTGTCTTCTCTTCCCATTGCCTCAGCCCTGTTCGCAGAGCCGTGTGACAATGGCATTGAAGACAGAATAACTCACACCTGCGTGCCGTAGCTCAGGGGTTCTTGAGGCTAGAAGTTGTGATGCTCCGGCTCCCGAGTGGCTTCAGGACCCCTATGGAGGGACATCCAGAAAACAGGATGCACCAGGCCTTGCGGTCTAACCTGTCCTCACAGCCACCTCTGTTGTTATGGGAACTTTCCAAGGAGATGCAGATGGGCTGGAAGTGGGAAGGCTGTTCTAAAAACTACAATTCTGACATTAGAGATGAAGGAATTAGAAGTTCTGAGAGCTGTGGTCGAGTGAGGAGTTTATAGATGACCTGTGAAACACAGAGTAAGGAGGACGTGAACCATCAGGAAGTAGACGGTTGAAAGCAGTGGCACTCGGGTCCGGGAATGGCAGAGTGAACGCAGAACCCGCTTCCATCCAGCGCCACTCCGGGTCTGAAACAAAACAACAACAACAACAAAATGAGGGGCAGTTCCACCTGAAGGCTCTTTCTCTTCACCAGTAATTCTGCATCTCAGCGAACTGATCCCATCCTCACAGCAGAGGGGCATCCGGGGAGAAAGTGTCCTCAGTGGGTGACCACCAATAACACTGCCCATCTCCGTACCTCAGCCAGGTCCCACCACAGAGCTCTCCCTGCATCCTTCCCTCTTACCCTTCGGCAGCTGCTGCCCGGGATGTCTATCAACACTGATGTCTCCTGAGCGCCACAGGCACCAATGATAGGAGTCCGGGCCGAATCCCATTCACTCTGCTCCAGCCTGTGTTGAGAGAAAGATACAGCACACGTCCCCAGCATGAGAATCTTCCCAATCATTCTGGTCTGAACCAGTCTGGTCCAGTCAGAACCATCTTCTCATTTTGTCTCTAGGAAATCTAGAAACAGAGGGCAGACCCATAAACTTGATGGAAGTGAAGGCTTATGAACTACAAAGACAAATAGTTGATCACTAATCAGCCACTC
>NC_022010.1:66704117-66705206 GCF_000317375.1 Microtus ochrogaster
CAGTTTAAAATGCTGTCATAGGAGGAGAAGCCCCGACACAGCCACAGACTAGCATTTAGAGAGGAACAAGAACTGAGGTGTGACCGGAAGGTGTCACTGGGTCTTCACAGCCACAGAGCTACAAAGGTCAGAACCTCTGTAATAGGTCAGTGAGAGGAGACCCCTCCCCACCAAACAAAACTAAGCCATTTAGTTCATCAATTCATTTGGATCCAAAGGCAATGGAGTCTCTGACATTCTAGTGATGGTTGGATTTATCATCTAATGAGTCCCTTCTATGTGTGGTAAACACACTAGTCACACACATGACCACTGACTTCAGAATGATTTGATTGCAGCCTTGAGCAAGTGTGCAAAGACCTCTGGGATGAAAGCGTGGCATAGTACAAAAGCATCCTCAAAGGAGAACTACAGGAAACTGAGAAAAACTGAGTTGAGGGAGCCGGCGCAAACAGGCTGGCTCTGGCTTCAGAATGACCATGAAGAAGAACGCTGCATACTAGAGTCATTAGCAAGGGGCTTCATACCCTCTCCACTTCTTTAGTCTATGTTCAGTAAGTAACTTGAAGGTTAAGATGTATCTTCCTAACAAGATTTTAATCAGAAAAGAATGAAGCTAATAATTTTATTTTATTTTTGTTTTATCTATCCATTTCTTTTGAGTTCAGCCATGAGCCCATTCCTAAGATACAGATGAGTTCCGCCATGAGCCCATTCCTGAGATATAGAATCTCTGCGTGCTATTAAAAAGGAGTATCTGGACCTAAGGAATAAAAACAGCCATCATAAAGCTATGGCAAGTTAACCAACATAAATGGCATTTTTTGAGGGTTTCCAGTGTTTCCTACTAAGATATGAACTGCTTAACATACTTCTAGCTTCTTCTACCACAGTTTCCTAGGTTTGGCTTTACTATCCTAGCTACCATACTTGCATCCACCAAGATTTTCAAGTGATTGCTGGGATTGACTTGCCACCTGCACCATTCTGGACCCCATGAATTTTATCCTAATGGAGGCACCATCATCCTACCTGTGCAGCTTGCTCTGCCTGTGTGGCTGAGCTGAGTCCGCAAAGTGCTAATGACTT
>NC_022010.1:66707244-66708499 GCF_000317375.1 Microtus ochrogaster
ACATCCATGCAAGCAAAAACATCCACACAGAAAATGAATGAACAATTATATAATATCATTAAAAAGTCAGGCATGGTGGCTCATGCCTATAATTCCAGCACTCAAGAGGCTGAGACAGGAGGACTGCCACAAGTTCAAGGTAAAACTGGGCTACAGTCTGAGGTCTTGCCTCAAAAACAACAACAAAAATCATAAATAATAAGGAGCAGAACAATATGGTGAAAGACACTATAACTTATTTCAGAGTTAAACATGTTTAAGAAAAGTGTACAGGACATGGAAGGAAAATTAGAATTAGAAAAGTTTAAAAAGTAATAAAATTCATGAAGTTGATATAAAAGAAAACTCATTTCAGAAGAGAAAGCCAAACACAAAATGAATGCCTTGAGTTAAATAAGAAAAAAGATAAATCTAAAAACTATTAATCAAAATTGGTTTAAAAAAATACACAACCAAAAATAAAGGTTAACAGAAACCTACTAGGAAGAAAATGGAAGCATCGGAGCTGATCAAATGCTGTGAATCATGCAATTCAAGAGTTTCTGAGAACACATGATCCATATATGAAAGAACACACTGAGTATGTGCAAATACCAATGGAGAAGGCCACACACACGTGCAAACTCTAATGAATGAGTAGACGTGGAAGTAAGGGGGGGGCAGGGAGGGACCGGCTGACGGGAGATCGCTACTGATTGTCTAGAAAGAAGCATTGACCGTGGATAGCCCTTGGCTGGTAGTGATCTGTTAAGCTATAATAACGAGGTGACTCATTCCTACCTTCACGGCTTGTTCTGACTGCGCCTGGTGAAGCTGGGCTTGCAAATGGCTAATTAATTTCTCCTTCTCCTGGAGTTCACGTTTTATCTCTTCTACTCTCATCTCTTCTTTTGTGGAATTCTTATCATGCTGAAAATTGCAATGATTGAAGTTGCTTACTTAAGAGGTATAATTAATATATATTTTATCTTTTATACTATTTGCCTTTTAGAGACATTTAATTACAGCTTCACCGAAGTGATAGAAGCACTCAGGAGCCAGAAGCAGGAGGATCTCTCTTAGTTAGAAGCCATCCTGGTTTAGAGTCCCAGAACAGTCAGAACTACATAGAAAGCCTGACCTGTATCAAACAAACAATAAAACCAATCAACCAACCACCACAACAAAATTAAACAACAACAGAAGCAAGAATAAGAAACTAACAAAAAGCTATCAATTTGGGGGTGGGAAGATCACTGAGTTTAAGAAAGCTTGT
>NC_022010.1:66723813-66724276 GCF_000317375.1 Microtus ochrogaster
ACTTCCCAAACCCTGACTTTATATAACAATGTAGGTGTGCAAGTTTCTTTTTTAAAAAATTAACTTATTTTCTCTTGGAGTTATATGTATGTATGTTGAGTCTGTACGTAAGCATGTGCACCATGTGTATATGCTGTGCCCTCAGAGGTTAGAAGAGGGTGTTAACATCACCCTGACACTGGAGTTATATAGGGTTGTGGGTCTCCAAGTGGTGCTAGTAATTGAACCAGAGTCTCTGTAAGAGAAACAAGGGTTCTACCACTGAGCTCTCTCTCTAGGCTCCAAATTTCTCTTTGGTATGTTTCCAAGCATCATTTGTAGTAATTGGAGCGGTGGGGCTACGTCCCCAGCATCCGGCCGCCCGCACGGCTAGCTTTACCCTAAATAACAACACACAAATTGTATTCATTTAAACACTGCTTGGCCCTTTAGCTCTAGCCCTTACTGGCTAATTCTGATATCC
>NC_022010.1:66728336-66729129 GCF_000317375.1 Microtus ochrogaster
GGCTATATATTACATTTAAGAGCTGTATAAACATAATACCTTAAACAACAGCAGAAATATATATGGTGTAGGAGGTCCTTCTGTCTATGTGTTGCTTTCATTGGCTGAATAAAGAAACTGCCTTGGCCTTTTGAAAGGGCAGCATTTAGGTAGGTGGAGTAGACAGAACTGAAATGCTGGGAAGAAGGGGGAGAGAGAGGCGCCATGGAGATGCCAGGTCAGACATGCTGAATCTTTCCCAGTAAGCCACAACCTCATGGTGTTATACAGATTATTAGAAATGGGTTAAATCAAGATGTGAGAGTTAGCCAACAAGAGACTAGACATAATGGGCCAGGCAGTGATTTAATTAATACAATTTCTGTGTAATTATTTTGGGTGTAAGCTAGCTGGGTAGGACAGAACAAGGGGCCCGCTCCTTTCAACAGACAGGCAGCCTGCTCCTCCTCCTGTTACATATATATATATGAATAGTTTTAGACTAGGCCTTTCACAGTTCAAGAGATCTGACAGTCACTGAGAATTCAGGGACACTGTTTGGGTTCTATTTAAAGAATGTCTTTGAAGGAATGAAGCTATGTTACATAGAATGCCAGAATGAGTGGGATCTCAATTGCCCAGGCTGGCACTGAACTTTGATTCCTGCCTCAGTCCTTGTGGCTGGTGTTACGGGTCTGCCATGAAGCCCAGCCATGCGGCTTACTCACTGCCAGTATGACAAGCCTAGCAAAAGCCTCAATGGGCCTAGAAGATGTTCTCTTCATAACCACTTCCAAGAAGTAGATTAAAAGTC
>NC_022010.1:66729974-66731619 GCF_000317375.1 Microtus ochrogaster
TGCAAATTTGGCTAGAAAAAGCCACCGGGTACTCCAAGGGTTGGTTCACTGTGGAAGAACTCGAGAAGAGTACTCTGATGTGCACACAAGTCTAAGTATCTCCCTTGTCCAAGCAGTTGTGTAAAATTCAAGATAAAGGTTTTAGTTTTATCTTTTAATGTCATTTTCCCCACTTTACGGAATGAGGGAAGAGTCCTCTTTTTTCCCCCCACAAAAAAGGGAGCCACAAATATACGTGTATATATTCCCATGACTTTACTATAAATCATATGAGTTCACAGCTCCTTTTAAGAGAAGGCTTCCTGACTCAGCATTAACAGCAAAAACTGTGGGGCTCCTTCAAGAATCGAATTTCTGGTTTGTTCTGGAAGCACAGACTGTGGCTCTTTTGGGAGGTCCTGTACTTAAATGGGGTTTCTAAGCAGAGTACTATAGATTGATTAATGACAACATAGGCCCGCTGTGTCCCTGGAGCTGGGTTGATGAGCATGGTTTGCAGAGGTGGTGAACTTACCTCCGCCATTCTGGATTGGATGGAGCAAACAGGCAGGCCTGCAGAGTTGATCCTAGCCATGCCCACTTAGCATTAAGAAAAGCACTCCTTGTCAAAAAATGGTTACAGATATACAATAGGACAGATTCAGATATAAAAGACCACTAAATGAGACATAATATGTTTAAAAAACTTAAGTAGGCTTGGAAGAGAGAGGAAAAAGTGTAGACCGTTATAAAAAGAAGTAAATAGTTTTAAAAAATAAAACAAAGTCTTTAAAGAGACAATAAAAGTAATATAAAAGAGTACAGACAGACATAGATTAAAGGAGTAAAATTAATTTTTAAAAAGCCACATAAAGATGGAATATACACAAAGTCTGAATTAGGCATATTATTGTGTTTTCTTTGAATTTTTTTGACTGCAGAGAGACATTTGATTCTGGGGGCTGCTAAGTTAAACCATCATAAAGTTATCTTGACTTCAAAATTTGGGCCTAGGGATATGTTACTTTGGAAAAGAGGTTCTATTTTTGTTTCCACAGAAGAATTGTTTTGTCACTGAAAAATGAAATAGCTCAGGTTCATAATCTTCTACCCATGGTATTGCTATTTATTTAACTTCTGCCTGGCGCACAAACTTGGGGAAGGGAGATCAGTGCTGAGAGGAGGGGACATGTGCTTGCTTTTCTCCCAAGAAAGCCTTTCGCTGATCAACAGTTGTCACCCTCCTAGGAGCCCTGCCCTGCCCTGCACCTCCACTACGTTAGTATATCAATCTCTGTTTCTGACTCTGAAGAAGGGTCAGGACAGACAGAGGGAACACCAGCCTATCCTCCTCTGTCCAGTTTACCACATCAATCTCTTCATCTTCAGAACTGCCAGGACATGGATCCCGCAGTTCAAGGTTAGCAGACACTTCCCTGACTGCACAGGATACAATACCTCATCCATGCCTAGGGACACTTCTAGCCCTGTCTCTGCCCAGTTTGAGCATGGAAGTGAGAGATCCCTGTAAGACCTTTGGGAAGAGTCAGGGGAGTCAGGTGGAGACGTTTTTTCTCCTGACCATCAGTGACTGGGAGCCCGTAATTTCAAGGTCTGGAGTCCAAGAGCTTCTCAGGGAAAGTGACTCTCTGTTCACCTCAGAGGG
>NC_022010.1:66732664-66733670 GCF_000317375.1 Microtus ochrogaster
ACTCTCCAGAGATCCTACTGGTGGTTCAACATCTGCCTAGCAGGGCTGTGTCAAACGTGTAGAGCTCGCTGCAGTAGATGTTCAACACAGGTTCCTTCCCTATCAGCATTGGACTGGACCCAAACTCTGACTTCACCACAGGATGGTCTGGGGAGTCACTAACAGAGAGCAAAATATCCTGTAGCCCCGGGCTCTCTGGGGAGTCCTGACGCAGCTGTGATCTAGCAGGTAGTTCCTGCGTTTTGACTGAGGCCAGCAGAGTTCCTGAAGGTTCTCGGGTGTTTCTGAGGGGAGGCTCCTGCACCACCTCCCAGGTACCATTGACAATCTTCCTAAGTTTTACGCTCCCAACCTGCCCGCTTCTCTACAGAGCTGGACGTGAGGGCTCTGATTTCCGGGCTCTGCTTCCTAACATCTGGAGTGCTCTGCAGAGGACTGACGTCCCCTGACTTCTGCTTGTCCACAGCCTGTGCTGCTCTGCTTACATTTCTCTGCCTCCAAAGACTCCGGCCAGGAGCTGTGGGCACTGAACTGGGACCACTTAAAACGCTCGAAGACCTAGTTGTATAGACACGGGGTGACGGCTCTGAGCGGCTCAGCCCGATCTTGCGGGGCAACAGTTGCTCATCCACAGAAGGGTACAAAGCGGGATGGCAATGTGCTGTAGGACCAGAGCAGGGGCACTCTTGTTCTCCTTAGACCCTTCCTCTGGCTCGGTGGAGATGAGCTTCTTTCTTGAGTCGAGCAAACCCTGGCTCCCTTCTTGAGTAGAAGGGTTTCTGGCAAGCTGCCCACTGTTGTTAAGCTGCTCTTTTTTGTGAGGCCCCTCTTCTTCCCCTAAGGACTTTAACCTCACTGCTCCAAGAGGACCAGGAGTCTGGCGGGCAGGCAGTGGAGCAGAGCTCGAGGGCGGCGGCTGGGCGCGACCACTCTGGCAGAGATTGGTGCGGCACTGGGTGGTTGTAAGCACTCTAGGTTTAGTCTTCGGCCCTGGGGAGCCTTTACT
>NC_022010.1:66733990-66734576 GCF_000317375.1 Microtus ochrogaster
GGACTACAGGCAGACAGGATGCTGCAGTGAGCTGGGACAGCCTCACCCTCTGCCTGCAGAAGGGCATAACAAAACACACTGCTCTGCTGCTGGTGCAGAAAAGCTAACCCGGAGGAACCAGGGATTCCTGTAAAGGATTTTGGAACTGGCAGGAGAGCACATGTTGTATTTGGTTAATAAATCTTTTAAGTTTTCACGGCTCAGATTCTGCACGGCTGTGTTTTCTTTTTCCGGTATGATTATGGAGTTTTCTTTTCAGGTAGCACTGAAGAGTCCAAATAGTTCACGTCAAAACTGGAATCGTTCTGCAGTAAATTCGGTCCTGTTGTCCTGTGTTTCCTCTGGTCCATTTGTTTTGCTTCCTCCCAATGTCCAATCTCTAGTCGGGAGGTTGCACAAAGCAGCACAGGTGGGCTCACCGTCTCAGCGATGGCGCTCGCAATCCCGAAACCAGGCAGCAAGGATTAGGCGGAGGCAATGACATCACAGAAGGCCCTCTAAGCTGCTACTTCTAAAAGTATATTTTCCTGTAGACATCTCCTTTTGTTTGCTGGGTATTTCCTACCTTATAACATTTTTCACCATC
>NC_022010.1:66738038-66738588 GCF_000317375.1 Microtus ochrogaster
ATGTCCAGTTTTAACTGATGCTCATTAGCAAATGTCCTATTTACCTATTTAATCTGAATAGATTTTCCTGATTTGGCAGAAGCGTAGGAAAATTGAGTTTGTAGTCCAAACAGATGCTTTAAAGAAGCCAGTTTCAACGGTTAAGATAGAATGGAGGAATCTTTCCAAGGCCATAGAAGTCTGATATATGTTTTAAAAAAGTTCCAACATTTCTGTTTAGAAAGTTGAGGAGCAGAGACATGAGCCCTTGCATTATAAATGGGAGACTTTGGGTAATTTAGAGAAGCTGATTTGATTTCTGAAATTTGAAACAGGTCCACGGTCTTCTGAGAAGGGTAGCTTGTTATAAAAGGATAACCATGACACTGCCCAGGAACTCGGGGTCCCACTGGGGTTGCTGTTGCCTTGGGTTTCCCACTCCTCCCAAAGAGCTAAGCAAATCTATTTGTTAGGACAGCTTGTTAGAACATGGTAATGATTACTAGTCTATTCCTAGCCTTTCTTTCCAGAAGTCCTTGATGCTATGTATAAACAAGGTCTACACATCAAA
>NC_022010.1:66741503-66742038 GCF_000317375.1 Microtus ochrogaster
TGGAGATGTAGATCTTAGGGTTTCCTAAACGTCTATAAAAGAATTTTAAGCCACTAGTTTTACGATCTGTGCATTTGCTCTGCTCCATTCCCTAGCCATAGTAAGCAGATTTTGTGGCTGCCGAACTCCGCATCAGAGGGCGGTAGGCAGAGGCCAGCTATGCTTACAGTTTTCCTGAAGTGCCCGCGGGCGGGGGCGCAACCCTTCCTGCACCCAAGCCTCCCACAGCAAAAAGCTGGGTTCAGGGGCAGGGTCCAGGAGGACCGGAAGCAAACGTTTACTTTCTTCGGCGCAGGCGCCATTGGGCAAGTCCCATTGGTGGTTGTGGGCCTGCGCTGTGGTTCGTCCCCGCCTCTTCTTGAGTCTTCTCAAAATCTGTTTATTGTGGCGTCCTCAGTTTTTCACCGTTCCCAGACGCTGGGAAGCTGGGGAGGGCGTGCAAGAGGACTTTCTGTGCAGCCCCTTTAACCCCCGATTGACGGCCTAGTCCTTTAACAACACCCAACAATAGCACCGATCTCACAACCACTGTGAT
>NC_022010.1:66743593-66751643 GCF_000317375.1 Microtus ochrogaster
TTGAGGGAGGGAACGAGAAGACTGAAGTTCTACATGTCACGTGCATATTTTTGGTGCATATTCTACATGATGGCCATCTTATTGCCATGTAATCTGTCAGGCTGTGGACAGTAAGTCTGGTCAGGTTCAGTCTACAAGTCTTACACTTCTGCCTGTGTTGTGGTCAGAGGACAACCCTCAGGAGTTAGGCCTCTCCTTATGCTGTGCGCTCCACATAGCAAACTCAGGCCAGGCTTTCTCAACGGGGCCTTTTATTCACTGAGCAGGCCCAGAATCTTGCTCTGTGCCCTGTAGGCCTGGTTGGCTGGAAAACCACTGGTCTCAAGCTCAGAGATCCACTTGCCTCTGCCTCCTTAGAATCTTAAACATTTATCAGAAAAATCTCCTTAAATATTTTGTTAGATTGTGCCACTTTGTGCTTTTCAGGGAAATTATGTCAGGTTGTGGCCACTCTTTAGCACTGGGCCTCCTAACTCCTGCTCAACATCATCCAATTCAGAAATCACCTTATCAATACTATGGTTGCTTGTCTGCCCTCAGTGGGCAGCTGAGGTAGGCTTTCCAACTCTTCACCGCTTCTTATAAAGCTCAGAGTTTACAGTTATCACCTTGCAGCTGTGATGGCTTCATGGGCTGTAACAGGAGGCCGCTTGTTCCTCCCAGCTGCCTGGATAGCTTAGCCCCGAGATAACCACATAGAAACTGTATTAATTAAATCGCTGCTTGACCCATTAGCTCTAGCTTCTTATTGGCTAACTCTTTCATCTTAATTTAACCCACCTCCATTAATCTGTGCATCACCATGAGGTCGTGGCCTACCAGCAAAATTTTTAGCATGTCTATCTCCGGTGACTCCATGGCATCTCCCTGACTCCGCCTTCTTTCTCCCAGCATTCAGTCCAGTCCTCCCGCCTACCTGAGTTCTGCTCTATCAACAGGCCAAGGCAGTTTCTTTATTCATTAATGGTAATCACAGCACACAGAGGGGACTTCCACATCACATGGGCCACATATTTAGTAGACAGGAAGTACTAAGATTAGGCTTTATGTCTTGTCTTTGTAGCCTTGGCTTTTTCTAGAGGACTTGATATTTACTGGGCAATGAATAACTTCATTCCTTACTTGCTGTCAATAAACTTTAATGATAATTCTCCAAACTCTACTATTGACTGAGAAATATTTTGCGGTAGCCCCACATACTAACCAAAAGGCAGCTATGCTAATCTCTATACCACCAACACCTCAGACCCATATACTAACTGAATCCACATGGGGCTCCTATAGAAAATATAGAAAAACACACAGATGAAAACCCTGAGACTAAGAAATAATACTACAGTACTATCACTGAAAGCAACATGGGCAGAATCTTATCTTCCTGAAAAATTCTGAGAAATATATTTCATATATTGTAAGTATATATTTGAATATATATCTTAAATATATTCTCATACATACTTATAGGGGGTATGACAGTCAAGACGCTGGTGTATTTGATTACATTGCAAGGTGCAAGATCAGTAAGGGGCATATCTGAAATTCTGACCAAAAAATTTAAATTTGGATAGGTAAGATGGCTCAGTGGGTTAAGGTATTGCTGCTAAGCCTGATGACCTAAAATGCATCTCTGGGACCTGCATAGGAATGTTCACATTCCTACAGGTTGTTCTTGGACTTCAAAATTCACTCTGTGGCATGGGTAGGTACATCCCCCGCCCCAAGATAAAATTAATGTGAAAAAAATTAAAGAGTTTAAATTAAACCCATAAAGAAATAGTCATGGTATGTTACTGAATAGAGAATTACACACAATAAAAATGATTTGCATAAATTAGTGGTGTATCTTTATCACAGACTTTAAGATCGACTTCTTGTTGCTCTTCAGTGAAAATGGCATTGCTATATGAAGGGAGTTCTATGTTAGGATTGACCAGTATTCAAAACATGGGCTTGGAAAAGGGTCCCAAATTACTCAAGAAAAATCTATTTTTTCCCCCGAGATAGGGTTTCTCTGTGTAACAACAGCCCTGGCTGTCTTGGAACTCACTCTGTAGACCAGACTGACCTCAAACTTAGAGACCCGCCTGCCTCTGCCTTCCGAGTACTGGGATTAAAGGTGTGTGCCACTGCCACCCAGCAAAAATCAGTTTCCTAAAAATGCACAAGAAAATTTGCAAGTAACAAAAATCGAAGCATTTATACCTAAATAAAACAAAGGCAAAAGTACAGTGTACAGACAGCATCAAGAACATTAGATCAAGGAGCTATCAGCAACATTCCATTGTAAATGTATTAGTTCCCAGATGGTGGCGCGTGGCCTTGAACTCAGAGATCCACCTGCCTCCGTCCTCCAAGTGCTGAGATTAAAAGGTGTGCACTGCCACTGCTCGGCTGGCACGAGACACTTTTAAAATCACAAGTATTAACTCTGAGAAGTAGTGTGTTGGGTGGCCGTAATGACGTTATCTGTTAGCACTAGGGAGGCATCTTATAAAGCAGAAACCACCTGAGTACAGACACGGTGGTAGCATAAGAAGTCAATGAAACACATGGGGTATAAGTGCTTATTTTCCCCACACTAACAAACAAGAATGGGGATGGCAGTTTTGTAAGTATAAAATTTAATTCCCTGGGGGTAGCAAAGGGGCTAGTTGGGAGCCAAGCCATGGATTAGAAGGTGGCAGCTGGCCTCCAGCACTTCCATGAATGATAAACACCTCAAAACTCTTGGGCAGACTCTCTCATGACTTTGTCAGGGCATTCTCAAAGGCTCTTCTACAGCCTCCGCCTTCTGGCATGCTAGACAATACAGTGTGTGGTCCGGCAGCTTTCCAGTCTCCCCAAAGGCACCCTGGCATTTGGAAGGTTGGCTTCCCAACATATATCTGGGCAGTGTACCCAGCTAGTCTTCTTGTCCCTTCAGACATGGTATGAAGAACAGAGAAGACGCACACTCTTTGGGCCTCGGGGGATACGTCAACTTTGGTCTCTGAGTAGAAGTTAGGTGGGTACCAGATGCTCCACAGAGTTAATATTAAGTTTGAAATTAGTTGCTTCTTTTTCACTTTCTCTGAAACATGGGGAGGCAATGTCTTACTTGGATCAAAACAAAAACACAGACAAGTCATTCTTTAAGAAAATGTATTTGTTCCTCTACAGCAGAAGTGGGGAAGTGGAATAAATCTGTGCAAAGCATGTGTCGTACCACATTCTTTCCAGTGCACGCTTGTTACTACAACCTCACTCCCAGGTTTTACAAATCCTTCTACTCTGTTTTGGCCTTCATAGCTTCCTCCTCTCTCAGACGGGCTTTCCTTTCCAGGTTCAAGCTTGTTAAAGACTCATGTCTTTTCGCCGCCTAAAAGGAAAAAAAAAATGAAGAGACGATGACACCAGGCTGGGGAAGATGTCTTCCCCTTGGGCTGAAATCAGTAGGCTGACTCGCAGCACAGGCCAGAAGTGGTCAGCTGCCTGGCCGCTGGGCACAGCAGAGTCCTGGACACACCTTCTATTCTGACTCGAGTGTCCAACCCATCCGAGGGGAGAAGTGTATTGCTCTCCCTTCTCTGCCTTACACCCTCTCTCTCCAAACCTGCCTCTTTCCCCTATCCGCTTCACTCTGATTTATAATGGGAGCCTTCATTCCACCTCCATCTCCCTGTTTTCATTTCTCCGTCCCTAACTTGTGCGTGTGCTTTCCGGCACCTTTCTTCTACCAAAAACATTTAGCTTTGCGATTCCCAGGCTTTACCAAAATACTACCCATGAAGACTTCTAGAATGATCTATCCTCAGACGTCACTTTCCTTGCTTCCCTCAGTGTGAACTGTTAAATTTCTATGAAGCTTATATAATCACGCCGTTTTTATGTCAAGTTTGTGAATCCCGCAGTCACAGAACCTGGGGTTTCCTGACATGTGAAGTACCGGATGTGAGGAGGAAAGGAGGGGAAAGGACGTCACTGGTAAGGACAAAGCAGAATGGTCACTAACTTATCTCTCCCAATGACACTTAGCTCTGAAGTTTTCATTCTAGCACACACCCTTGGAAGGTGCTGGAGGACACCCTAGGGGAATTATTTGCTTCTGGAGATTTTTAACATCAAGTGTTTCTCCGAATTCTCGAAATCCACATGTCTATGCACAGGCTTCTAAAGGTTTCAGTCTGAGAATTATGAATGAGAGGTCAAATGGGGAGACAGAAAAAAGGGAAGTAGGCCAGGCTCATTTCCAAGAGAACAGCACTCGGGTCAGCACCCTTGCCCCTTTGTGCTCCTGTGAGGCCAGACCGAGATGGCTGGAATTCTCATGTGACTGCAAGGCACAGAGAGTCAAGAGTTCATGTCCTCTCCACTCTGGAGTTGACAGGATAAGGACATCAGTCCAGAGACAAATCGTTTTTCTTTTTTGGTTTTTCGAGATAGAGTTTCTCTGTGTAGCCTGGCTGTCCTGGAACTAGTCTGGCCTCCAACTCAGAGATCCACCTGCCTGTGCCTCCTGACTGCTGGGATTAAAAGGCACTACTGCCTGGCAGAAGAATCTTTTTACTCTGTAACAACAGCTAAAGGATAGCTCGAAGTGAAAGCTATGACAGAATTAGACATGATAGTCAAGGTGTGTTCTTCAATTTGAATGCACACACATATATACACACGCTTTAGATCTTACTTATTTTTATTTTACGGGTATAAATATTTGCCTGCATGTGCGTACATGTAACCACATGTGTGTCTGATACCTGTGAAGGCCAGAAAGGGTAGCAAATCTCCTGGAACTGGAGTTACAGTTGGTAGTGAGCTGCCACATGGGTGCTGGGGATTGAACCTGGGTCCTCTGCAGGGGCATCAAATGTTCCTAACCACTGAGCCATACAAAGTAGTTTATAATAGGTCATTTGGTAACATGAAAAATCAGATCTAAAGTTTTGCTTTTCTTTTGATTTTTTTTTTTTAATCTAAGTTTTTATCTCTCCACCTACTATGTGACTTTTGGAAATGCATGGTGCATGTGTAAGCTTCAGTTTCATTATAAAGCATGGTGGTGAGAAAGCCTCTCTCTCAGGCTCTCACATCTGACTTTAAATAGGTGCTGCATGCCGGGCGGTAGGCATGGTGGCACACACCTTTAATCCCAGCACTCGGGAGGCAGAGGCAGACGGATCTCTGTGAGTTCGAGGCCAGCCTGGTCTACAGAGCGAGTTCCAGGATAGAGAAGACTGATACACAGAGAAACCCTGTCTCAAAAAACAAAACAAACAAACAAATTGTTTTACTCTCTCTGTGTGCAGGCACACACGTACTTTGGAGTACATGTGGACGTGTCAAGACAATCCCTAGGACTTGATTCTCTCCTGCCACCTGTGGGATGCAGGGATTAAACACATGTCATCAGGCCTGTGCACAGTGCCTCTGCCTGCTGAGTCCCCTCATCAGCCCACTGCTGAAGCTTCCTAAGCTATGGTTTCCTCATCTCAGGGTAGCAGCTATTTAACAAAGCTATTGTGAGGTACAAATGAGGTCACCACTCCAAAGAGCATGCCATGCAGTAAGCATTCAGTCAGTAAAAGTGGCTTCTTCTGCTTAGACCTTTCCCTTCTCAGACTAAACCAAGGAGGCAATGGTGGCTTTCTTCACCTTTGGGGGAAAGCATGCAGAGACAGAGAGGAGCCGGCTCTTACCTTCTTACCCTCAATAACCATATAGATGAATTCTGCCATTGTCAGGGCAATTATTAAATAGCTGACCTTCACCCGGAGCCTGTTCTTTGCAGCATCAAGCATCTCAAACCTAGCAATAGAATGAGCAAACATCATTAACGCTTTTCTTTCTGTACCCGCAGCATCACAACTTAAAAGTACATTTACGTCTGTAAACACAAAGCAGCCAGGACCTAGAGACCTCATAGCACCTCGGGGTCAAGTTCACAACTTTTTGTTTTTGGAGACTGGTTCTTTCTTACATTATAGTCTAGGCTAGCCTGGAACTCATTTTTCTCCTCTCAAAAAGTCCTACTATGAGCTGGGCAATGGTGGCGTATGCCTTTAATCCCAGCATTCGGGAGGCAGAGGCAGGTGGGTCTCTGGGAGTTCAAGGCCAGTCTGGTCTACAAGAGCTAGTTCTGGGACAGGCACTAAAGCTACAGAGAAACCCTGTCTCGAAAAAACAAAAACAAAAACAAAAAAAAAAGTCCTACTATGTTCTCAAGTTATAACAAAAATATAGTTCAGAAAAAAAACAACTAACATAGAAGAGTTAATATTCTTTGTGAAATCCAGTTTTCTCCCCCATATTTAAACTTTTTGCACATGGGTGGTTTGCCTGAAAGTATGTCTGTGAACCATATATATGCAGTGTCTGAGTCAGAGGCCAGACAAAGGTATCAGATTGGATCTCCTATGAGACAGAAAGTTATAAGCCACATGTGGGTTCTGGGAATTGAACCCCCATTCTCTAGAAGAGCAGCCAGCACCCTTAACCACCGAGCCATCTCTGTAGCCCTGATTATTCCGATGTTTAATGTGGGGGGTATTAGAAACTATGTTATTAATTCAAAGTCTTTTCATTTTTATTAATGCATCTAACAGTGCATTCCATATAACAAAACCTACACTTGCTGGGAATAGTGGCACAGGCCTTTAACTTAAGCAGAAGCAGGAGGATCTTTGTGAGCTCAAGGCCAACCTGTTCCCTATATCAAGTTCCAGGAAAGCCAGGACTATGGAGAGAGACCCTGTCTCAAAACAAACTTTAGGCTTTATTTCAAACAATGCAAGCAAATTTGTATTTTTCTCTATCCTCTAACTTAGCTTTTGACTCTGTCTTGAACCGGGACTAGATCTGAGATTGCCTGAGCCAGCAAAATAATCCCTTAAATGTTAATCTTGTCATGAAGGCTAAAACTTGCTAAAGCTGAGTGACAGTGAGCTGGAGCTTGGGCTTTTTGGCAAGCACCTAGCATACAGCTCTTCTAATCTGCCCTCTGACGGATGACCTACATGCCCTGACAATTTCCTGGGTAAAAGCAAAGAGGCGTAACATGCAAGAGTCTGAAGAGAAGGCTGGGTAAACAAGATGGCTTAGTAGGTAAAGGTGCTTGCAGCCAAGCCTGATGACCTGAATTCATTCCAGGGCCTATATGGCAGAAGACACTTCTGTAAGGTGTCTGACTTCTACACAGATGCTGTGTCATGAGCACCACCCCAAGACACTAACTGAATAAATGTAATTAAAATGAAATGAGAGAGAAGGCTATTTATCCCTGTGATTCTGTAGGAAGGCAGTGGGTCGTGGTTGTATCATGGTACCTAGAAGAGCAAGACAGGACACAGGGAGTCCAAGTGGGTCACCACAGCGGGTGTGCACAGGAAGTGACTATCTCTAAATAATGGGACTGGAATGCTTTCTACTTTCTTCTCCTAATATTTAGCATGTGTAATGTTGAACATCAGCAAGAGCAATGGCTTTCAAAGGCTGCCGCGGAAGAGGCCCAGGCGAAGAAGGACCGTGAACACATATATAGTGTGATGGAAGAGCTGGGACTCAGGAGGGAGATTTGTACCTGGAGCTCTCCAGGCACTAAAGCTGGGCCTGCAGGACGGTAGGAACCAGGAACAACTTGTCAAGATAGTGAATTGTTTAACTGCTTAATTAAAATCAACAGAATTCCCACTAGCCACAAAAACAAACAAAAATAAAAACCAAACCAAACAAATGAAAACAACAAAACCCAAACCATTTTAACTTGTGTGGTAGCTGGAATGGGACTGTCTTCCTATAGTCTAGGGCATAGCTTACACTTAGGAAACCATTTATAAAGGAAAATATGCTTCAATATGGGTATGACATTTTCCACTCATCTCAAAAGGAACAAGTTTGGTTAAAAAAATAAACAAACAGACATCAAGTTGGGAAGGATGAATCTGGGGGCAAAGCTCCTAGCGACTTTGAGAAAGGCAGGTTCTGATTAGGGTGGTCTGCAGTGGGGAATCTGGGGTAAAGCTCCGAGTGACTTTGAGAAAGGCAGGTTCTGATTAAGGGTGGTCTGCAGTGGGGA
>NC_022010.1:66751964-66753527 GCF_000317375.1 Microtus ochrogaster
TGAGTACAGTGGCAAAGCACTTGCCTAGTATATGTGAGTTCCTGAGCTTCATTCCCAACCATAATAGTAAGATAAATAAACAGAATTTTTAAATAAAAAAAGAAAAGAAAAAGAAGGAAGGAAGGAGAGAAGGGCATGGGTGGCTGAATTAGATCAAAACACAGATGTATGTGTGAACTCCTTGGATAGTGATGATAATGAAAGACAAGAGAAACGGGCCTGCTAAGAAGCATCAACAAGACAATCAGTTGCCCAAACCCAGGAAAGAACTTTCCAGAGTGACTCACCAGGTAGTATTTTGGGTCTGAGAGGATCTAGGAATCAAAGACAAGGGAGGCAAGGTATACACGCACACACACATACACACACACTATTTCTGGAGCTGTAACGCGGGTTGAGGAGGACTAAGGCTTTCCTGCTGAAGTAACTCTGTGGTGCCTTGTGTTCTCTCACTCAGCTAGCAGGGGCTGCAGGGCTCTATGAGCAGGAAGCAGATGCATCCCGTCTCCCTGGAAAAGATGTGCTGCTCGAACCCAGGTCCTTATCATTTGTGACTTCAGACCACAGCAAGAAGGCCCAGGAGGTTTCTTACTGACAGAAAATGTATGACATTTACTCCCATACTCTGAAGAGGATGCCCACAAGGGAGAGAGTTTCACTTCCGGCCAC
This sequence comes from Microtus ochrogaster, assembly GCF_000317375.1. Classification (NCBI taxonomy): domain Eukaryota; kingdom Metazoa; phylum Chordata; class Mammalia; order Rodentia; family Cricetidae; genus Microtus; species Microtus ochrogaster. Next base: position 66,752,634 of record NC_022010.1, read on the forward strand.
ATGCTGGCCAGTAAGGGTCCTTAGCAGAAGACTGAACACTGCTTCCACCTGAGATAGGTTTGCCCCCATGGGGCATGTGACATCACCTAAGGACACTCTTGGAGAGAGTCTGCTGGCATCTAGAGGGTAGAAGCCAGGGATGTTGTAAACACCCTTCCATACATACGGCAGTTCACAAAGTGTCAACAGTATTAACTAAGGCAGCAAAACCCTGGCTTAGAGGAACCTGTATACATCACTTAGTGGTTCCAGCTGAGGTTTAAGGAGGTAGGAGAGAAAGAAACCCCTTCCTGGTTGTGAGGGAAAGCTGAGGTAAGCAGCGTATGAAGAGGAAGACGTTTAGGAACAGCCTGCTGAAGCGTGAGAGGGTGGGATCTCTTACCTTGAAGGAAGCAAAAGAGCTGAAGATGAGGAGGATCGGGAGGCTCTCTGAAGATCTCCCAAGAGGTCTCACCTCTTTGGGGGCAGTTTCAAGACAGGGTTTCTCTTGTAGCTCTGGCTGTCCTGGAACTCACTCTGTAGACCAGGCAAGCCTTGAACTCAGAGATGTGCCTGCCTCTGCCTCCTGAGTGCTAGACTAATAGCATGCACCATCACCTCCTGGATGAGGCCTGAGGCCTCACCTCTTAAAGTTTCCACTGCTTCTTGTGAGTGCAGCCATGGATGGGCTTTGGAAGATGTTTAAGACCCAAACTAAAGCTGCTGCATCAAAATACTATCACATACAAGGCTGATTCTTGGGAGGGTTTTGTAGGATGTAATTTTTATCATTGTGCTGAGCTTAAAAACAAGCTAAAACAACGCACGTTATTGTTTCCCACGTTCCTGGAGCTGGGGATGCAGCTAAACGTGGCTGCTTCAGCAGGGCACAGGTCCACCCGTCACTAGGTAACA
>NC_022010.1:66753812-66758505 GCF_000317375.1 Microtus ochrogaster
GTCATTGTTCTGGGTACTTGCCAACATGAAAACACATGGAGAATGAAGAATGTTTCTAAATCTGGTCAGAAGATTTTAAACAGAGCTCAAACGCACTCTGCTTTCCCCATCAGAGACCAGTGAGAAACTCAGGCTGCATATGACCCTGCCAGCACTCACGAGATTGTCTCCGGGATTTCTTCCTCCTTCTTGAAGCGTCCTGACCACAACAATATCTTCCTCTCGAAGTCCGTGGGTTTGTGCAGGGGCACTCTGTGTCTGTAAGATTCTGCAGAGAAAACCAGGTAAGAATCTTGGATGAAATTTTAATGTTCAAATCAAGCAATAGATAAAAATAGTTTGTGTCCTGTAGCCATTCAGTGAACGGAAACACCATGAGGCTTCAGATCGATCCAGAGCTTCATGGACATGAGGAGGACTGCACAGATGCCTGTTTTCAAGCGTCATTCCACAACGCCATGAGGACTAGGGTAAAATATAAGGCCTAGCAGCCATAAAGCGGAAAGACTACCACGAGAAACACTAGGATGAAGAGGATGCGCTGATAATGGACAAAAGCGTGCCCATCTCCAGTAGAGTAAGAAAAGGGTTGTATGGTTAGATTACATTGACAGACATGAACATCAAGCTGAGGCATTCACTAGATTGGGGATACACTTTTTATTCTTGTTTACATACAAGCCTGGCTGGCCTGGAATTCACCATACAGATAAACCAAGATGGCCTGGTGCTCAGAGACCTACTTGCCTGTCTCCCTAGGGCACGTATTAAAAACCTGCACCACCAGAGCTGGCCCCGGGAGATGCACTTTGAAGCCAGGAAGGCATTGCTCATCTCAGTCTTCACACCAGAGAGAAGAAAGGAATGGGCAAAGTACAGATCTGGCAAAAAGCCCAAGCAGGAGCTCGAATAAAAAGGTGAGGGCTGGTCCTGAACCAGAGTTACAGCTGCATTAAAGTCACTCCAAAGACAACAGAGAACTGGGAGATTGAGTTGTGACAAAGAAGGGCTCCCAGAGAACCCCAAGCCCAGAGGACTTAGGACCAGCAGCACTGCTAGCTAAATCGTTATGAAGAGAACCAGTGAGGGAGGAAAGGGGCACGAACGCCAATTTAGATTTATTCAAGTCTGAATGAATGGATGCCCCTCAGTCCCCTGAGGAGGGCCCATTGATAAGTAAGGAGTAAAGATAAGCATTTGTGTGAAGGGTGAGCCACTGAGGTGCTGAGGAAGAGAGCGTGCCAAGAGCCATGCAAGGGAACAGGAGAAAGCAGTAGAGGAAGCAGAGATTGCTGATGAGGCAAGACAGGGCAGGTCCCAGAGACTGCCAGGGAGAGGCGCTCTTGAAAGAGAAGTCACCGAGAATGGGAAGCAAAGACGAGGGACTCACAAGGTGCTGGGATGAGACAGGAAATTCACCAACTGTAAGCCGATTTCTACCCACAGCCCACTCGCCTCTCAGAGACATCTCTTCCACTGAGAGCTACACTTTACCTCATGCCCATCACCACATCTTTGCTTTCACCTCAGGAAACAACAGTAAGAGGAACAGGAAAGCCATGGGGGGGGGGGCACCACCAGAGTGACAGCTGTACAAGTACAGAAACGGGCTGGCCTTCCATCTTTCTCGGGTTGTCACGCTTGTCTTCACACTCCCCTCTTCCACCTCAAAATGAATTTAAGCCACTTGAGAAGAGGATCTAGAAGTCAGGTGTAGGTTACACACCTATGACCTCGGCCTGTGAGGGCAGCTGGGGAGCCAGTGGATTGGCTTTGAGACTCTGCTACACAGTGAGCCAGAGTATCCCAGCCTGGGATACTCAAAACACTGCCTACAGTCCCCTCCTGTCTCCCCCCCCCCCACAAAAAGAAGGGCAGTTCAGAAAGAACAGATAAGAAAAAGTAAAAATTAAAACCATTCCTAATGCCACTAGAATAGTCAGTATGCTTTCATTTGGGTATATTTCCTCATCTTTATCTGGGTGAGCATGCATTTTATATGCAAGTACAAGGCTTATGCCTTCATACAATACAAAATCTAATCTCCACATATGTGTATGTTTGTGTATGTATGTGTATATATATACATATATATGTGTATGTATATTTTTTCATAGATATGTAACATTCTACAGTACTACAGTGTTTATAAGAAACCGCCAACAGCTACATGTAACCATTCTGAGTTTGACATTTAGATGTAAACATATATGCTATACACATGTAACATTTTACACTCCCAGTCTTTTCCATATATAGTGATTATTGCTTAGGATAGATCCCAAACCCTGAAAGGGAAACACCAGGTTGAAGGGAAAAGACAAGTTTTAAGCCCTTTAGGGATGGTTCCTTTCTATTCACCAAGACCTGCAGGGCCCAAGTGCACCCCAAGAAGAAGCTTGCAGACAAGCACAGCTGGGACATTACAGCTATGCATCATCCCCTCCCCCCCCAACCCTGCAGTGACAGCTTGGCCTTAGGTATGAAGTCAGTGCCAAACCCAGAATTTAGCCTCATTATATTTAATCTCAAACATAATCTCTTGATGTGGCTGGGGAGATGACTCGGTCAAGCACGAGAATATGAGTGTAATCCCCAGACCAGCCAGGAGTGATGTGCACACCGGGCGAGGCATTGGCTGGCCAGCCAGTCTTGTCAAATCGCTGACCCTCAAACTCAGTGAGAAACCTTGTCTTAAAACTAAAGTGGAGAATGGTTGAGAAGGACACCTGTTGAATTAATTTGGTTTGTGAAATAACCAGGCTATTTAAAGATAAAACAAGATTATAGGGGGCAAACTCACGAAACAGGAACAAGAAGTCCAAGCTCAGCTATGCTGTGAGGGAACCACACAGAGAGAGCACACCTGGGCCATGGGCAATTTTTTCTCCAGGTCCCAAAAGCCACACCCTAACTTGGTTCCACCTCTTAAAGATAATTGGTTGACAAAGAGTCCCCATCAGACACCGGATGTTAGCCTGTGGCACACGTGCACACACGCGTGCGCACACACACACACACACACACCACTGCACACTGTGAACACAACCAATGCACGCACAGTAAGGAAGGCAATGCTACAAGACTGGACATGATGGAGGACACACTGGCCTACCTCTTCAGGTTCTTTTGATGCCAAACAATTCTAAGGGGTGGGGATGGAGCCTGCCTATTCCATAAATAGATGAAGCCACAAAAACTTACGGGTTGGAGCTTTGGAACTTTCTTGTGGCTTGGTGCAAAATCCATTGATCCTCTTCAAGTCAGTGTTTCTGGTAGACCTTAGAGACGAAGAAGCATTTCTTTCATATAACCTAAAGCAATGTCCTAGAAAAGAGAGATACATATTTCAGAGAGAAAATGTGATATTTTCTCAAGAAACACTTGTAAGCAGCTGAATGTGTGGTGCAGGTTTGTAATCCTGGCACTCAGGAGGGAGAGCTGGGCAGAAGTTTGAGGTCAGCCTGGGCTACACAGTGAGTTTCAGACCAGCTATACAGCAAGACACTGTCTCCCCATCCCTGTCCCCCAAGAAGAAAGGACAAGTCTGCAAGTTTTCAGTTATATACACAAAATACAAATCAACTCATAGAAGTTGGGTGTGGTGAAACAGAACTTGCAAGGTTGAGGCAGGAGGATTTCACATTCAAGACCAGTGGGGTTACATAGTGAGTTTACAGTGTGCCAGGGCTACTCTATCTCAGAGAAACAAGCAAACCAAACAGACAAAAATTCAGCTCTTTCATAAAACTGAAGTTAGCTCATGTAGAATATACAATATATGTAAAGCATACAAGCTACACCTGTGTAAGAGATGACTAAGGTATATGCTTGGTGCTATTTCAAAATATAATTGCTTTGCTGATTAAAAATAAAATTTAGCCATTTACATCCCTTTAATCCCAGCACTTGGGAGGCAGAGGTAGGTGGATCTCTGTGAGTTCGAAGTCAGCCTGAACTACAGAGCAAGTTCCAGGATAGCTAGGGCTGTTTGTTACATAGAGAAATCCTGCTTTGGAAAAAAGGGAAAAAAAAGAAATAGGAAAGAAAGGAAAGAAGGAAGGAAGGAAGGAAGGAAGGAAGGAAGGAAGGAAGGAAGGAAGGAAGGAAGGAGAGAGAAAGGAAAAAAATGAATTACAGTATATTTATCAGTAAATTCTAGCAGGTCCTTTCCCCAGGTGTTCACTCATACTTACAGCATGGCAGTATTACTTCTCTATCTCTTAAAGACAGGCAGTGGAAGTTCGTAAAGAATCAAACTGGAGGTCTGTTTTGTTTTGTAAACATCTTTATTTGTGCTTTGCATTACATCACAGACCTAGGTGTTTGGGGGCATAGTGGCACTTGTCTGTGATCCCAATCTTGGGAGGCAGAGGCTCAAGGAGCAGAGTTTGAGGTAATTCTCTGATACATGAGTTGAAGGCTAGAGTAAGACTTTGTCTCAAAACACTAAGCCTCCTTCCTCCCCCACCACAGGACCCACATGACAATTTTGTCAGTAGTGATGCTGTCACTTAGTGAGTTGACCAGAAGGTGCTACCCCACCCATGCGACCCCTCAAAGCTCTGCGTCACCCACCTTTCCTTTGTGAGCAGCAAAGGTAACTGCTTATTTAATATGAATTGCAAGATGGTGGCATTCTTTCCCACATCATTGGGTTGTCCTTAGGTTCAGGATTAACAGGATCATGGGA
>NC_022010.1:66759123-66789246 GCF_000317375.1 Microtus ochrogaster
TTATTTATTTATTTATTTATTTTCCAGGACAAGGTTTCTCTTTAGAGCCCTAGCTCTGTAGACTAGGCTAGTTTCAAACTCAGAGATTCGCCTGTCTCTGTCCCCCCTCCCCCGAGTGCTGGGATTAAAGGTGAATGCCACCATAGTCTGGCCAGTCTTTTATATAGAACCCAGGACCACCATCCGGGGTGGCGCCACCTATCAATCACTAATTAAGAAAATGCCCTACAGCCGGATCTTCTGGATGGATTTTTCTCAATTGTGGTTCCTTCTTTCAGATCACTCTAGCTTGTATCAAGTTGACATAAAACTAGCCAGCAGAGAGAGAAAAAAAAAGATACCTTCTTGAAAGAATACTTTTAAGAAATACATTTTGGTCAGAAGCTTTTGCCTTCTGTATGAATAATTTAACCAATTAAGCAGAATTAAAGCAGAGACATCCACCAAGTTTGGCGAGAGTGGGAGAAAAGGGGAGTCATGTGTAAGGCCATGACATGAGACAGCAGATCCAATACAGGCCTTCTGAGAGCCAGCAGAGAGCAGAAGAGCCCAGGAAGGGAGCATCTGGGAAGCACCAGTGAGCAGGAAAGCAGGCAGGAAGGGGTAAGTGATGGACCTGCTGGGTCCCGGCACTAGAGAGAAGGCCAAGGCTTCTTTTGTGTACTAGTGCTTTCACAGCTCTATGGGCAGATGGGCATTCACTAGAGGATAAAAAGCCTGCCTGGGAGTTTCAGAGCCTGGCAGATTGGAATGGTGGCTTTAATCGTGGTCACTCTTTCCTCCCTCCCTGGCTCATATTGTGGAGTCCTGAACCCATATAGATAAGGTATGTGAGGCTGTAGTTCTTTTGGTATCTTTGTCTGGTTTGGCATCAGGATAATGTGCCCTCATTAAATGAATCAAGAAGTGATTCGAGATGGGAAGTTCACGATGTAGCCCAGGCTGGCCTCTAACTTTCAATCCTTCTGCCTCAGCCTCCAGGTGTTGAGATTACAGGAGTACAACACCACATCCTGCGTGAAAACTCTGCTTTTGTCTGTCCTTCCTTCCCACCCCACCCCCTTCTCTTTCCTTTTGTGCCCGACTGGGGATTCAACCCAGGCCCTTGGCCATACCAGGTAACCACTTTACATTGGGCTATCTCCATTTCCAACCTTTTCTGCTGTCCTTTTTTAAAGAGTTATAAAGGATTAGTTCTAATTGTCCTTAAGTGTTTGGTCAGTTGTTTTAAGAAAAGATTTATGTATTTTTTTATGTATGTATTTATGTATTCATGTATTTTTATGTAATTTGCATGTATGCCTGCATGACAGAAGAGAGTATCAGAGAGAAGAGGGGATCAGATCCCATTACCATGTGGTTGCTGCTAACTGAATTCAGGTCCTCTGGAAGAGCAGCCAGTGCTCTTAACCACTGAGCCATCTCTTGGGACAGTTGTTTTTTTTGGGGGGGGGCGTGGGTGGGGAGGCAGATTCTCTCTGTGTAGCTTTGGAGCCTGTCCTGGAACTAGCTCTTTTAGACCAGGCTGGCCTCAAACTCACAGAGATCCACCTGTCTCTGCCTTCTAAGTGCTGGAATTAAAGGCGTGTGCTGCCACCACCCGACCCTTGGGTCAGATTTTTTTTTAAATATTTTTTACTCAGTTTCAGTAATTTTGGGTATACAATTATTTGTAGTATTATCTTGTACTCTTCATGTCTTTGGCCACAGAAACGTCTGCTTAGCTTAGCGATCAGCTAAAAATCAGACAAAGTCTCCCACTGACAAGCCCTGGGAGCCTCTGCAGCCAGGCTCTGAGGTAATAGAGTATGTCTTGCCCTGAGGCAGGCAATTCCCCTCTAAGCCAATTCCTGCTTACACAGAACCTAAATGAGGCAAGGGAGGAAAGCTCTGGACCTTCCTTGGCCTTTCCTGACGGAGTACTTCCTGCATTCCATCCCAGCAGCAGCCAGAGCTCGTCAGGCCAGAACAGACACCTTCCTAGCTTTTCCTTCTAAATGTTTCCATTTACCCAGCTATCTCCTCTGCACTACGCTCAACAAGCACAATGGGCAGTTTTCATATACGTCCCAGAGACAGAGCTGTTAGCACAGCTCAGAATCAGGAGAAACACAAACTCTGTGAGAGGAGTTTCCTGCAAACCGCTACACAGGTCAAATGGCAAGAGAATCTCTGGGATCTGGGTGGGAGGCCACTAACCCCTTCTGCCTTCATCAGCTCCTGCTAAAACTACAGTTGCAGTTGCTGGTGTTCCAAGCTACTGTGAAGCTGACGGGAGAACGGAATGAACCAAGTTAAAGCTGGCAAGTCTGGGGCTCTTAGCACAGTTCACTCCGTTTTCTTGAACAATGCTCTTCAGACCACAAGACCTTGCAAAATCTTGGTGGTTTTGATTTACACAATGGCGGATTTTCAGAGGTCCTCACCCTCTGTACAGAGTGCCTGCTCATAAGAGACCCCACTCTTCCACTTCCTGGTCTGACCACACCAGCGCTGCCTAGGGTGGCAGGTGTGCCCACGTCCAAGGAGATGCGATTGCTTTCACCTGTTTCCTCACTCTGACTAAGGTAATGCGATATCACAGCACCAGCGCTGATTTGAGGGTGAACTGGAAAAACAAATGAGAACATCTGGCAGGACATGGGACATGCGGCAGGCTCTACACATCTGGTTCACGTTCCAACATCATTCAAAAGTAATCTCTACAGCACTTTTCAGCCACCCCAGAGGGCAGAAGTCCTGACCAGGACAGTTCCCAGGCTGTGAGGTGTGTGAAGACGCCCTTCAGTGGTTCTTCATCCTACAGACAAAAGCACACACTGCTCAGATCCTCAAAGCTCAGTGGAACCTGAGTTAGCTGCAGGCCTGTTTGAAACATACCACACAGCTAGTGACTGCTAATTTTTTTCTTCTCTTCTCTTTTCTCCTCTCTCTTATCACACAGGGTCTCATGATGTAACCCACACTGACTTGGAACTTAACAGCAATACCCCTCAGTGCTGGCATAGCAGAATGAACTGGCATACTCACGGGAAATATACATTTCTAACAACTCCTAGGGTGTAAGACCACTGCTGGCAGAACTGCGCTTTGAGAATCTAGTACCCCACCTCCACCAGTGGTGGTAGAATATATAGAACATGCTGGGCAGTGGTGGCTCATACCTTTAATCCCAGCACTCGGGAGGCAGAGGTAGGCGGTCTCTGTGAGTTTGAGGACAGCCTGGTCTACAGAGAGTGAGTTCTAGGACAGCTAGCACTGTTGCACAGAGAAACCGTGCCTTGAAAAACAAACAAAAACCATACACACACACACACAAAAATTTGTTTTTTACATATATAAAACACACACACACACACACACACACACACACATATATATATATATAAAAAACATAAAACTTGCCATTTCACCTCTTTTAAGTGCCTGACCCAGCTGTACCAAGTAGATTTGGTTAAACCAGGAAGCCACTGATTTAAAGTGACCTATAAGGACACACCCTTTGCAAGGCTAGGCTAGGGCAGGATAAGTGGAGCTCACTAGACAGACTTTGCTCTCTAAACAGAAAATGGGAGAAAGGCAGCAACTGTTTCCTCAGCAGCTCCTTTCCAAAGAGAACAGAAGACAGACAGCCACTCACTCAGTTCTGCAGTAATAATAAAAGCAAAAACACCAGCCTGTGGAGTACTCGGCAGTTATCAGCCACAGAAATGCATGTGGAGATAGTCATTCACTCACCCAGCAGATAGTAACAAAGAATATACTATGTGTATGTAAGCACAAGACACTTTTGGCAATATATAGAACAGATAAAAATCTGTGCCATTATGACCTACATTCTAGTGTGAACGAACGAACACACACACACACACACACACACAAACACACACAGTCAGAAGTGCCAGAAAGGAAAAACTAAATGAAGGAGGACACTGGGAAACAACATAGATGTGTTTGAAATGAGTGTGTGATACTTTAGTCAGGAAAGTCTCTTTCACAATGTTACTTGTAGCTTCAGGGACCATGAAGGGACCAGTGAAAGCAGAAGGGGGTAAACGATGGGAGAGAAGTTGTCTGTGAGACCAGAGGTACCCTGGACAAAAGTGGGGTTAGGGGTTTGAAGACCTAGATCAGAAACATCTCCCCGACTTTCCTTACTGCTACTTCACACTATGACAGTAACTTCTACTTCTCCAAAAGATAAATGCTGATGGACACACACGCACATATGATCAATTATACACATCAGAAATGTAACAGACTAGTGTAAAAATAATTTTTAAATGTCACTACTACTGAAGACAGTTGTGAGCTACTGTTTTGATTTTATAACAAAATGAGAGCACAAAGAAGCCAAGTTTCATTAAGACTTTCCTTTTTGGTCCCTAAGAGATAAAACACATTGCCCCAGATATCCAGGACAGAAATTTTCCGTTCTCTGGAGGATCAAAATTACAAACACACAAACCAAAAGAAAAAAAAAATAGCCCTTTAACCCTGTTGGTGTACGAGAAGCCTTGTTGGTCCCTGGCTGACCAGAGCTCAGTCCCAAGAGCCCTAACAGGAAGTCCAATGAAGCCTCACGGTTGCCCGGAAGGCTCTGATGAGCACATTGCTGGTTATTTCTAGGAGTAGAGGTTCTCAAAGGTGTATTGGCTTTAATTCTTGCACTCGGGAGGCGGAAGCAGGTGGATCTCTGTGAATTCAAGGTCAGCCTGGTCTACAAAGAGAGTTCTAGGACAGCCAGGGCTACACACACACACACACACACACACAAAAAAAAAAAAAAAAACCCTGTCTCAAAAACCAAAAACCAAGCTGCTGGATCCCTCTGCCAAGTTTCTCATAAAGTAGATCTGAGTGGACCTGAGCATGAATGTTTCTACAATGTCCTAGACAGCTGACACCGTCTGTTACAGACTCTCGACAAGTATTGCTGGCTGGGTGGGGGTTGGGGTGGGAAGTGAGGATCCAGACAGTCATGGGCACACAGTTAATCACAGTACTTGGGAGGCAGATTTCTGAGTTAGAGGCCAGCCTGGTCTACAGAGCAAGTTCCAGGAAAGCCAGGGCTACAAAGAGAAACCCTGTCTCAGACAAACAAACAACAAATATAAATATATATAATATATGAATGAATGAAATATAGGCACTCAAGTACTCATATCATATTGTCTTTACCCTATACTTATGTAAGATGTTACGTATTGATATTTCATATGAAAATAGTTAGAGAATTTGAAGTTATCTTACATACCGCAATACATCTGAACTGGGAGAGAAAAATGAAAGACTGGGCACAGGAAACGCATTCAATTTAGGCTAGAATAAAGACATGCCGATATGACTAATGTGTCCTGGTAGCAAGGAGAAAATTACAAATGGTGGAACATGTTTTGTTAGTCTAAGACAGTAGTTCTCAACCTTCCCAATGCTGAGACCCTTTAATACAGTTTCTCATGTTGTGGTGACCCCCAACCATAAAATTATTTTTCTTGCTACTTCATAACTGTAATTTTGTTAGTCATGAATTGCATATAAATATGATATGCAACCCCCGTGGAAGGGGTCATGATTGGGAACCACTGGTCTAGGCCTTTGCTGTTCTCAGATGGGGCTAGCACCTCAAGGAGCTTGTTTAAAAGCGTAGCCAGTTCTCACTCAGACCCTACAATGTAAATCTACACTTTGAGTGAGATGAAAGATTACTTTTGAGATGCACACACTCATATCCATTTCAACAGCTGTTGAGGACGGTGTGATGGACACCTGGAAACCAATGCTGCACACCGCTAGGTCTGGGCAGTGTTTCTCAGGCTGAACCAGGAGCTCCACAGAGACGCCACAGAGACGCGGCTGCTCACAGCCAGCTGCAGACGTTCAGGACTCCGCCACCAGACCTTTGCAGGATTCCCCAGTGGTTCTGATGTGCAGCCCTGTTTCTACAGTCTTCAGTTCCTGCCTTGAGTTCCTATCCTGGCTTTCCCTCAATGACTGTGATGGAGACATGTAAACCAAATTTCCTCTCCAAGTTGGTTGGTCAGTTGTTTTTAAACTTCCATATATATTTAAATTTCATGTGTGAGTATTGTGCTTGCATGCATGCATTGCACCATGTGTGTGCCTGATGCTCTTGGAGGTCAGAAGAGGACATCAGATCTTCTGGAACTGGAGTTACAGAGGTGGTGAGCCACCGTGCTGGTGCTAGGAACTGAACCTGAGTCCTCAGTAAAAACAAGTGCTCTTAACTGCTGAGCTCTCGGAAGTCACCAGCCAAACTAAGACACCAGGATACAACTGCAAAACTTAATGCCTTTGTCTCTGGTTGGAGCAGCGGCTCTGCCATACACACCATCAGCCTCTTTACTGCTAATGCTCAATTCCTTACTCCAGACGCTGGAATCCTGCTGGAGTTTGTCTGCAGAGCACAGACCCTAACACAGCATCTGATGATGTCTGTGGACATGGTCCTACAGTTCTATCTTTTCATGTCCTGGCGGGGGCAGCTTTCTTTCACACCTCTCTTCCCCAGCACCCAGCTGCCCTCTGTGGTTCCCACAATGGATGACTGAAGCTCACTGCACAATCCTGAGACAATTTGCTCAACCACCTTATTCCCCTTTTCCCTCCTGTTCCAGGCCAGGAAATTCTATGACCTTGGCTGGAAGAAGCCGTTTCTGAGGCAACAATGTTCCTCTCCCATGTCCCATGGAAAGATCTTTTTTAATTTATGTAAACAATGAGGCAGTTCTCAAATGAGCCCTCAGATGCCTGTTTAGCCCTTTGAAACTGGAGTACTGCTGATGCTATCACAGTTGTGACAGGAAAGGGCAAATCTGAGGATTTTTTTGTGTGTGAGCCAATTTTAAATCTCGAAAGGAAAAAAAAAGATACACAGTATCCCAGGGATAGCTAAGTCCTACACATCAGTTAATACTGTTTTTTGTTTAATTCACTGAAATTGCATGTTAAATTTTAAGTGTTCAGTAGTCTTAAAGGAGTGAGTAAGTTACAGCAATCACATCTCTCACAGGCAGATGCTCTGGTCCACAGAAGCAAAGCTGAACTGCTCCGAAGACTCATAACAACGACACAAACAAACCTATCTATAATGTGCACCGAGCTTGGTCCAGATGCGACCCAGTGGCTCGGAAATTCACATCTGCAGCTTTTCTGACGGGGGACGGATCCTTCTGGCTTCAAACCCTGGTCTGCATTGCTTCTGTGCGTGTCACTGCCTTCTGGAGTTGCTTGCGAGGCTGTGCCAGTGACACCGTGATTTTCTACAGGTTGTCCAAAATGAGTGACACCACCAGACCAAACTCATGTGGCTCTGGGTACCGTGCTCCCTATGCTCCCCCACAGCAGAGAATCTTCATCTGCCACCTCCTCCTCCCTGCAAAAAGCTCTGCCAAACACGCAGAGCAGTTTGAACATAGAGAACAGTGTTTCAGGAACAGTCCTCAGTGCAGAAACCAGGGCAGGCCTGAAGAGAGAAGGGAAATTTGGACAGAGCATCTGGAGGGGAAGGCACGGGCATGGAACCCTTCTTCAGGAAGCGTGTCCACGCTGCAGCCCAAGTGGGTGACATGCAGGAAACAGGAGAGCCCTGATTACAGGGAAGAACCAGGTGATGGGAAACAGAACCAGGGACAGAACAGGCTGACACTGAGATTTTTAGGCTGGCTGAACTCCTAACTACCATTTGTAACATTAGATCCATGGGAAGAAAAATTTCTGAGTTGAAAAAAAAAAAAACCCTACAAACTTATAAATAAATCTTTGGGACCTGGCCAGTTTTTTAATAAAGGCCTTAAACTGCTACTGGAATCTCATGGTCCAACTATAATAAGATGGAGCCACTCTTTCTTGTCCACCACTCCCCTGCACATCCTGCACACTCCCAACAGTGGCTGCTTGAAACTCTCTAGGCCTCAGCTGCTGGCTTTCGTTTTATGATAGAAAACAGGCTCCGATTCCATTTGTTTTTTCTCACACTTCCCTGCAGACTCAGAAGAACACAAATCCCTCTTTCTGATGTGGTGACTCCTTCCATCTAGGACCCCCTGAGCAACATTGTGCCTAGCTCACAGCACCTCTATTTCCTCCCTGTCCACTGCCTTCTTCCTGCCAAACATCACACGCCCATCTTAAGAACAAAATACAACTAAACCACCTTTACATTATAAAAGTTTTACAGACAATTTGGAGGACACATAAAGGTACGGATGTGAAAGCCCCGCCTGTCATAGCTCCCAGGAAGAACCTGCTGTGTTTCTTTCCAGACTTTCTTATGCTCACATAATCAGATACTCTTATCTAGATTATGGCAAAAAGCTACAAATACTACTACTGGATATCAGAAACACCTCTGATAGACGTGTAACACCCAACGCAGATGGTAACTGAATTTAATCACACCCAGTCTGTCTCAATCCATCTGCCTACTTCGTTCTCTCTCTGAAATGGGGGACTCAATGTTGCCCAGGCTGGTCTTGAACTCTGGCTTCAAGTAAACCTCCGGCCTCAGCCTTCTGAACCTGTACCTTCCTCTATAAATATCTGTAATGGTATTTCTGATGATCTCCTAAAGATCACACAGTGGAAGGTTAAAGAGCAGAAGTAGCCCCTTAAAGTTCATTATATAACCAACTGCTTCCAGGAAGGCAGAAGCAACCTATGTTCAACCAGCAGACAGCGAGCATTTCTGTCTCGTGCCACAGTAAAATGGAGGTCCATGATCTGGGAGAACAGTCACCATTTTCAACAGGTCTATAAATATATTAGTCTTCCTTTCACAGGTTACATGAGTAAGAGGCATGAACTGATTACCTTCACGTCACTACACATGCCACACACAGTTCTTCCCGAGCACTACACTGAAATGTTTTAACTGCCCCATCATGTTTGACATTCTCATCATTAGCCTCTCTCTCTACCCTTCCTACCTTTGTGGCCACTGGATTCTACATATCTTATCCTTCTTAAAGAACCCAACCCCTCCCTCCATTACCTACAACATTCTCTTCTGTGCCACTTTTCCTTTCTGTTGTTGTGCTAAGACAATGACCAAAAGCAGCTTGGGAGAAAAGGGTTTATTTGGCTTACATAAGGAATGTCAGGGCAGGAACTCAACAGAAACAGAGGAAGGACCAGAAAGCCTTGGGTTGTTCTGCCTGCTTTCTCGTATGACCCAGGACCACTTGCCCAGGGTTGGCACTGTGCACATTGTGCTGGGTCCTCCCACACCAATCATTAATCAAGAAAATGTTTAGAGCCGGGTGGTGGTGGCGCACCCCTTTAATCCCAGCACGTGGGAGGCAGAGGCAGGCGGATTTCTGTGAGTTCGAGACCAGCCTGGTCTACAAGAGCTAGTTCCAGGACAGGCTCTAGAACCACAGAGAAACCCTGTCTTGGAAAAACCAAAGGAAAAAAAAAAAATGTTTTGAAGACACGCCCACAGGCTAATCTGATGGAGGCAAATCGTCAAGTGAAGTTCCCAGATGACTAGTTTCTGTCAATTTAACAAAAACTAACCAGCACGGTTTCCTTTACCACTAGTCTCAAAGATATGTTTTAGTATTATTTTTTTTTTAAGGCAGGGTTTCTCTGTAGCCTTGGAGACTTCCTGAAACTGGCTCTGGAGACCAGGCTGGCCTCAACTTACAGAGATCCACCTGTCTCTGCCTCCCGAGTGCTGGGATTAAAGGCATGCATCACCACCGCCCGGCTCTGTTTTTTTTTTTTATATTTATTTATGTGTATGCATGCACATGATGTGGTGTTGCTGCAGAGGTCAGAGAATAACAAAATAGTAATACCTATAACACAGCAATACATCCTCTCTGCCCAACTAAGAGGTCTTTGAGGGCCTTCCTGACTGTTTCCCCTTATGTTCTTCCTGCTTTGTATGTGTGTATTTATGGCGGGGTCTTATGTTGCTCACACTGGCCTTGAGCATGCAATAAACCTCCTGCCCTCCTGCCTCAGCGCAGATCTTAGGACAAACAGGCATGCATACAATGCCTGCCTTCCACCTTTCTTATTTCTAACAAACAGCCATTCCTGCAGTCCTTCACACTGGAAACTTACAGAGTTCATCTTAAAAAAAATATTTTGGTTGGAGAAATGATTCAGTGTTAACAGCAATTCCCAACACCCACACGGCTGATCACAATCATTTGTAACTCAAGTTCCAGGGGATCCGACGTCCTCTTCTGGCCTCTTCAGGTACCTTATGCATGTGTGCACAGACATACAATATAGCATCTAAAAGTTTATTTTTAATTCTAGATATGTGTGTGTGCATGTGAGTGCAAGTACCTGTGAACGCCAGAAGAGGGCACCAGACACCCTGGAGCCAAAGGTGAACTTCAGTCCCCTGCAAGCGATGTGATTACTCCTAACCACTGAGTCATTATTCTAGTCTCATCAAGCTATCTTAAATAGTCCACGCCTCCTGAATCATTACTCTCTTCAGTGCATGTCTCTGTTGCCGTTTCCATCAACACCTCACACATAGCTTACTGTAGCACTTCACAGGTTCAAACAATGCATCCCGTACAGCTACCTTGTTAATTTTCCAGTTTAACAAAAAAGATTTATGCTTTGTAGTCTTTTTTTTTTTTTTTCCCAAATCCATCAAGTTCAAGCTCCTTACAAGCTGACACCTTTTCTCCTACTGCCTCTAGGGTAATCTGAGCTTTTCCTTGGTCCCCCTCCCCTCTCCAGACCCATAACTACCCTTCTGCTTTGCCCATATCACTAGCCTTTCTGTTCCAATGGAGCCCTCAGTTGATAATCCTATCCCACTAAACCTTCCCTTTTCTAAATTCTAAAGTCAGTAGTGTAATGGCTCTTGAGAGGAAGAAAGGCAGGGAACTTCTGACCTATAGTGTTTACCAGTAACTCTCAGCAAAGCAGACTTTAAGCTGCCAATGTGACATTACCACTTTTGAAGTTGGGGGTGGGGATGTGCCCAATACCAGCAGGACCCAGCCCAGCAGCACTCACAGTCTGGTCTGTAATCTAGAGCTTAACACATGCTATATGCCCGCTAGTGCATTTCATGAGCTGGTTTATACACTGCAATAAACTAGCCCTAGGAAGTGAGCATTGTGCAGGACACACAGCATATGCTCAAACAGAAACCTGCTGGCACCACCTAGAGCAATACGATAAGCCAAAATAGGAGCAGTTACAATGGATGTGATCTCATTTAGGGTTGCTTAGCAAGAACAAATAGAAGAACAACGAAGAAGCAAACTGCAATGGAAATAAAATCAGAGTCATGTCCCAGCTTGGCACCTAGGTGGCCCTTAGCAAGTAAATTCCCTTCCTAAGCTTTGTTTCCTCCTCCAGCAGGGGTGGTGAAGCACACCAGAAATCCGAGTACTTAGGAGACTGGGGGTTCCAGGGAAGCTGGGCTGTCATGAAGTCCTGTCTGAAAAAGCAAAAAGTATAGAAGTTCCGTCATCTATTTCACCTAGGGGACTAGATGACGTCTCAAATATTTCTCCAGTGCTCTGGGATATGGGATAAACAGAGAGGAGAAGCCCATGGTCTTTTGCCCCGGTAACAGCAATGAAAATAAGGTCACTGTAAAAGCTGACAGTCAAAGGAGCATAGGGCACTAAGATATGACGAACATTCCGGTAAGTCCATTCATTCTTCTGGCTCAGTCATCCTACCGAAAGATACAATGTCCTGGAACTGGAGCTGGATCAATAGATAAGAGAGCTTGCTTGCTATGCAAGCATGAGGACCCGAGTTCGCCTCCCCAGAGCCAATGTAAAAGGTCAGACGTGGTTACTTAGTGTAGTAACAGTAGCACTGTGAGGCAAGGAGACTGGAGGATGACTGGGGTGGCTGCCTGCCTAGCTCCGGTTCAGTGAGAGGATAAAGTAGGTAGATCAGGACACCTTACGTCCTTCTCTGACCCTCACACAGGCACACAACGTGCAAACAAACCTCTGCATACAACACACACACACACACACACACACACACACACACACTTAAAAAGATACAATGTTTTAAAAGTTGTATCTATTTTATTCAACTTTCAGGAGAAGAGATGTGAAAACTCACCTTATATTTGCTCAAGCCAAGATATTTCCTAGTGTCCTTCCATCAAAGCAATGTGTGCTAACAGATGCTGACAAGCACCATTTAGCCTCCAATTTTCCATTACTGCTCCTTAAAAGAAGCTGCACTGCTCTGGGAAACGGATGGAAGCCCCAAGCCCTTTCTCCTACTTGTGCGCAATCACAACATTTCAGATGTTCACAAGACCTGCCATCTGTGGTGGCGTCCAAACACTGCAAGTCAGCATCCACACAATAAACAACTCAAGTCCGCCAGGCGGCTTTAATCCCAGCACTTGGGATGCACGATCTCTGTGAGTTCGAGGCCAGCCTGGTCTACAAGAGCTGGTTCCAGGACAGGTTCCAAAGCTACAGAGAAACCCTGTCTCGAAAAACAAAACAAACAAACAAAGACCCACAACAACAAAAACCCAACTAAAGTCCATAAATGCTCTATGCTGTTTGCAAAGGGAGTCCACCCGAGATTGCCAATGGAAGTGGTTAAAGCACAGCTCTATTTTGTAAACTGAGTTGGGGTTATCTAGAACTCTATTCTCCTAGAAGACTACCTTATTATGAGTAACAGTCTGGATAAGACAATAATGCCTGGATTCAATTTCTGAGCTACACATACTTGGTCGATGTTCTCGAAAGTTCATTTGCTTAGGCAAGCATACTCCAACTTCACAAACACACTAGCATTTCTTGAGTTCCAGCTCGAATTAAGGGACCCCAATTGCACTTGGGAGTATCTCCGTGAGTTCCAGGTCAGTCCTGTCCACACAGGGAGCTCCATGCCAGCCAGGGCTGCACAGGGACTATCTCAAGAAAACAAAAAGAAGCCCCAACTGGTCGTGTGACTGTTAGACGTGTACAGAGCCCAGTAGCACTAACAGCAGCGAGGGCCACGGATAACAAACCCACTGCCTCCCTTGGGCCATCACATTTCTGACCGAGTGCTGCTGGACAAGTTTATTTAGCTCTGTGACTGACGCTCATTTATAAGGACTGGAGGGAATGATAAGGCCTGAGGGGGCTGCCGTGCAAATCAGAGAATGTATGTGAAAGCACTGAGGAATGATACAGGCAAAGGAAATCACCGGAAGGCGCTCACTCCACAGCAGACAGTCACAGACCACGCAGAAGCAGTTGCTCACAACAGCCTGGCCATCCAAGGTTTCCCCATCAGAAGTAAAATAATTTGTTGCTAAATTGTGCAAGGAATTCTGTCTTGGTTAAGGGCCCAAGAGTGGCATTCCAAAACGTCAGAAATCTGTGGAGACAGTTTAGATTCCCATGATGTGTGCTACAGTCTCGGGTCTAAAAAAAATACCCACTGGCAGACTTTCTTCAAGTAGTAAGTGGTTTCTGAATAACTCACAGATTGTTGATTCTTTCGCTTGCTCTGCTCAAAACTTTATAATACTTAATAAAAATGTACACAAAAGATTTTAGATGAATTAGCTCCTAACGGATACAAATCAAAACCAGTAATAGAATGAGGGCTAGTGCTCTCTCTCTTCTCTCTCTCTCTCTCTCTCTCTCTCTCTCTCTCTGTTTTAAGCAGAGTGGGTTTTAGTGTTTAGGGGTGTAAGCAAAGCTGTCCCGTTGAAACACATCTCCCAGCCGGTAGAAACCAACCTTTCCATTGGCTATTCCTCAAAAGTGTGCAGCTATTCTACATTTGCCATTCTTTGCATTGCCTCATTTACAATGTACATTTGCATTGCTCCAATAGCAAAACATGGGGCTATTCTTTCTTTAAAAACTAAATATCTCTTCAGTGATTTGATGCCGTGGAGCAAAAGATCATTATATAACGTGAAAGTTCATAAAGACGAGCCCAAGAGTAAGTTACCCACTAAAGGCCCTCAAGAATCAGGCTGTGAGCCCTCTGATTTCTCAACTTGATAATTCCAAGGCTCTCTAGATTTCCCCCAAGGCGGGACACATTCTCTTCACCAGACTCCAAAACACCCGAACGCTCCAGTGTTTTCTAAGAAAGCAGGCTACTGAGCTTGTATTAGCATAACACTTTCCCCTAAGAACGTGAAGCAGCTAATCGCACTATTGTTGAAAAGTAATGTACTCCCACCCACATCTAAGAAAACAGTTGCTGGTGTTCTGTCAGATCTTCAAGTCCCTCACCTAATGACAAGCAGTGGAGGAGGAAAGCTCAACTAGGATAACGGACGGGGGAAATTTCGGGTGGAAAGCAGAAGTTACAGAGATAACTCTGAGCAGGTGCTCGCAGGAGGAAGGGGACCGGGTCTCGGAGGCATCAAGGCACTAACTTAAGATGGGATCTGGGTGGATGAGATCCAGGGTCCCGGCTAGCCCCCACTCCCCCTGGTCTGCTTAGCCGCTGCTGTCCCTCCCACGGGTGCAAGAAGTAGGACACCCTCATCGGTGATGCCCCCTCCTGCCGCCCGCAGCCCCGCGTCTCACCAGCCGCCAGGCGCAGGCCGCGGAGGCTCCCCATGGCCGCCTGCTCCGCCGACGCACAGCACCCCTCGGCGGTGGCGGCGGCGCTGGCGCTCAATGTCACCGAGGGCCCGCGTGGGGAGGGCGCTGGGCGGGATGGGCGGGGCGAGCGTGACGCGGCGGGCGTGAGGGACGTGCGCGAAGGGTGGAGGACGCGGCCAGGTGCCCAGCCTGCCCGGGCCTGAAGACCGAGGAGAGGGTGACATGTGCCAACTGTGGAGTGCTGAGTAGAGTTTTAGGACGGTGCAAGCGAATCACACACGTGGGGGGACTCGGGGCCCAGGGCCCTGCGGTGTGCAGGCAACGGGAATGTCCCCGAGGGAACCCTGCTTCCACTTAGCGATTTTTAAAAAAGGACTTAGTCATTCTCACCGCTTGCCCACCCTCACTGTCCCAAACGCCCCTGTTTTTCGACGCTTTCTCCGGAGTCTCGTTCCTTATTAACAAGCACCCTATGCTCTAGGGACAGACTGGAAAGGCTCGGAGGAAGGCGACCCGCGCTCTCTGCTCTGGGCTCCCACTACTTGCTATCAGGCAGCACCGCGGACACATCTGCTCCACGGTGATTGGCCAGCGGCGGGGTCCTCGCGGTCGTCCAATATGGCGGCGCCCAGTGGCGGTGTGAACTGTGAAGAGTTCGCCGAGTTCCAGGTGATGAGGTTTTCCTCACGTGGCAGGCTTGTCCAGCCTTTTGTCCCCAGATCCTGTTTCGTGCTTTGGCCTGGGAGGGAGTGTGGACAAGTTGTGGGAAAAGCAGGCGGTTCCGAGCTTTTCTTTTAGGGGAACTTTGGAGGTCATGGGGGCTAGGGGTGGCCTTGGAAAGCGTAGCTGCTCGGTGCAGGGAGGTGGCTGAGGTCCTCTGCCTCATTCCGGAGTGCTAAAGCCGAGCTCGGAAGCTGTGGGTAGGAATTGCAACAGTTCAGCGGTTCCCCGAACTTAGTTCCTAGCTTTTGCAGTTCCTCTCCCACTTCTGAGTTGAGCTTTTGTGGGAGAAAAAGAAGTGTAAGGCCTTGTATGCTTGATAAAATATTTGTGATCGGGTCCTGTTTTGGTGAGGCAGACTATTTGAAAGCTTTGAGGGAGGGTTAATTCTCATATTTGGTTTGTGCTAATGCCTTCTTGATCCTGACACTTAAGGGAAAAAAAATGTGTCTTTTTGTACAAAACATAACGAAGGTCCAGAACTTAATACTTACCCAAGAATTCCAAGAATAATGATCTGGATGTTGATCAGTTTTCATGGAAGTTACTGGTGACGTGTTCTGATACTAGAGTTGAATTTTAAATCACGATTTTTAAGCTAAAGATAGTGAAGATTCGTTTCACATATCATTGTTGACCTACCTGTAATAATCTTAATACTCTGAGTAGTTTGGAGGTAGTGGTATTCTTAAAGATAACCTCATCAAATTGATGTCTTTGGCAAAAGATTTTTGGTTTTTCAAGACAGGGTTTCTGTGTAGCTTTGGAGCCTGTCCTGGAAACTAGCTCTTGTAGACCAGGCTGGCCTGGAACTCACAGAGATCTGCCTGCCTCTGCCTCCTGAGTGCTGGGACTAAAGGCGTGTGCCACCACCACCCAGCTTTGGCAAAAAATTTAATAAATATCGAACTTAAAAGGCAAAACCCCTGTTTACCCAGAACTGGCCTTGGCATGTCTTCTAACCTCCTTGT
This sequence comes from Microtus ochrogaster, assembly GCF_000317375.1. Classification (NCBI taxonomy): domain Eukaryota; kingdom Metazoa; phylum Chordata; class Mammalia; order Rodentia; family Cricetidae; genus Microtus; species Microtus ochrogaster. The sequence goes on from NC_022010.1 coordinate 66,775,367, forward strand.
AAATAGGTATTACTTTTTGTTCCCACCTCTTCACAGATAGGACCAGAACATACATGAAGATGCTATAATAATGTAAAACCTTAATATAGCTTAATTTTAGATGCATTTGGTAAAATTATAAGACATGGTTGACTGGAATTCTCACAAATTATTGATCAAAGTTTGCATTCTTAAGAGCTGTTAGATCATTTTATATGTAAGTATCTAACTATGGAAAGCCCTGCGCTCAATACCAGTGGAAAGAAACTGAAGGTCATATGTCTTTTTTTTATTGTAAATATTAGGTAGTTTTTACCCCATAATTACGAAAGAATCTGTACTGTAAGTGCCCTTGTATTCTTAATCTAAATTCTTATGTATCTGCTCTAACTATGTATATCTATTTATCCACTACTCAATCCATTAGTCCACCTTTTAATTTGAGGAGTTTCAAAGCCAGTTGCAAAAGCCGAGTGCTTTTAAATATGCTGCCTGCGTATCAACTGGATTCAGCGTTTGTTCGCTATTTTGGAGGGATATATTTTGAATATGATGTAGCCCACAGGTATTTATGAGTACTTGGCATAGTTTGATGTTGACATATACTTGTAAGGCAAATGTCTGTCAACATCAAAATAGATGCTTTCACCTTCAAAAGTGTTCTGATGGGCTTTCCTAGACAATCCCTGTCCCTTCCTGTCCAGTCCCAACTATTAGTACTACTCTGCTTTTGTTTTCACACAGCTCTGATTTTAGGCTTATTTGTAGAGAGTTTTAACTTTTCTTAAAGCCCCGCCCTGGAGCACTCCCAGAAAATACCTTATTTCCAAAGTGAGATGGAATCCAAAAAATAAAATTTAAAATTGAATGCTTCAACTCTTACTTTAACATACATTTGAAAATTCCTTGAGTACTTTTTAGTCTGCTCAAGCTGCCATAACTAAATACTACTGAGTGGGTGGCTTAAAAAACAGAAATGTGGTTGCCTGAGCTTTTGGAAGACTGGGGTTGGGGCTAATTTCTGGTGAGGTCTCTTCCTGCCTTGCAGGTGGCTGTTTTCTCACGATGGCCTCACACCTTTAGGCTGTGTCTGTGCAGTTGGACAGGGTCCCTAATGTCGCTCTTCCTCTTCTAATAAGTACCTCAGATTAGGGTTCCTGCCCTGTTGACCTCCATTTCTGTAGCTGTGTATATATGTATGTATTTGACAAGGTCTCACAATGTTGTGGAGCCTGGCCCAAATAATTCTGGCTCAAGAAGTCCTGCCTCAGCCTCTCAATGAAATTGAAACCAGTGTATGCCTGGTTGTGACCTCCACTTAACTTTCATTCCTAAAATCCCTATCTACAAGTACTTAGGGCTTTAGCATGCACGCCAGGCTACACAATTTAGCCACTATCAGGTTATCTACCAGCTACCAAGCTTTAGGAGGTATCATGGTGGACAGGGTATGAAAAAGGAGCTTTAAGTCTGGATTAAAACATGTAGAAGACAGTGAGCTATAAATGAAATGCATAAGAGCTCAAAAAGAAATATACCAAGAGGTCACAGTTGAGTTGGGTCTTAGGTAATACCGGTTGAATTCTAGGCAGAAGTTATAGCATACATTTCCTGTACAGTCATGCATTGCTTAACAATGAATGGGTATATATCCTGAGAAATGTGTTACAGGTGATTTTATGTTATGCATATGTGAGCATAATTAAGCCTTATCTAGGTTTCAGTTAATCCTTGTCATGGCTTTAGATCTTAGAACTTAGTTATGTGACCTGAAATTTACACATGGCCTAGATCCTAAATTCATTGGGATGCAATAGACAGGAGATCTGAGAAGATGCTATAAGTAGAAGAATAGTCTAATGAAGGAGAATATAACTCAATAAATGCACAGATCAGTAACAGCCACTTATTCCCATTGTCAAATGTTGCCCTCTGCACATGACGACATTTGATACACTTTTGTACTGGGCGTAGTGGCTCACAACTTTAATCCTAGCAGTTAGGAGGCAGAGGCTGTGGGATTAGTCATTTTTGCGGCTTTGGGATGTCTCCTTTCGTGAGTCACCTTTGTGTCCTTGTCTGAATTTAGGATCTAGGCCATGTGTAAATTTCAGGTCACATAACGAAGTTCTAAGATCTAAACATGGTGTGTCAATCCTTCCTAGAACCGGATCCTCTTGTGTGCCTCTAAGCAAAATCTTTGACTTGTACTTTTATCCCCAAATGCTTCTCTCTTCCAACCCCCTTTTCATGTTTGTCGTGTATTTGAACCCTCTGCTTCGTGACTTGAGCCTGACTTGTTCCTGAGCACATGCTCTTGTCATTTCCATGCTTCGTCCCCACACCTGTCACTTGGAAGTACCTTCCTTTCTCTCCAGGTGAGACCCAGGTCATACATCTCTTGGGAAAAATCAACTCACTGTTCCTTTTCAGAGTGCTTTATTTCCATTAGGAATGTATATTCAGGTGTACATAGATTATTTGGGTTGACTTTAAACCACCCAGCCTTTGTCCTAGATCTCCTGGAGTTGACATAAGGGCTCTGGTGCTTCTTCCACTGTAAGGAGGTGAGCCCGGAGAGACACTTACAGTCTTTTCTTATTCTTTCTCCTTTTTTGCAATCTATGAAATTTAATAATAACTTACAATTCTCAACACTCCTGGAATAAGTGTGTCATCAGTTCAGATATTATCATTGTTATTTTTATTCCTTTTCTGTAAAAATTATTACTATGTTAATGTGTGCGTGTGGGAAGGCACAGGGCATGCGTGTGTGGAAGTCAGGAAAGTCTGTGGAGTTAGTCCTTCCACCTTATGTGGATTCCAGGAGTGAACGTGGTTGTCAGGTTTGTGTACCGTGCACCCTCACCTGGTTGGCTCTGTGCACTTAAACTCCCTGCAGTGCTAAAATAGTCTGTCTTTGTGCTGTCTACATGGAGTGTTGCTGCTAACATGTGGGTCTCCAGCTTGTTAGTATGCTGCTGTAATTGGAGGTTTAAGATTTATTTTCATTTTGTCTGAATGGGCATTTTGCTAGCAGGTAGAGGACATTGGGTCCCTTAGGACTGGAATTAGAGATTGGAGACAGTTGTTAGCTCCCATGTGGATGCAGGGGATTGATCCCAAGTCCTTTGGAAGAGTAGTCAGTGCTCTTAACTACCGAGCCACTTCTCCAGCCACCAGAACTGAAGGTTTTAAATTATAAATTTCAGTTTAAATAACCTCACATGCTAGTATCTGCTGTATCAAAAGCCCAGCTCCAAATCATAGGTTGGGAATCCACCAGTACATAAGAAAGGGGGAAAATAGTCTACTTGGCAGCCCTCATTTGTAGATTCTGTTGATAAGATTGCAAAAATAGTGGGTGGGTTCAGAACCAACAAGATGGTTCAGCAGGTAAAAGTACTTGCCACACAAGCCTTATTACAACTGGAGTTGATTCTGAGAACTTATGTAAACATGGAAGAACCAAATCCACAGAGCTGTCAACTACATGCTCACCATGGAACATGTACACCCCACTCACTAATACATTTTTTTAAAGAGGTAGATTCCTTACCTAATTAATGTGGACAAAATTACCCAGTTAATGCAGACAAAAATTGTTATGTAAAGACGTTAATAGTTTGTCCACATTGTTTTATTGGGAGGATTTGTTTATCATGATTAAGTTATAGCCGGTACCTAAATGCAGAAATGGTTAAAGTTCAGCATCAATAAAAGCTCAACAAATTTTAAGCCGTATAATCTTTTCCCTGGATTGCTGTGTCAGCCTTCCAATTGGTCTCCTTACATCTATCCTGGTGTCCAGTCCACTTTCTAGGCAGTCGTTTCAGAACACAAATCTGATCATATAACCCCACCATTCTTAGAGCATTTCACTCATTTTCTTTTCTTCTCAGAAAATATTAAGATCCTGCAACATCCCCTACAGTAGTGAGTCCTGTCTTACACTGTATTTTCTCGTGCATTCAGCAGTCTATTTTAAGTGGCTGGCATGGGGCATCCTTGCAGTTCTTGAGCTCTTAATGATACTAAACCTGCTATAAATTTTCATTCCAGTTTACCACCCCCGTATTGTACCAGGCAGGCGTTGTGGTTTTTAAAAATACCACCAGTACGGGTTACCTGAAGGCATATTTGGTAATTTGTTAACAGTCCAAAAATAGTACACTGTACAGTTTAAAAACAAATCTTTTAGAAATATTTATATGTGTTTTACCTGCATGTATGTCTGTGCACTACCTACATGCCTAGTACCCTCGGAGCCTAGACGAGGGAGTGAGATCCCCTGGAATTGGAGTTGTGAATGGTTGTGAGCCACCTGTATAGCTAGGGTGCTAGGAAGAACCTGGGTCCTCTGGACAAGCATCCAGGTCTCTTAACCACTGAGCCATCTCTCGCTTTTATGTTCTTCCGCCATCTTCTCTGTGGTATCTGAGCCTTGGAGGGAGTGGTACTGATTCTAGGAACAAGCAGCCAGTTGTCACCTATTGTCAGGACTTTGACCAATTAGGAGTCTGTGCATTAACTCCCATCCACTGCCAAAAAGAAGCTTCTCTGACAAAGACAGAACAGCACTAGTCTATGGGTATAAGCATAAGTATTTAGAAGGCATCTTAGCAGTTGTCCGTTTGGCAAAAACAACAGTAGTAGGTTCCACTTTAGGGCCTGTGACCTCTTCAGCCATGGTTTCCTAACCAAGTTTACAGTACCAGGTGTGAGTTATGTGGAGCAGTCAACTCCAGTCAGAAAGCAGTTGGTTATCTCCATATGTCTTGCCTGGCAGGTTGTTGTTATTGTAATTTATGAGGCACACAGCTAGGTAAGATTGTCGATGACTTTTCCCTAGGAGCCTACATGGCACCTTTTGGCACTATGAAAGCTATCCAGCAGGAAGGATGCTTCTTGCTTAGTTCCTTCTTAGTGTCTTTATGTCCTATGACCAAAGTGTATGGTGTCCTCAGCAATTGGATCTTACCGTGTAGTCTGGTGGACAACTAAGAGTAATGATAATAACCTGTGTTCTTTGGGGGGCCACTAGGGCCTTACTGCTTGTAGGAGGTATCCTACAGTTGGCATTGGAATTTTTATATAATAATGTGGCTTTTGGGAGGACCGTTATCCACCCATGCAGGGAACCCCCTTTAAATTTTTTAAAAAACAAATTATATTTTTAAATAACTTAGAAAGTAGCTCTGAATAGGAATTTTTCCCAAGTCTTAGTTTGGTTTAACACTTCCCTCTAGCCTGTCTTCTCTGCCTGCCTTCCATCCTGCTCCAGCCTAACCCAGTCTTCTGTTCTACTCTCATGTCCGTGTGTCCTGCTGTCCCACCTCCTTTCCTTCTCTCTGATGTCCCCTTTCTAGCTCTCTGACCTCTGGATCCCAGGTTAAGATTTGAAGCTAGGTTCTGCATGCGAGAATGTTTGGTCTTTGGCAGAGGCGTCTCTTCATCTCCCAGCCAAGACAGCCCGGAGCCCCAACTTGATCCTACTTTGTTCCATAAGATTTCTCTTTCCCACAGTGCTTCTCTCTCTCTCAGCAACTGCTCGAGCGCAGTGTGAGTTAGTAAAAAGATGAACTCTGGGACTGTAACCGCTGTACCTTTCAAAGAAAAAAGTTGCTGAGAACTCTCCTGGCTAAGGAAAGATACCTAAAAAGTACAACTGAAACTTGGCCTCAGAAGATAAGTTTTTCCTTACTGCAAGGGAGGAAAAGAAGAATTTGAAGGCGATTTCTAAGGGGGTCTGGAAAAAGCAGTCATGTTGAAGGAGGTTAGGTTGGCTTTGTCTGATCTATCCCTCCCCGCCCCCCCATAAGTTCTTGCTACGTAATCCTTGCTAGTCTCCAACTCATGACTCTCCTGTCTCAGCCTCCTGAGTGCTAAGTTCACAGGCTGTGCCACCACACCCAGCTGCTTTCTTCCCCTGACTCCCCAAGTGACTCATCATTTGTTTGAAATTTACAATCATGGGCATTATATGGCATACTATTTAAAATGGTAGTTGCCCAGGGACTATGTTGAGATTGTCCCCTAAGAATCGTGGTTTGCAAAGAATACTATCAGCAGAAGTAGATACGGGGGAAGGAGACAAGGCAATGGACTTTGTGTTGTTTGCCTGTGGTGTTTGTTGTTATTTTATTTATTTGGGGAAGGGACTGCTTATGCAATGGTGTTGAAGTGAGTGGAGGTCAGAGGACAACCTGTGGGAATTGGTTTCCTCCTTCCAGCATGTGGGTCTGGGGATTGAACTTAGGTCTCAGGCTTGGCAGCAGGTGCCTTTATCTGTTGGGCTTTCTCATGAGTCCTTGCTGTGATTTATTAATCCATATTATGGATGTTGTGAATGCTGTTTTTTTTTTCTGTCTTGAGATCATGAGCTGGCTATTAAAATATTCCACAGTTTAAGGTGAACAAAGTGGTAGGGCATAATTTAGACTACGTGTTCTGATTAAATGGACAAAACGATTAGAATCTTGCCTCTTTCACAAAGTCTTACAGAAGGTTAAGTCTGTCTTCAAGGAAACGGGGAGTAGCTTAGTGATGGAGCACTTGCCTGGCATGCATGAGGGTTTGAGTTTGATTCCCAGGAATGGGGTGGTGTGGATTCTTCAAGGCATTTTTAGTAACAAGGCAAAATGTTCACAATATGTCATTTTTAAACGTTGCATAGTGGGGGCTGGAAAGATGGCTCAGTGATTAAGAATACTAGCTGCTCTTCCAGAGGACCTGGGTTCAATTCCGGCACCCACATAGCAGTTCACAGCTCTCTGTAACTCAAGTTCCAGGGGATCCAACACTTTCACACAGACATGCATGCAGGCAAAAGACCAATGCATATAAAATAAAAATAAATCATTTAAAAAATGTTACATAGTATCTCAATTTCATAAAATATTCATGAGTGTATAAATAGTAAACCTGTTCATGTATTACTAATTTAGTTGGGTAATTAATTTTTTTTCAAATTTATCTAAAAGGAAGGTATATCTGAGGGGATGCAATAAAGAATCACTGAAATGGACATGCTGGTAAGGTTAAGAAGGTTTTTGGTTTGTTTGTTTTTTAAGATTTATTATGTATACAGTGTTGCCTGCAGAAGAGGACACCAGATTTCATTACTAAGAGTTGTGGGCCACCATGTGGTTGCTGGAAATTGAACTCAGCCAGTGCTCTTAACCTCTAAATCATCTCTCCAACCCAAAAAGAAGGTTCTTATTGTGAATAAAAGAGAGAAAAAGAAAGAAAAAGAATTAAGACTGCTTATGGCTAGGGAAATGGGGGAGGACAGAGAGTGACAGAGACCGAAGGAGAGAGCATAACAAGAGCTAGGGAATAGGGAGGGGTTGGGGTGTGGAGGGGGTGGGGAGATGGGGGTTGAGGTGTGGGGTGCTGAGTAGCTAGGAGGAAGGAGGGGCCAGGAGCCTAGTGTGGACTTGGAAATGTGTGACAAGCACCCTTAGTGGGGGACTGAGGGAGCCTGGAGGCTGATGGGCTGGCTCTGCTATTTCACCATGTCCTTTCTGCCAGACACTAGGGAAATGACTCCTTTGGCAGATGGGAACCAGTTTCACAAGTTCCTAAGGAATGCTGGCTTTTTAACCATAACCGCTGTAAATCCTTCTATAGTCCATCTTGAGCTCATTTCTAGATATATGGACATCCTGAGACTTGACAGATGGTAACATTAATGATAAGGAACATTTTTATTACATAGGAGGAGAAAAAATGAAAGTGTTGGCTTCAGTTGTGGGTTTAATTTGACAAAGGAAAGAAAGGGTTTATGTTGAGGGAGATGGTCTGGTGAAGTTTCCTCTAATACATGTCAACGTTAAATGCTAATTTCGAAGTTTCCACAAATAGTGTGTTTTTATTTTAATATAATTGTTTTCTCAGCAGGTTTTCAGAGAAAGTGGTGATTTTTGTTGGGGATGTATATAAAAAAGAGAAGTGTAGCCCAGCAGTGGTAGAGTACGCCTTTAATCGCAGCACTGGGAGGCAGAGGCAGGTGAATCTGAGTTTGAGGCCAGCCTGGGCTACAGAGCTAGTTCTAACTCAGTCAGGGCTACACAGAGAAAACCCTGTCCCGGGAAAAAGCGAGAGAGAAAGAGAAGTGTCTACTGTTTCTGTGAACTGAGGACAGCGCAGTTATCCGGTGAGGACCGTGAGCACTGCCTGCAGTGTGGGTCAGGTCCCGCTGTGCAGGGTACCAAGAGCTCTTTTTCTTTTCTCTTTTGGGAGCAGTAGGTTCCTGGGGATGGAACTCAGGGCCGCGCAGGAGGTAGGCAAGTGTTCTGCTACTGGGCAACATCCCCAGCCACTCGGAGATCATAATTTTTGGTCTTGTCCTTTGGATTGGGTTTGTATGAGTTGGAGACCATTTGAAGGGAACTAGAGTCTTGAGAAATGTTACCCAGGGTTTCTAAAGAACAGCTAAAACTAATTCCTACTTGTTCAATGAATTAAAGAAGCCAAAGTATGTTTTTTTCTCTAGTAGTAGCAAAGTTGTTCCATTTTTATCACAAAAATATTTACAGTCATAGAAAGTCAAAGAGCTGGAAGGTAAAGCTGGCGTGTACTGCTTTGTGTCTGAGCTGACTGGTTCTGTCTGTGCGGAACTGGAGCGGTGGCATCGCAGGTTGTGGAGAGTGTGTGGTGTCCAGGTTGGGGACCCTCTTTGGCCGTGTTGGAGCTGGAAGACACAGTTTGCTGGGTAAAACTGCTGTGGCATCGTTTGTGACTTAAGCCTACAGGGTATCATTCCAGACAGTGGGATTTCACTGTTGAGCCACAGAGCTAGTCTCAGAGTCCTATGTGATTATCACTATTACATATCCTACCCATTATCCTTGTGGTAAAGATATTTTGGTTATACTCTGTTTAGCTTGTTTTCCTCTTACATAAAATAGTTGTAAAATAGCTAAGATTTCTTCTTGCTTAAGTATTAAATTTAAACACTTAAACTTCATTGAAATGATATTCTTTTTATTTTAAATATATATAGGAATTACTCAAGGTGATGAGGACAATTGATGACAGAATAGTACATGAATTAAACACTACGGTGCCAACAGCTTCCTTTGCAGGGAAGATTGATGCCAGCCAAACCTGTAAACAGCTTTATGAGTCTGTAAGTTTATCTCCTGAGTCTCTCCGTTGTGTTTCTTCGTATCTTTCTTTGCAGACAAAATAAGAAACAAATTGACTTGTACATACGCTGTGAAAAGCACATGCCGTCATTATATTTCTTTGCATACACTTGAAAGAGGAAGTATACTAGTTTTAATGTTACAGCTCCAGACAGTGTGTGGTGTATGCACAAATCTGAAGAAATGGTTATAAAGAATGGGAGCAGAATTGTTTGGCCTATGCGTGCATGGCCTTTTGCTTAAATAGACAGTATGCTTTTGTGGACAAAGTTATTTAATTAAATTTACAACACTACCTACTAGCATTTAGGTTCGTGTGTGTGTGTGTTTTATTAAAGTATGCCATTCTATTGAGCAATCAAGTAAATACTGTGGTTTTAGGAAATTGGATGGTGTGGTGTTTAGTCATTGCAAGTGGGGGTGGGTCAAAGCCCTAGCATCCCTTGGATGTTTGATGGTCCACTTATGTCTTGGTATATCTGAACGTGGTCAGTTTTGGATGCTCTCCTCCTTGAACCACAATCGTTACACCTGGCTACCCAAGACAGATGGAGAAAGGCTGTTCTTGATTGTGTTACTCTAAGAAGGGATTATTGGAATCATTCTGTCAGCTGTCCTTGCAATCAACACACAAAACCGATGCAACCACTAATCTGTGCCTCAGGTTTTCTTTATCAATACTTACTTAATTTCTTTATCAATGAGATTTTTGAGAAGACCTCTGATGGCAAAGTTAAGTAACATTCTTTGTATTATTCTCCACATCACTTACTGCTTAACATCTTCCCCCTGTCAGCAACACGAGGCTAAAAACAGCCAGAAAAGACAAAAAGAAGGAAGACTAGCAGAAGAGGCGGGAGGTGTAGGTACAGGAGCTCATCTGGGAGTGGTGAGGGAGCAAGGTGGCTGCAGGATGGGAGGAGGAGCAGGAGTGCTGGCCTGGACTGTGGGCAGAGGCAGCCGGCCTTGTCTTCTGCGTCTTCCAAGGTTTTCCCTCTGAATCTCTTCAAGAGATGCAATTTAAAAAAAAAAAAAAAAAAAAACTTAAACTATTAGTTTTCTGAAGGCTCAAATTGGTTTTCCTAACACTAAAATGTAACACGCTAATGTGATTTCTTTCCCTCTTTTTATTCCTTTGTTCTTCTAGTTGACGGCAGCTCATGTCAGTAGGGACAAAGTTATAAAGAACTGTATAGCCCAAACCTCAGAAGTAGTAAAAAGTCTCCGAGAAGAAAGAGAGAAGAACCTGGATGACTTAACGTTATTAAAGCAGCTTAGAAAAGAACAGACAAAGGTAAGTTGGGCAGACTTTACATGTCTAGGGCAGAGGTTTCCCGAATACAGTCTTCAAAATAGAGTTTTAATGCAAAATTTTAAGGAAGTTATGGTTATTACTTTAAAAAACGATGAGGTCTGGGTTGGGAGGATGGATCAGTAGATAAATTGTTTGCTTTGCAAATATGAGAACTGTAGTTTGGATCTTGAGAACCCTTGTAAAAAAATTGGGTGGTGTGGGCCTGGAAAGATGGCGTAGTGGTTAAGAACACTGACTGCTCTTCCAGAGGACTTAAGATTTGGTTGCTGGCACCCACACAGGCTTATAACTATAATTCCAGTCCTAGAAGATCTGATCACCCTTGATGGTGTCTGCAGGCACCAGGCATGTACATGGTGTACAAACATGCAAACACAATACCCAAATACATCAAATAAATTAAACCACCACCAACAGCAAAAAAAAACCTGAGTGGCGTGTCAGCCCGTATAATCACAGCCCTCCAGAGGCAGACAGGAGGTCCCTGGACAAGCTGGCTAGCTAGACTAGCCAGAATTCACTAGAACCAGGTTTAGTCAGAGACTCTACGTCACTGTTGTCTAGAAAAGACACACGACAGACTTGAGGCCTCCCCTTGCAAGTGTGCGCTTGTGCTCACACACAAACACAAATAAATAAACAATTTTAAAAGTCAAGTGCTCACTCAGGGATATATGAAAGGAAGCTTTTTTCCTCATATAATACATTTAATGAGGCAGAAATGTTGCTCTGTAAGCCTTGTTTGTGGCTTACCAAGAAAAAAGTTATGCTTTGGTGTTCTGGGGGTCGGTTCCAGGACTGTTCCTCTGCCCGCCAGGAAGATCAAAGTTCACAGATTCTTAAGTCCCATATGTAAAGTAGTATAGTATTTGCATTTAACTTTTTTTGCAGGTATGTTTGTGTGAGGATATCAGACCTTGGAGTTACAGATAATTGTGGACTGCCATGTGGGTGCTAGGAATTAAACTCAGCTCACCCAGGTCCTCTGGAACAGCAGCCAGTGTCCTTAACCCCTGAGCCATCTCTCCAGCCCTGCTGTTTCTTAATAATAGGAATTTTTCTTACATGACCACCATATAATTATCAGTACAGTTGTCTACTTAAGATAGATAGCACACCGGATGGTGGTGGCATCAGCACTCAGGAGGCAGAGACAGGCAGATCTCTGTGAGTTCGAGGCCAGCCTGGTCTACAAGAGCTAGTTTCAGGCCAGGCTCCAAAGCTACTGAAAAACCCTGTCTCGAAAAACCAAAAAAAAAAAAAAAAAGATAGCACAGTGGGCAACTTATAGTTCTTGTGTGTCAGAGGAGACTGAAAAGGCAGAGTGGAACATGCTCTATCTATCATCTAATCTATCTGCCTATTTATCATCTATCAATCATCTAATCTATCTGTCTATTTATCTCTCTATCAAAGAAAGTAATTGTGGGATTTGATTGGTATTTGTTTAGCAGATGTAGCCAGATGCATGGGGCACACAGCAGTAGGCCAGGCTGCTGTGCTTTCTCTGTGTTTGCCTGGAGGCAGCCCCAACTCTGTGTCTCTTCATCCTTGAGTACTGCTTAGGTCTCTGTTCCATGCTTGCTTATTCATCAGGCAGTGATTGGAGTCTCAGATGCTATATTTGTTAGAATGGTCCTTGTCCCGCCCTTCATAGTCAGGACTATTTGTATATTATTTTATAGAATTGGTCAGGGAATAAATAGCTTTAGGCTTGCTTGCTTTTTTTGTTTGTTTGTTTGTTTTGGTTGGTTTTTGTTGTTGTTGTTGTTGTTGTTTGTTTTTCAAGACAAGGTTTCTCTTTGTAGCTTTGGAGCCTGTCCTGGAACTCTCTGTAGACCAGGCTAGGTCTGGTCTAGAAACTCACAGAGATCCAGCTCCCTCTGCCTCCCAAGTACTGGGGTTAAAGGTGTGCGCCACCACAGCCTGGCGCTCTGTTTCTTGAGAGTGTGGCTGCAAACCTGTCCTCCACTCTCAGGAAAGGTCATCTTAACTAGTGAACGAGGGAAGGGGCACAGGCTGAGCCGTCCACATAGCCAGGTGGACCCTGCTTGAGCAGCAGTGGTGTGAACATGCAGCCGCCGTACTACCCTCACCTCCTGGATTTTGGTGAAGATGTTGACTGGGGATGTGGGGCAGGACTGCTAAGACATATGCTGAAAAGTCAGAGCCGCGCTCCCCTTGCTAGTGAAGTACATGGTTCAGCGAAGCCCTGCTGTTCAGGAGCAACTGTGTCTATTTGCTCAGCTCTCAATCTGCCCCTTTGCCCTTAGTGCGCGGAAGGCGTGGCCGCAGGCACTACAGGAAGGGGCATTGGAAGCAATCAGTGAATAAATGTAAGCTTTGCTTCCCGGCTGTAAGGCCACAGCGAGTAGTGCTAGGGAGGAGAGGGAGTGGCAGCTGTTTACCTTCCTCAGGTGTTGTGGACTCTGCAAGAGAGAGTCCTTCAGACGGTCCAGCTCTTCCTCATTCACTGAGGATGCAGGGACTTTAACTGGCGTCCCTAAAGTCACAAACTAGTGAGTGGTTAGGAATTTTAGTAACCTTTAATTATCAAACATATCGACTGTAAGACTCATTCTTCACAAGCCTTGTACAACCTGTTCCAGCCTTTATAGGTTAGGGTCCCTGTTTTGTTTTTATATTTTCCATTTAGGAAAATTCCAATCACTTCATCTTTTATTATATAAAATCCTTATCTAAAACATTCTCATCCTCATCCTACCCTCCCCCTTTTCAACTATGATCTAGTTTATTCTGGAGCTACAGATGAGTGACCCTAACGTGGGGACTCGGAGCTCGGTCACCCATGCTTCATGTTCCAATGTAGAAGCCATTTCATGGACTTTTATAGTAATAAAATGAAAAAGTTCTTTTTAACTTTTCTTACTAAAAGTTATCTCATATTTATTACCTCCTTAACATTTTTCTCACCTACTTACTGTTTCTTCTTTAAATAAGAGCTGAATCCAAATTATATATACATGGCACAATGTAGCAAATTAAGATCTGTACTCTGTTGTATCTATTGTAAAATCTGTATTCTATTGATATCAAACTTCTTAACTTCTTGGATATTATACCACCCACCTCCAGGGGTGTGGTCCTCACACAGAACTTGAGAATTAGAGAAGTCTTACATCCCAGCAAACACCTCCAGAGATGCCCGTGACCTTCAGCAGCCAGCACTCTTAGCTGAGAAGCTTGCTCACACGCTAACCTTGTAACCACAGTGTTGGGTACAGAAGATGTTTTTTGTCCTTGTTCTAGCAGTGGACACCTGGGAGGCTGGGTTTCTGTGGGTGCATCCTCACTTCTCCATCAGCCCATATGTAACACCCTCAGATTGGGTGTTCCACGTATCCATCATCCTGTATGTAACATTGTCAGATTGGGTACTCCATGTATCCGTCATCCTGTATGTAACACCGTCA
>NC_022010.1:66789590-66799052 GCF_000317375.1 Microtus ochrogaster
GTATGTAGCACCGTCAGATTGGGTGCTCCACATATCTAGCAGGAATCATCCGGGAAAGCCCTTTTGAGGCAGTCAACTGGAGTTCCCCATGAGGAGTCCCAGGCAGTGCAGAATGTCCTCAGGGACACTTCCAAGTGGAATAATAGATTGTAACAGGTGGAGATAACCTCACCAGATTGGCCCTCACAGCCCAGCAGGAGGCAGTGGAGGAAGTGGAGGCAGTCAGCTGGAGTTTCTAGGGAGCTTTCTCTATATGACTAAGCTCTGCACAGCTGGATTTGTGTGCACAGCAGCTCAGTTCTGTCCTGAGATAAGCAATGGTGACATCTATTAGAAATGGTTTTATTTCTGGTTCTTTTCAGGGAAATTTTTTGCTCTTGGGCTGGTTTGCTGTTCTTTCCTTCCCTGTCACAGTTAGTCAGGCAAGCCCATCCCCAGACAAGGGACAGATGGATACCTTGAGATAGATTTGCTGAATTGTGGAGGGCCAGTGTCTCAGAGAGCTCAGGCAGAAAGGACAGTTTACTAATACAATGTGTATTACCTGTGCTTTTGAAAATTTGCTTTTTCTTTATTTTGTACGTGGTCTGTGTGAGTGTGTGTGGGTATGGCCTCCTGTGCTGGTGTGTGTGAGCCAGAGGTTGATGTTAGGATGTATTCCTCAATTACTTCTCCACCTTAGTTTTTTGAGGCAGGGTCTCCCACTGTTCTGGAAGCTTGCAGTTTTAGCTAGATTGGCTGGCCAGCAAGTTCCCAGGGTCTGCCTGCCTCCACCCTGACTGGGGTGCTAGGTTTAACTCTTTACTCAGAATTTCTGTTTTTCTTTTTCCTCTTTTGCAGTTGAAATGGATGCAGTCAGAACTAAATGTTGAAGAAGTGGTAAATGACAGGAGCTGGAAGGTAGGAAATAATGTTGGTTCTTGCAGAGAACTGAGCGAGCAAGGGGCAGCCAGGGGAGGAACAAAAAGTGCAAGAAACTGAGAACAAAGAACCAGCAATGCTAACTTCTGTGTGGGGAGTGCGAACTTCTGTGTGGAGGCACAGCAGCTTTACAAGCAGCCGGAGGGTTTTGTGATTCTGTGCATCTCCTAACACTAATTATGGGCATATAGAATATTCAGAGTTTTTATTGTAGTTAACTGAGAGAACTGTCAAACAAGTTATTTGTTATAATTAGCCTTTTATGCAGTTACTTTTTACAAAACCGAAGTTGCTAACATTATTTTGCATTTGTGTCCGTTAATCTTCATTGAGTTTCATTAAATGCAATTACACAGGGAACATTAAGTGGAAAGGAACCACTTTATTTAGATAAGTAAATTCCAGAGAAGGGAGAACAGCCGAGCTGAGATTCTCCACACTCCACACTCTGGCCAAGCTGGGCTTCTCCACACTCTGACCAGATCTCTCTGGACTTAGAGATCAGCTGCTGGGCACTGACTAACTTCTAGCATTTAGTAACTGTTTGTCTCTTCAGGAGTTTTTGTTTCAGAATTTTCACTCACACACACACACACACACACACACACACACACACACACACACACACACATATTAATCATTGAGCAGATGTGATGTTCTGGTATATAACCTTCCAGCTCAGACTTGTTAACTGTTTCTAAAAGTCATAAATGAAGTCATCTTCTAACTGTTAGTAGCCAGCATTTCCTGTGTCATTAAATAATTACATCTATCTTAAAAAAAAAAACTCAAAACATGTGAAGGCATGAATAAATCACAGACTATAAATTGACTGCTTTATGGCATTTCTTTATCTTCCTTGCCAAAGTGTAGCCTGTACTTGCCCTTGCATCTGCATTAGGGCTATGCTGCTTAAAAGATTGTGGCAGTGCTTGTCTATGCACACATTCTCTGTAAAGTCGTACGCTTTTCTGGGGCTCTGATGGGAGAGGGGGATGGTGAATGTCTGGCTGTAGAGAGCCGGTCCAGAGGGTTTCGGTACGTGTAACGTTGTGGTAGGTGGTAGGCGTGAAACCATTTGGATGTGCTGTCACGGGTGCTCCTCAACATGATGGGATTGCAATCCCACTAAACCTGAGTGTTCTCAGGACACTGAACAGTGGACTAAGGCACAGAGAGACAATATTCTTCTGTGTATTATTAGCCCACAGAAAAATCAAAATTTAGCCAGGCTGAAGCAGGACTGTGAGTTTGAGTCCAGGCCAAGATACATAGTAAGTTAAATACCAATATGAACTACAAAACGAGACCTCTTACTCTTTTTAGCCCTGTTACTCCTGTGAATGGCTCTGCCAAGATTTTTATGTAGCATTGCCTCATTTAGTCAGAGAGCATTCTCTAACACTTAGGAAATGTTTCAGATTTTAGGAAGCAAGGTGACCCAAACAAGAAATACGTAAATTCACATAATTTCGCAGAAGGCATGTCCAGCTAGCTAATGGGTGTTGAAATCGTCTAGTGAATGTTACCAGGGTGTACATCATGCTTAATTTGGTGTGCTAAAGAAATTTTGTGTTTCTGGGCCTGTTGACCTAGACCAGATGCTAGAGTCCTCCTAACTTGTTGACAGGATAACTCAGTGACTTCTGTTTCTGTTTGAACATCTTAGGTGTTTAATGAACGCTGCCGAATTCACTTCAAGCCTCCAAAGAATGAGTAGAGAGAGGTTTTTAAAAAAAGACCTGGTCATCTCATCAACTACACATGACAGACGTCATCAGGGCGGGCTCCCGGGGATGGTCTCCGAGCCAGCAGGCCAATTCTCATAATTATAATAATCAATTACTATTTTATACTGATTGTGTACAAATGTTTTGTAACTATTAAAATAATTTTCTGACTCTGTGTACATACTTATTTGGTGGCTTTGCGAGTTGAGACAGTAAGTTCTCCATGTCATTTTGTCTGCTTGAGTTTTACAAATTTATTGGTATGGATATGAACCTTTTTGGTCATAGATAGAGTTTCTTTTTTATTTGTCGTTGTGGGTTTATTTTAAAGGGGCAGAATCAGGCTGGAGAGGTGGTCAGTGGTTAAGAGCACTGGCTGCTCTTTCAGAGGACAGTTTCCATTCAGCACCCTCAAGGTATCAGAACTCTCTATAACAGTCCCAGGGGAGCTGATGCCCTCTTCTGGCCTTTGTCGGCACCAGTCACACGTGATGTAGACATACATGTAGGCAAAATACCCATGCTTACAAAAAAGTAAATAGAATGACAGAATCAGGCTGGATCCTATACAAACAAACTCTCTGATTTTTTTTTTTTTAAAGCTGTTCATGGTGGCACGTGCCTGTAATCCTATCGCTTGTGTCTCACAAAACAAAAACATGAATCAGGCTGTGTTGCTGCACACCTTTAATCCCAGCACTCAGGAGGCAGAGGCAGTCAGATCTCTGAGTTCGAGGCCAGCCTGGTCTACAGAGCAAGCTCCAAAACAGCTAGAGCTACACAGAGAAACCCTGTCTCAAAAAAACAAGACAATAAAAGAAGAACATTTATCTCGTATTTACATATAAAACTTTTGTGGGTTGTAATTGTTTTCTAGACGGATGGATACAAAAGGGAAGCATGCATTTTAGGATGGGGAAGGGTGAATGACTATAAAACAAGACTCTTGTGGGTAGAGGGCTCCACAGTGAAGGAAAGTGCTTGGTGGTGTGGGTATTAGCTTCCTGGGGCCACGGGACAGACCATCACGGGTCAGCCCCCTATGCCAGACTTCATGTTTGCTGTGTCACAGTCCAGACAGGTTGGATGGACAGGGTTCTTTGCTCAGAGTGTGAAAGCTGAAATCCACCTAGAATGAGCCCGGCTTTTGTCTGAGTCCCCAGGGAACACTACTTCTGAGTTTATTGCATTTGGGGGCAGAATTTAGGTGAGCAAGCTGTCGAAGCAAAGTCCCTGTGTACTGGCTGGCTGTGTGGTATCACTCTACAGGAAGATGCTCACATTTCTCAGCACAGGGCCTCTTCCATCCTTACAGCACTGGTGTGTTTACACTGGCGGAGTCTCTCTGACTTCCGTTTCTGTTGTGAGCCTGACAATGCTGCTTTTCTTTAACTCAGTCAGTGGGTTAATCTGCACATCACTTTTGCCACGTAATGTAGCGTCAAGATGTGATTAGGACAGGACATAGGCGGTGCCAGTTTGAACTCTGTTTACAGTCCTGATTTAAATTAAAGCCACATGGCCCTGGCTTGTCTGGCTTCTGGGAGGCCTGAGCCTGCAGCATCTTGATCTTCAGATTATGTTCCTGGACATCAGCCAAGCAGGCATAAACGTTCCCTGTTTTGGTGACGCAGCTCTTTGGAACATTTACTGTGGGAGCTTGCTGGGGACACTGGAGGCCCAAAAAAACCGTGAGCCTATTCCCACGTTGACCACAAAGGTTACTGTGTTTCTATCTCAAACAAGTTTCCGCCTAGATTTAGACCCAAGGGTTCTGCTCTCTAAAGGTTATAGTCACTGGTAGCTAAGATCCAGACCTTGTATTTCAGGGATAAAGAAGTAGATTTGTTTCTACCTCAAACAAAAGTCTAAAGACTCAGCTAAGGTTCCATTTCCCTTAAGGAGATAACATTGGATTCCACCCAGAGAGTGGTTTGCCTGAAGAATATTGTGGTCTAGGCCGTGAGTGTGACTTGTTCTAACAACAGAATGTTTAACTGTAGACGTAGCCTGCGACCTCCATCTGGTTGTCTTTTCATGTCCTTGTATCATGTTAATGCAGTTTTTTAAAATCTTACTCCTACCTCTTGGGGCCGGGGTATTCTAAGCAATTGGAAATTAAACACAGGCGATTTCAGTATTCACTGGAACTTCTTGCCGATACTATTTTATGTTTTTGTGTCTTCGTATTCTTTACTAATATTTCTAAATCCCCATGTGCCTACCCTGGCAAGTGATATTTTTGTCAAGGCTGGTCCCTTAGGACTGGAAGTGTCATTCAGAAGAAGACAGCTTACCTCATAGTACAAGACTCTAGATTTGATCCCCAGCATGGTGGGGCAGGTAAGAGAGACCTTGTGGTGGTGCGCACCTTTTCAGGAGTCAGAGGCAGGCAGATCTCTTGAGTCCAAGGTCATTCTGGTCTCCATAGTTCCAGAGCTACACAGACCCTGTCTGGCAATAAATTAATTTAAAAATTACAATTGTCGCATGGCTTTTCCTTTTCTTTTTCTTTATTTATTTTGAGACAGGATTTCTCTGTGTAGCTTTGGAGTTTGTAGAGCCTTTCCTGGAACTCTGTAGACCAGTCTGGCCTCGAACTCACAGAAATCCGCCTGCCTCTGCCTCCCGAGTGCTGGGATTAAAGGTGTGCCCATCACTGCCCAACCCACATAGTTTTTTCAATGAGAAAAAAAATTATTTTAAAAGACAATATTGAAAAATCCTTTTTATAAAGATCTGTAATAATTTTTAAATGGGGTGAGATAAAAGGCTGAATGTAAGACAGCAGCTAATTTAACTGCTGAATCTAAGACAGCAGTTAATCTAAGCACATACCATTAATCCCAGCACTCAGGAGACAGAGGCAGGTACATCTCTGAGTCCAAGGCCAGCCTGGTCTTCAGAGCCAGTTCCAGGACACAACGGTTACACTGAGAAACCCTTTCTCCAAAAACAAGCAAAAACAAAAAGGCTGGATTTTAATGAACATACTGCAAGGGTCTTGATGGCATTCCTTGGGGACCTTTAGATTCAGGCTAAGATCATCATGATCTTTCCAGACTTCAGATCTGCCACCAGGGTGCTTTCTACCTGATCTAATTATGGTAGGCTGCCCAGATTAATCAACTGTGACATTAGCCAAGCGTTTACCTTTGTTTGGAGTGAATAAGTGAATATACTGAGCCTGTGTCCGTAGCTCTCACAGCCTCAGGTTGGAAGGTAAAATTCCTTTATCTCTTTGGGAAGTAGATTGAGTTGCTGAAACTCTGGCGTACAATCACTGCCTCGCAACAGTCTGCTTCTCTTCCTTTACCTGGGAGAGCGGAGAAGCAACATGCCAGCCTTCAGGATGGATTTGGCTTTTACTTGGCAGAAGGCAGGCAAGGGGAAAAGCGCTGTTGATGAAACTTGCAACTTCTGCTAACACTTTAGCGTCTTAGGAGTCCTAGGTACTATTAGCCAGAATTGTGACAAAGCAAAATGCCTGCTCTTGAAAAGCTTCCATTTGTTGAAGGGAGATAGTTGAAACTAAGGAATTAAACTGTAGATAATGGCAAAATGCAATCAAGTTCTCTGTAATAAAAAAAAAAAGAAAGGAAGAAAGGAAGGAAGGAAGAAAGAAAGAAAGAAAGAAAGAAAGAAAGAAAGAAAGAAAGAAAGAAAGAAAGAAAGAAAGAAAGAAAGAAAGAAAGAAAGAAGAAAGAGCGAGCAAGTGGAGTGTGGATTGCAAATGACAGTGCTGGTTGGAGAACACGATGCCCTTGTCTTTGAAAAGCTAACTTCATTAGATACTGAAACAGGGAGTACTGTAATGAAGGGCGTTCTGTTATTCTCTGATCTAAGTTGTACTTCAAAGCTGTTCGTTTGGAAGTGAAATTTGCAGCGATCCTCTTCCTCGGCCCCCTGAGTACTGGGCTGACCAGTGTGCATTACCACGTGCAGCCCAAGCTTGCCTTTCAGGCGGTGCCCTGAAGATAACATTTAAGGTTTGGTTTTGTGCGTGTTTCTATGTGTTCATTGTCCGATGTGTGGAGACCAGAGGTTGGCATCTAGTGTCTTCTTTACTCTCTCTCCCTCACTGAACCTGGAGCTAGACTGGCTGCCAGCGAGCCCCGGGGTCCTGCCTCCACACCCCCAGCTGGAGATCAAGCAGGTTTTCTTCTTGTACAGCAAACACTTTCAGCTGATCCTCTTTCTAGCCCCTGAGGCTTTAATTAGTACGGTTTTAGGATTTATCACTTTTACATTCCCTAGTTTATTGGTCTAACTATGTTATCTGTTTTTTTTTTTTAAAATCAGATTCACTGTTATAGCAGTTTATAGTTATGCACAGCTAGGTAGAAATAAAGTTCGTTAGAATCTAAGAAAACTCTCCTCTTATTTTTTTCTTCAATATTTTGTAAGAATTTTCAAGTAGTTGGGGGGCAGAGTTAAGCGGCCAGCTCCCAGAGGCACCGGCCAGCTGAAGGCAGGTCTGGGTGACTGTCTCATGATTCACTATAGAGATCAGGATGGCTAGTCCACTGGCACTCAGAAATAATTGCTACCGAATGAATTATTTTCACTCCAGCAAGCAAAGGCTGTCCCATGTAAAGCCCCTCCATGACTTCTCACTCCTGTAACGATAACTGCAGATTCCTTAAGGTGGTCTCTGAATGCCCTCCATCGCCCCTCTGCATTACCTCCACTCCGAGCCAAGACCCAGAGTCACTTCAAATTTCTGAGCTTGCTCTCTCCCCTGGCTCTCATCTCAGCCATCACTCCCTTCAGGCACGGTGGCCTCTCAGGTTAGGTGTCCCTTTTGTGCGTTCCCACAATAGCACGTCCATTGGGGTCTTTGCCAGGCTCTTAACTTGCTAGCTTTTTTCTAGCTAGCTCATTTTGCTAGCTCATTCCCAGTTCTCAGAATGTGTGGGATACTGCTGGTCCCACACTGCGTTTTCCTCTTTATTGAGAGGACCCTGGCTCTGGTTACTGGGTGCCCAGCTTCTCTTGGAGCCTGGGGAGCATTCAAAGCTCGGAAGTAGAAGCTGACATGGAACAACTTACTGCCCTGTTCTCATTGCCTCCGCCTTCTTTGTAGACACAGCGTATCTACAAAACTGTCAGGAAACAGCAAAATAGCAATGTCAGTAATTACTTTGAATGTAAATGGATTGCACTCTCCCATGAATAAATGGATCAGTAATATATATTGTAGTAGCTGTTTAAGTTTTAATGGCAGGATATGTACAGACGAGGTGAAAAGACAGAAGTCCACAAAAAGGGAAACTGAGTAGTGGTGCTGAGATTTGTATCAGACAAAGGGACTTGAAATTTAAAATGGCAGAGAGCCCACAAAAGTCAAAAGGATCCGTTTGCCAAGAGGATGCCGTAGCTGTACCCTACCAGTGAGACACTTAGCATAAGGAACAAATCTAAAGATTTTCAGGAAGTTGACAGATTAAGATACAGTAGTGGTTGGGACCTGGGGCTGGTGGCACACACCTGCCCAGCACCCAGGACACAGAAGCAGGATGACCATGAGTTCCAGGCCAGCAGAGGCTGTAACGGGATCTTGTCTCAAAAGATCAACACCAACAAAAGAAATACTGCAATAGTAAGGGACTTTCAAATACCATTTTCAATATTGGACAGGTTATCCAGACAAAATCAACAAAGGAACTCTGGACTTCACACTTTGACCAAATGGACCCAATACAGAATCCAGCACATTCTGTGCCAGACCAAGACAAATCTAGCAATTGAAGAAGACTGATGCCATGCAAATGCCTTCTTATTTATTTATTTATTTGTTTGTTTGTTTAATATTTTCTAGCTCCATTTATTTTTCTGCAAAATACAAGATTTTTTTTTCTGCTGTGTAGTAACACATTTTCCTTATTCATTCTTCTGTCGAGGGGCATTTAGGTTGTTCCCAGGTTTTGGCTATGACAAACAATGCTGCTATGAACACAGCTGAGCTCATGTCCTTGTGGCCAGATTGAGCATCCTTTCGATATATAACTAAAAGTGGTATTTCTGGGTCTTGAGGATGGTTTTTCCTAATTTTCTGAGAAATCACCACACTGACATCCAAAGGAGCTGTACCAGATTGCATTCCCACCAGCAACGCAGAAGTGTTCCCTTTTTCCCATAACCGGCATAAGTTGTCATCGCATCAGTGTTTTTGATCTTGGCCATTCTTACAGGTGTAAGATGGAACCTCAGAGTTGTTTTGATTTGCACTTCTCTGATGAGTAAGAATGTTGAACACTTCCTTAAGTGTCTTTCAGCCATTTTAGATTCCTCCGTTTAGAGTTCTCTGTTTAGGTCTGTATTCCATTATTGTATTGGATTATGTATTCTTTTGATGACCAATTTCTTGAGATCTCTGTATATTCTATAGATCAGACCTCTGTCTGATGTGGGGTTAGTGAAGATCTTTTCCCATTCTGTAGGCTGTCGTTTTATCTTATTGACTGTGTCCTTTGCTTTACAGAAGCTTTTCAGTTTTAGGAGGTCCCATTTATTAATTGTTTCTCTTAGTGTCTGTGCTGCTGGGGATATATTTAGGAAGTGGTCTCCTGTGCCATTACATTCAAATGTCGTTACTGTAGTTACCACTTTCTCATCTATAAGCTTCAGTGTGGCTGGCTTTATGTTGAGGTTTTTGATCCATTTGAACTTGAATTTTGTGCATGGTGATAGATATGGTTCTATTTTTATTTTTTTCTTATATTTCTAATATGATTTTATTTTATTTTTTTCCTCCCAGCCTCCCACATTTATTTATTTTTTCATCACAACATTGTGACAGTAGAAATCA
>NC_022010.1:66799152-66813596 GCF_000317375.1 Microtus ochrogaster
AGGTGATGTGATAAGCCATCCTAAAATGACACTTCCGTCCAAGGTGGCGCCTGTGAACTGAGCTCCCATCAGCCCTTATGTTTGGAGAAAGAGTAGCTAACAGTATGGCAGGAAGTGTGTTTCCTAGATTTGTTTTTAATACGTTTTAGAAAAATATTTTATTTATTTTATTTGTATGAACAATTTGCCTGCTTGCATTTCAGCGCACCATGTGTGTGTGATGCCTGGAGGGGCCGGCAGAGGGTGCTATCTCCCCTCAAACTGGAGTTAGAGATGTGGTAAGCTTTCATGTGTGCTGGAACCCACAGCCAGGTCCTCTGCAAGGGCAACCAGTGCTCTTGCCATCTGTCGAGCTCCATCTGCTTTTAATTTATTGTGCTTTTCATTATAACCTGGGTACAAATTACATTCCAGAACTACGTTTGATTTTCATGATGCAGAGGGCAGCCTATATTTTTGGTGATTCTGTTTTCTGACTTCTAACTTGGGAGAGAAATTGCTATGTAGCTCGATAATGGAGAAAAACCTCAGAATTGCTTTAGAAAATGTGGACTGTATGGGTCCCTGTACCCAAGGTGTATTGGAACCTACTTTGTGAATTCCCACCAGGCATTTGAGAACTGAACGGGGTGGGTGGCCTGCCCACCTCCTTTGTAAAGTAAAATTAAGAAGCTTAGGTGCACTGGACAGTTTTTTTATTTTTTTCTTATATTTCTAATATGATTTTATTTTATTTTTTTTCCTCCCAGCCTCCCACATTTATTTATTTTTTCATCACAACATTGTGACAGTAGAAATCACGGGCAGGAAGAACGTTGGAGACTCGCAAACACAGGACAGTTAGGCAACATATGACGGAACAACTGATGGATCAACTAATAGCTTTTAAAGAAACCTGAAAATGAAGGCAACAGAAACTGGAAAGGACACACCAAGACTTGTAGGATGGGATACAGCACACACGGCTCTGAGAGCAACGGCGATCACGTTTAGTGTTTGCAAAAAAGATCACAAATGAACTGCCAGATGCTGTGGTCGAGCCAGGGTCAAAGGACGAAGGGGAGAATAGAAGCCAGAGCAGAAGTAGACAGAAATCCGAAAACAAGCAAGACAAAGTCAGTGTTTTAAAAGATTGAAGAGTTGATCGCTCTTGGTCTAAACTGAACACAAAAACTGGGATCCTCGGAAATGAGTTCACCAACCAAAGTAGAGGCAATACGGCAGCTGCCACAGAAATACAGGGAACTATAGGATGTTATTCGGAACAATTGTATGTCCCAAAAGAACCTAGGAATATCCAGACATGTCCCCCTACCTACACTGAAGGATAAAGAAACAGGAAATCTGCACAGGTCAATAAAGAAGAGCCTGGTGATTAAACCAATAATAAAAAAGCTTGCCCTGAAGGAAATGCCCAGCCCTGATGGCCTTAGCCCCGAGTTACATCAAACTAGCCTGGTCTACACAGTGAATTCCAAGCCAACCACTGGCTGCGTGGTGAGACCCTGGGTTAAAAAAAACAACAAAACATCCACCAGCAGTGTTTCACAACAGTAACAGTAGCCTGTCTGAAAGACTAATAAAAAGAAAAATCTCACTGTAACAACTTCCCACCCTCACCAAGCCTTTAGGAATAAATTTGATTAGGAAAATAAGGCTGCCCAAAATCCTAAAACATGAATCAAAGGAGATACACAGTAAAAATAAAATGTTTTGTCCATGCACTGGAAGCACTAATGTTGTTAAAATGATCATATGACCCAAAGATCACTATATTATTAGTGTTATTATCTATAACACTAATGTTGTATCTGTCAAAATTCAAATATCAGGCTGAGTGGTGGCAGCGCACGCCTTTAATTCTAACACTCGGGCGGCAGAGGCAGGTGGATCTCTGAGTTCGAGGCCAGCCTGGTCTGCATATTGAGCTCCAGTTGCAGCTTTCAAAACATGTCATGTAAAATATCTCTTTATTTTTCAAATATGGAAGCAGAGATGGCATGCTGGGTTCTGGGCAACCACAGAGAACATCCCTGGCAGTCACGGACCTAACCCACTTGTAGTGAGGATGAAGAGGTACTAAACCTTTGCCCAATTGCAGCTGAGCCTTATTAGTTTCTATAAGGTTTCCAGTTGGCACTGTTTACAGTGGAATTTCTGCTCTAAGCCAACAATACTGTGCTGTCTTTGGCAGCACATGTACTAAAATCGGAATGATTCAGATTAGCATGGCCCTTGCCCAAGGGTGACACGTAAATTCAGGTAGCATTCCATGTTTTAAAACATTGTCAAGAAAGCAAAGGTCAGTACTATAAATGAATAATACTGGAAGAAAACAGTTATTTGAAGAATGCTTCTTTATTGGCCACATCTCTACAGTGGGAGGAATCAGGTCTCTTTAGAAGTAGGTGATCTCATCATCCTTGGTTTTGTTAGTCTGGTAACCACTAAGCACCAAATCCTCATCTTGTCCGGCAAGACCTTGAAAGACTTTCACGTGTACGTAGTTACCATTGCCGACATCCACCTGAAAGACATGAGGGTGGGGGAGATTATTCACGTGGATCTACACTGTATGACAGATCAGCTGTCTTGTAAAGATGATGTGGGGGAGATTATTCACGTGGATCTACACTGTATGACAGATCAGCTGTCTTGTAAAGGTGATGTGATAAGCCATCCTAAAATGACACTTCCGTCCAAGGTGGCGCCTGTGAACTGAGCTCCCATCAGCCCTTATGTTTGGAGAAAGAGTAGCTAACAGTATGGCAGGAAGTGTGTTTCCTAGATTTGTTTTTAATACGTTTTAGAAAAATATTTTATTTATTTTATTTGTATGAACAATTTGCCTGCTTGCATTTCAGCGCACCATGTGTGTGTGATGCCTGGAGGGGCCGGCAGAGGGTGCTATCTCCCCTCAAACTGGAGTTAGAGATGTGGTAAGCTTTCATGTGTGCTGGAACCCACAGCCAGGTCCTCTGCAAGGGCAACCAGTGCTCTTGCCATCTGTCGAGCTCCATCTGCTTTTAATTTATTGTGCTTTTCATTATAACCTGGGTACAAATTACATTCCAGAACTACGTTTGATTTTCATGATGCAGAGGGCAGCCTATATTTTTGGTGATTCTGTTTTCTGACTTCTAACTTGGGAGAGAAATTGCTATGTAGCTCGATAATGGAGAAAAACCTCAGAATTGCTTTAGAAAATGTGGACTGTATGGGTCCCTGTACCCAAGGTGTATTGGAACCTACTTTGTGAATTCCCACCAGGCATTTGAGAACTGAACGGGGTGGGTGGCCTGCCCACCTCCTTTGTAAAGTAAAATTAAGAAGCTTAGGTGCACTGGACAGTGGTGTCACATGCCTTTAATCCCAGCACTCTGGAGGCAGGGGAATCTCTGGGTTTGAAGCCAGCCTGGTTTACAGAGAGAGTTCCAGGACAGGACAGGCTCCAAAGCTACACAGAAAAGCGCTGTCTTAAAATGCCTTTTGTCAAAGTTTACCATTATATATGACACTATGATGAGCAACATACAAAAAGTGTGTGTCTGTGTGTGTGTGTTTGATCACACTGATGGCTTACTATAGGTCTCAAAAAAAGGTGTGGCAGTATCAGTTTTAAAGATGCCAGCAACAGACTAAGGAGATGAACTCCTAGAGCTGGGGTGCAGCTTGGTTAACACAGTTTTTGTCTATCGAGTACAAAGCCTTGGGTTTAGTCAACCAGCACCTCATAAACCCAGTGATGTGTGCCTACTATAATCCAAGCATCGGGAGGTGGAGGCAAGGGGAGCAGAAACTCAAGGTCATTCTTATATTACATACGAAATTTGAGTTCCAACCACCAGAGATACGTGAGACCCTGTGTCAAAACAACAACCAAACCAAACCAAAACAACAAACAACAAAAAAACCAATGAAAAAATGACAGAGCCTAAATTTCAACCTAGATCTCTTAGATTCCAACATCCACATCATTTTCCTTCTCTTGTTGGCTGGTTTTGTTTTGAGGAAGAATCTCTATGTAGCCCAGGCTAGCCTCAAACTCTGGGATTGTTCTGCCTTGTCTCCTAAGTACTGGGTTACAGGTGTACCCCATGCTCAGCATTTGTATTCTTCTCACTGGACAGTGTTACTTTAAAAAAAAAAAAGTGTTTGTTTCCTCCTTGGCAAAGAGCAGTAACCTTTGCAAACATTGCTAACATTACCCAAGCCAGTGCTCTGGCTGGAAGTCCGGGCTCTGTGCTTACAGTAGTGTGAACTTCTAGCGTCATTTGACTTTCTAGAGATCAGTTTTCTGATTGGTACCAACTAACTAACTGATTGGGAGAAGTGGTTTATTTTTGTTTCATGGCTTTTTCATAAGGATCAAGTGAAGAGGGGCATGGCCTGCTTATAGAATTGTACCTGCACATCCTAAGGGCACCATGGGTTATTGTGCCCACCATTCAGGGTAGGGGGTTAGACTCAGGGGAGGAGATGTTGGCATCGCATAGAATTTATTTGTTTGTTTGTTTATTTTGTTTTTTTTTTTTGAGACAGGATTTCTCTGTAGCTTTCGAGCCTGTCCTGGAACTAGCTCTTGTAGACTAGGCTGGTCTCTAACTCACAGAGATCCGCCTGCGTCTGCCTCCTGAGTGGTGGGATTAAAGGCGTGCGCCACTGCCGCCTGGCGTCGCACAGATTTTAAACAAGTGTGAACAAGAAGTAGAACAAAGGTCAAACCTGGGACAACCCTAACAACAAAGCCTGTAGTCCTTCATTGTACAACTCTCTCAGTAGGGACTCAGGACAGAAAATCTAGAGAGTGGCTGAGAGCCGCAGAGCTCTGTGCCTGCTTGAAGGAAGAAGGGAACTAAGGCCCAGTGGAAGAGTAGAAGGGGGGAGGGGGGAGGAAGGAGGGGAAGGGAGGGGGAAGCAGAGAGGGGAGAGGGGGGGAAGGGAGGGGGAGGGTGGAGAGTGAACACACTGCAGTAGGGTACTCAAGGGGAGAAATTTTCAAGATAATTTTCTAATGAGCTTTTTAAAGAAGTATGTGAGGAAATTAATTAATTAATTAATTAAATGTATTTATTTGGATAATCAGAGTTATTAAAATAGTCTCAGTTTTGGTGGAAAATTCCTATCTTTGTGTAATTTTTTTTTTCCGGAACCGCTAATTCTTTCCTGGCTATGAAGAAAGATCATGGGCAGAAGCAGTTCCTGATGAGGGATTTGCCCACAGTTTCCTCAGGCCTGGAACACGCCAGGAACTCAACTGTGATGGAACCAAACCGGTCTGTTCCTCATACACAACACATGTTGAGCTGGCTAGCTCCACTCAAGTCATTTTTTTAAAAACGGAATACATTAAAAAATTAAATCTTAAGAAGTTAATTACTTTAAAAAAAAGAAAGAAATAGCACTATGCCTTGGTCCAGTGACAAAGCAGAGTAGGTAGAAGCACCTCAACATTTGTTATCTTTGAAATCAAGATTGTCATTGTTAATACATAGAGATAAACATGGCTCCTATTTATTATCCACAGTTGAGTTTTTTAATAGCTTCCCTTGATATCACAGGAGAGTCAAAGTATTTTTTTTCCACTGGAACTCAATCAGGACACCATTTAATTTAATTTTTTGATATGACAGGCTATACAATTTGTTTTAATTTTTAAAAAATTATTCATGTGCATGTGTGTCTGTGTACAGCATCTAGGAATAGGTGCCCTCAGAGGCCAGAGCAATCAGATCTCCTATAGCTGGAGGTCAGGAGGTTGTGAGCCTTCTGATGTGGGTGCTGGACACAGCCTGTGGCTTCTGCAAGAACAGCATGCACTCCTAACAGCAGGATCGTTTCTCCAGCTCCTAAAGTTTATTTTTTAAAATACTATAAATGTGACTATACTCTGTGGCTGGAGTGCCACAAGTTGGACCTTCTTGAGTTGTAAAAAGAATTATTTAAATCATATTACTAACCACTTATTTAAAGGATGAAAGTGGCTTGAATTATTCTTCCAACTAATGATTGGAGTCCTTCTTTAAGTGCATTTGGTTTGGACACACATAGAATTAGGAAATTTGGAGGTAGGAAAGGCTCTAAGACACTGTTTGGAAAATTCCCACATCCTAAGACATTACCCTCTACATCTACCTACAGAAGAAACAGCCATGGCCGAAAACCGTCATGCTAGTGCCTTAACCAAAGAAAAGTGGTGGAAATGAAGGTCCAGGCGGGGCAGCAGGGAACGTCACACGGGTGATAACTGAGGTTGGAGTCTAACCTTAATGAAGTAATTGATTCCAGCGACGACTTGACTTTTATACTCGGTGGCTTCAAATTTTTCATATTTCTCGTTGGTTTTCTCTTCTAGCTTTTCTCTGATCTTATGAAGAGAAAGGAAGAAATGATGTTAGATTGGGTTCAGTCTGTTTGTCTGAGCTGCAAATCTGGGAACCTCACACTACCGGGAGTCCTCAGAGATGCTGATGAAGCCTGGCATGGTGGCTCAAGCCTATAACCCCAGAATTCGGAAGACTGAGGCAGGAATATCCTGTTCAAGAGGAGCTTGGGCTATATAGAAAGTTCCAGGCTAACAAGGCTACAAATTGAGACCCAGCCTCAAAATTCAAAATAAAGCGATAAACTAAATTTAAAAAGATACAATCTTTGTTTCCCCATTAAAAAAAAAACACTTTAAGAATATGATACAGGTTAAAAGTCAAATTATACTGCATGAGGTTGAATTAACATCAAACCAGTGTGATCTTACAAAATAATCACAATTTAGGGCCTCCAAATAGCTCATCAGAGTAAAGTCACTTGTCACCAAGAAAGAATGACAACCTGGATTCCATCCCTGGGACTCACATTGCGGAAGGAAGAAATGGACTCCTCCAAGTTGTCCTGCGATGATCTACATACACACACACACACACACACACACACACACACACACACACACGGATGCAGGCACACACATGCAAAAATAAAAGCAAAGCAGAAACCAATATAGTCACAATTTGCAATAAAGAGCTCTAATAGTTGCATCTGTATTTGATTAATAATTAAAAACAGGACAGCAACAAATACTACTTATTGTTTTAAACTGATTGCACAATTATTGATGAAAATGATGAATTGATTTAGGTAGTCAATAAAATAATAAAGTAAATTGATTTAGATTTTAGATTTCCCCTAGCATTTCCATCTCGCATGCCAACACTCATTCTAGGATCTTCCAAACCAGAACATTACAGTGGAATATTATCATGAAGGAGTCTATAAATGTTTCCAGCTGTCTCTCAACTGTCCCCTCTCCTCCAGGATCCTGCACTGCGTGAACATCACGTCTCCCTAGCCTTTCAGTGGGGTTGGCTCCCAGGTCTTTCTTTGTCATTCTAACCCTGACTCTGGACTGTTCATTTGTGGCGTCCCTTGACTTTGGTTGGTCTGACTTCTCTTGTGTCTGCCTTCTCCATTCTTTACAGCACAACTCGGTGGGTCCTTAGTGCATTGTATCAGTTGCGGATGGAGACACTGTCTCTTGGGTAGGCTGCCTGGCAGGACTCACTACTGCAAGTTACTGTCCATCCCTCTTTGATGAACCCTAGGGGGAGGCATGCTTGGACCACACAGTATTTTCTCATCACAGAGGAGACTATTTCTCATCAGGCCTTCATCCCTTAACTTTGACATGCTTCTTGACAACATGCTTTTGCCAAATAATAATTTAGAATTTTTTCTCCCATTCCTTATGTGTTTGTTAATTAGAATTCTTCTCTATTATTGTCTTCCACTTGTCTGTTGAGATCTCCCTCAACCTGGTGTCTTTTCAGTGTGGCTCCATCCTTTTATGAGTTCTTCCTCCCTATGTGGCACTAGAACACTAACCAGACTCTTCTTCGTGTGCACATACAGTTGTATGTGACACCTACAGTTGTCCCTTGGTATCTGTAGGGGATTGGTTCTGGGATCCCCTGTAGATAGCAAGATGCTCGGATTTCTCATGTTAAATTATCATGGAATTTAAATGCACACCTTCTCACATGCTTTAACTCATCTCTGAACCACTTAGACCAACTAATACAATGAAACACCTAGTAAACAGTTACTCTGTGTTGCTTAAGAAATAATGACAACTGTTCTGGAACTCTCTCTGTAGATCAGGCTGACCTCAAACTCAGAGATCCACTTGCCTCTGTCTCCTGAGTACTGGGACTAAAGGGGTGTGGCACACCTCCCGTTGGCAGTAACTCCTCTCTCGATTACTGAGGATGAAGCCTGGCTTACATTCATCATCTATTTACTTATTTAATCAGTTCTAACACATACATAATAATAGCTTTAGGTTTCCCCATCTAAAAAAATTGTATTTACAAATCAGAATACGGGATTTCTATGTGGTTTTTGTAAAGATCTTATGAGTACTTTGGGCACACCATCTTACTGTTTCTGCCTAATCACACCTACAAAATTGTGTTGCCTTGTGAGACAGAACATTTAATGGTCCCGGGGCTTATTTCTATCTCTCCTATTAACGGATCCAAATTGCATTTTCTTCATTGTTCTTGTGTCAATCACAGGCCCAGAATTTTCCATGAGGGAACTGATTTCAAATGCTCCGACTTGTTTCCTTACAAGCTGCCCCACCTCTGGTTCACTGCGGAAGGTGCAGCCTCCTTCCCCTTTGTAGCAGCATGCATTTGCATCCTTTAATGTGGGATGCTATGGGCCTGGATGCTGACTGGGAGTTGGGAAGTAGGGGAAGATAAGGGTGGGGAGATTGCTAGAGAACATTTAAGATTCTGAAAGTAGTTTGGCATTGAGGGAGCCTGGTGTGACAGTCAGGAGCCCTTCTCCTTTCACGGCCTGCAGTTTCTGATGATGGCTGGAACCTATGTGTTTGTCGCTCTGTCCTCCATCAGAGGACGGGACATCCAAGAAACACAGTTCCAGAGTTCTTCCGGCTTTTCCAAGTGCTGTTCATTTTCTAGGACCTGAAGATTTGAGCCATGGGGCATCCAACCTTAATGACTTTCCCCAGTCTGCCATCCTTCTTCAGAGGGGATTGGCTAGAAGACATGGCTACA
The DNA here is from genome assembly GCF_000317375.1 of Microtus ochrogaster. Lineage (NCBI taxonomy): Eukaryota > Metazoa > Chordata > Mammalia > Rodentia > Cricetidae > Microtus > Microtus ochrogaster. The sequence goes on from NC_022010.1 coordinate 66,808,227, forward strand.
AGGTAGATAGGCAATATTTAAGGGAATTTCACAGTGTGAAAATGGAGCAGTGAAAAATATGGTAAAGTTAGTGGGACATGTCTCATGGACATTTGTAAACTGATAAGTCTTAAAGGAAGTATGAAGAAAAGTGTGCCCGACACAAGAAGTCCCTAGACTCTGAGTGGAGGAAAAGACAGTGTAGGACTGGAGGGAAGATGGACCTGAAGCAATATGATAAACTGGGGTATGTCTTTGCCAGATGCCAGAAAGAACTGAGAAACCTGCTGGGGAACCCATGGGAGGATGGGGGGGGGCATAGGACAAGGATGACACGATGGGGAGAAGGTGTAGGTTTCTAGGAAAACGGCAACAAATAGAACCGAAAGGACACGCTGCTGTCCCCAGGGTCCTGCCATGACACGGACACTCATTCATCATGCTGGAATGGTGAGCTTCCTGTGGTCCTGGGACTTCCTGGAACAGAAGTGGAGGAGGAGGAAGCGAGGGCCGTGGGAGTGACCTCTAATTGAAGATTGGAACGTCACAGCTCACAGGATCACGGGAATCACAGTAGAGGAGTACATGAAGATACTTGTCAGGGACAAATGGCCAAGAGGATCCAGCCATGTTCTGATAGAGACGGGAGGTGGGCGCCTTGAGAACGCTGGCGTGGCTGAATGCCAGGTTCTCTGAGGATGGGACAGCAGAAGTGGCTGACTAGGAAGCTTAGGTTGGAGAGAATCTGTAGATGACATCAACAGGAGTCATGACATGCTCAAGCCCAGGGTGTGCCCTGTTGTGCCGATGTGGTGTCTGTGTGGTGTCCCAGCTAACAAAACTCATGCTAAGTGTGTTGGCAGGAATGGTGTTCAGCAACCAGGTGTCCGACATGAAGATGAGCATGTGCAGTGTGCCATGCATTTGCATGTGTGATCATAGCCTTTGCTTCTAAAAATAATCCTTAAAATAACATTTCTTTTGCTCAGGTAAACATACCTGGAATTCTCTTCCAGTGACTACCTACATAGACAATAAAAGATCACCAACTGCAATCTGGTTTTGCTGTTGGGGCAATCTGTTTATTTGGTCTTTCATTACACATGTTATAATTTTTCATGGATGGGATGTATATGTCTTTTTATTTGATTATGTAACAACTTTTTATTATTTTTTTTCCAAGACAAGGTCTTTCTATATAGCCCTGGCTGTCCTGGAACTTACTCTGTAGACCAGAATGGCTCGAACTCACAGAGATCCTCCTGCCTCTGCCTGCTGAGTGCTGGGATTAAAGGTGTGCACCACCACCACCAGGCAATAATGAACATTTAAAAAAATCACGTGAACAGTTGTGTGTGTGTGTGTGTGTGTGTGTGTGTGTGTGTGTGTGTGTGTGTGTTGGGGCATGCATGTGAGCATCAGATGACCACCTTTGGGAGTTGATGCACTCCATCATATGGGCTGGGTTGCTGAGCCATCTTGCCACCTGATAATGTTTTCTGAGTGACAAACTTTAGGAATCCTTGTCTGCCCTGAAAATCCTCACATCCTCCCGATCCCAAAGCCCCTGTCTGCCTTTCCGGGGCATGCAGGTGCCACTTCTCCATGGCACTTTCCCTTCTCTCTGGGCAACCTTTCCTTCCTTCCTCCTGGGGTCTTCCTTCCATTGTTCCTCCATTACCAAGTTCTCTGCAAAAGGCAGAGGCAGCCAAGAGTTGTCTCTCCTAAGAACATTTAACAGTGGATTTTTAAAAATACGAAAAATGTATTTTAAAATAAATTCCTTCCTTCCTTCCTTCGTTGTCTCTCCTAAGAACATTTAACAGTGGATTTTTAAAAATACGAAAAATGTATTTTAAAATAAAAGTACAATGTAAACGACAGGCTGTGGAGATTATCTCTAGGACCCCTAAAAATCATTCTAGGGATGTGCTAACCCCCCTGGCCTGACCCTGTGTGGGGTCTCAGCCAACCATAATCTTGGAGGTATGGATTCACTCTCTTGACTTAACAAGGACTTCAGTAGTATCTGCCTCATGGGTTTTTTGGAGGGGGAATGATTGATATGACTGAGAATATGCTTCCTAAAATATACACTTTACTGCCTGCTTCTCCACATCCCAACACGTGGTGGGGAGGGGATTGTCCCCTAAGGCTGTCTCCAGCAAGAGAGGACAGATGAGTGATTCTGGGAGCTGAGCCACTACACTGTACTTGTTCCCCTGCCAGTAAAGGGCTTGACAGCCATGGCTAATGTCTTTTTTAGTCTTAAACCTATGATTATGAAAGAGCACTTAACTACGTTTTGTTTTATAACATACCCTAGATAGCTTGACTTCCTCTATACTGTTAATTTTGCAGGAGTTGTGGTTATATGCCTTATAGCCCTTTATGCAGCTTCTACAGTCTGTGGTCTGTTTCTAGACGCCTAAGAGAGACTCAGGAAGTGCCCCCACCATGAAATGGTTCATATCTAGGCAGCTTGCATTGTGGTTTAAACCTGAGGCCACGGCTTGCGTGGAGAAGGCGAGTCTGCTGCACTCTCTCCCCTCACACCTGCGAAAGCTCCCCAGGTGTGGAGGCCATGCCGTGGAAAGGACAGATCCTTCTCTTAACTGGGTGACTCTCAGTTTCATCATCTAAAACTGGGATGTAAGGCCTTTTATGCCCCAGGGCTTTGAAGATCAAATGGAAAGTGGAATGGAAGTCAAGGCTTTTACGACTCCTTCCTGGGGTGAGGTGGCCTTGTTAAATCTATTTCTCATTTTGCTTCTCTGAAGCTGCATGAACCCATTTCTAAATTAATTTTATCACCGAAGATGCCATCCAGAGATGATGTCAGTAGCAAGGTACACCCTTCCGGTAGCTTCCTAACTTTGAAAAATTATATGATCAAAATACATTGTATGTATATATGAAATTCTCAAAGAACTCGTAAAATTATTATACTTAAAAACTACCCTAGACCGGCAGGATGACACATTCCTCTAGTCTCAAGTACTTGGGAGATGAGAGGCAGGAGGATCACTTGAACCTATGAAGCTGGGACCACTCTGAGAAACAGCAAGACACACGCCCCCATTTCAAAATAGAACAATTATTCCAGCTAATCAGGAGATCAAATATCAAAGGACCATTAAAATCTGCTGTATTGTCTAGATTTAAAGTAATTGTATTTCCCTAGCTCCCCCCCCCACCCAGCTCTGGTTCCTGGAACATCTCAGGGGGATTTTTCAGGTTAGGGGATTTTTTTTTTCAGGCTACATAAACAGCAACGATGTCTCATCGGTGATATTTGTTCTTGAAACAATTTTTGTGTGCATTATTTTAATTAGTCCTCTTATCCCTTCCTACGAACGAAATGGAGGGCCTTTCCTTGGTACCCTATTTTGAAGTCTCATCTCTCACCAACCTCCTAGGATGTCAGATATCTGGTCCTACCGGAAAGTGAAGTAGTAGGTAGGAGTAACCGCGGCTCCTAAGGGCCTGGAAGAAATGTGGACATGCAGGCCCGTCCAGCCCTCTCCAGTCAGATCTGCACTCTGTCGAGAGCCACAAGTGACTCACGTGCACATTCAAGTTTGAGAACACCGACTGCATGCGAGGATTCTAACAAAGGTGCACAGATTTTTAGCACTGTCTTCTTCATAAATAAAATGCTCCAAAGTATTTATTGAAATAAACCTATGGGTAAGAACCTTAAATACTTAGCCCCTGAATTTTAGGCTGGTGACCTCCTCTAGAATGTGCAGTACCCTAAACACGAAAGCTCCTATCTTTTCTGCTCACATAGAAGCCAATGATGCCCACCATTGTGATGTGTGCCTCTAACCCTAGCACTGAGGAAGCTGAGGCTGAAGTGCCGAGTTTGAGGCCAGCCTGGGTTACTAAGGGATAGGCCAGCCAGGATACAGCAAGACCCAGTCTCAAACAGGCAAACAAACAACAAACTGATCTTGTCTGCTGGGATGATGTTTCAGGGAGGAAAAACAAAATGATGCAAGAAGAGAAGGCGACAACAGATTACAAACCTACACCCAGAGTTTGCATGTATTTCTTTTTTATAAATCACGCAACACATTTTTTATATAGATGAGACTTAAGCAAGATGTATTAACCGCCTATAAACATTGAGTTCTGTTTTGACTGCTGGTGTGGTGCGCACAGCATCCTGGGAATAAACTTAGGAGTCTTTAGCAGCCTTAGGTGCTCACACAGATTGGCTTCAGTTAGTGAGACTGGAAAACCCCATGAGCAAGTGCATCCGAGCTCCTGGGATCACACTTGTGAGGTAAGGGTTTAGAGACCATTTTACAAATTCCCCTTCAGCAAATGGGGAAGCTGAGGCTGCGGTAAACAGTGTGACCTGGCCACTTTTACTTGGGGAATGTTGACATTTCTCTGAAAAGGCTGAATGTTCCACCTTTAGCTGCACAAAAGTCTGAATAAAACACACACATTTCTGGTTTCTGTAATTTCCCACACTCTTTTAACACAAGGACAAATTACAAACCCAATGATGAAAGCTTGATTGGGGATCAAACTTTTTCCTGAAATTGCCCCTACTCACCTTATCAGTAATCTCCTGGATTTCTGGCGTGGCCGGTCTGGCCTCTGTCAAGCCTCCTGGGATCATTCTGAGTGGCTTCTTGGCTGGGCAGGAGGCTGAGAGGAAATGATCTCGAGCACCTAGACTCGGGGTTTAAAAGGAGTTGCTAAACTCCTCCTATAAAAGGTGTTCACTTCCACACCAGCGGAGGGACTGGGAAATGAGTGTGGCCTCAGGCAAGTCTTCTGGCTGAGTGGAGCTGGGGGTGGGGGGCAACGATGAGGTGGGGGGAGTGAATAAGTGGGTGTGCCCAGAATTCAGGCCTGGTTAGTATGGGTTCCTCCCTGTTCTCTGTGCCAATTTTTTTTTCATCCTGTTGTGCCATATGAGGAGTAACACGGGTAACCAGAGTTGCCAAATATGTTTAAAGCTCAAAGAGGTCTTTGAAGAGAATAGTTAAAAATGTCAAGTCCGGTTGTTTAGAATTCACTCAGCTTTATACAGACAACAAAACAGTCTATCTGGAGAACTTTTAGTTTCTAAAATGCGTATCCCCAAACACAAAGAATAAATAGGAAATAATCTTTATTTCTTTTTCTTCTGCTATTGATTCTCTTGTTTGTTTTTAAGAAGGGATTTCATGTATTCAGGGCTGGCTTTGAAATCACTATGAATCTTGAACTTCTAGTTCTCTTGCCTCTACCTGCAGAGTGCTGGGATTACAGGCATGTATCATGCCCAGTTTATGTGGAGATTAAATCCAGGGCTTTTTGGGTGCCAACTTTGTCATCTTCCAGATGAGCTATGTCCCCAGGCCAAGACAGCTAGATTTTTGTCGTTCA
>NC_022010.1:66813696-66815843 GCF_000317375.1 Microtus ochrogaster
TTCTTTCCTTCCTTCCTTCCTTCCTTCCTTCCTTCCTTCCTTCCTTCCTTCCTTCCTTCCTTCCTTTCTTTTTACAGTTCAAGCTGGCCTCGAATTTTTTATGTAACCCAGTCTGGACTTGAGGTCTGGCTTCTCTTGAGTGCTGAGATTAAAAGCGTGTATCATCTATGGGGCAGAGTAACCCCATGAGTTTGTTAATATTGTAGTCTATTTTAATAATTTGTAGCCAAGTTTTACATTTCAACTTTTATTAAATTGCACTATATTCTCTGTAGCTTTGGAGCCTGTCCTGGAACTAGCTCTTGTAGAACAAGCTGGCCTCAAACTCACTAAGATCCGCCGGCCTCTGCCACCCGAGTGCTGGGATTAAAGGCGTGCACCACCACCGTTCGGCGATAAACACATATTTTATGTTATACTATTGTTTCTTTCTTTTTATTTATTTATTTATTTGTGTGTGTAGTTACAGATGGTTGTGAGCTCCTGACATGGGTTCTGTGAATTGAACTTTGGTCCTCTGCATGTTATAAACTGCTGAGCTGTCTCTCCAGCCCCTATGCTCTTTTTCTGCTTACTATTCTTTAAATCTTTCCATGTTGATATGCAGACAAATTAACCAAGTTCCTTTCTTCTGTTTCTTCTCTCTAACTGTGATAACATGCTACCTCACAGTTTCAATGTGCAGCCCTTTGGTAAGAGGATTTTTGTTGTTTTAGATATGTGTATTTCACTTTTATCCTAATTTCTATAAATGTTTAAAATGCAGAAAAACCCAATGAACTAACAGACATCTCTATCTCTGTCACCCAGAACTGAACATGTCTGCCACTTTTCTCGCTGGTGGAATCGCCCCAGTGGCCAGAGATAGGTGGGCAGCAAGCCTTCTGCCCCCTTGCTGTTATGCCTAGCATTTCCCTCTTGATGCCCAGTAAGTCTAAAGAGAAACCCTGCCTTTTAAATGGTTGGGATATTGACTGATAAGTTATTAGGCATTCAGGCCAGCCTGAATATATGAGACTCTGTCTAAAACAAAGAAAGAAACAAACAAACAAACACAAAAATGCTAACTGACAAAACACCTTTCTTTAGCTTTACAGTACCCAGAGTGTCTGGAATCTTTGTATAGCATTAGAACCGACTGCATTTTCTTTACTTAATCCTGTGCATCATCTGACACAGCCTGTGGATGTCTGTGAAGTTGAAAAGAAATACACTGTCTAAAAAGTAAAGGGAATTTGGCTTGAGAGGCCACTGACTTTTGAGATGTCTTGATGTTTTGGAGAAGGGAAACAAAGCTGTGTTCCCTGAATGTCACATCCTTCTTAACCTGCTCTTGATTTTCTTCCCCATACAATCCCTTTGTACCCCATGAATGGCCTGAGATTGAGCTTTGTGGATGACACCCCACCCCAGCTCCATCTCCCCAAGCACCTCTCCTTGGGCAAACCCTGGGCTCCTCCCCACTAGCTCTCATCTCCTAATCATTGACCTTCAAACGGTGAGAAGCCAGGACTTAAGCAACAATTTGAACTTCCTAAATCTCATGTGAGTTGAGACACAGTAAATTTTTACTGCTTCAGAAAAGGTGCCTACAATTGTAAAAATGTAAGAGCTTGTTCTGTGTTAAGTTACTTTTCTCATTACCATGACAAAATGCCTGAAAATGCAATTTAAGCAAGGACGGGCTTATTCCGGCTCATGATTTCGGCATAAGTCCGTCATGGTGGGCAAGGCATGGCGGTAGGCATGAACCAACTGGTCTTCCGTGTCTGAAGCCGGGAAGCAGAGAAGGGTGAATGCTGTTGCTCAGTCCATTTCTCCTTTCTATTTAGTTTAGGACCATGGATGGCATGGTGTCCCACGTATTTAGGATGGGTTTTCCTATCTCAACTGGCCGAAACTAAACTTTCTTCAGTGATGTGCTGGAGGTTTGTTTCCAAGGTCATCCCACGAAGTTGATAGCATTAACCATCACGATGCTCAACTAAATAGAGTTCTGATGATTGATCGATTTTCATTGCACACAGAGTGTTGCTATTAAGTAACTCATGTTTTCCATGAGCTCCCCATACACTCTTGACCTTGAACTCATGATCCTTTTGAACTGGCCTCTCATAAGTATGTGTCACCATGCCCATGCTTTTTCT
>NC_022010.1:66816058-66830450 GCF_000317375.1 Microtus ochrogaster
ACTCTGTAGACCAGACTGGCCTTGAACTCACTGAGATCCGCCTGCCTCTGCCTCCCAAGTGCATCACCACTGCCTGGCAACATCTGCTGTTTTTAAATGACTTACTCTTGTAAATTTTGCTGATTTTCAGACTCAGAAAATGACACATTAAGGTTGGGGATGTAGCTCAGTGGTAGAACTCTTTGCCTAGCTTGTTCAAGGTACTAGGTTCTATCTCTACTCACCAAGAAAAATCATTCTTTCCTAAGGCAAGTCATAGAACCCTACACCTTCCATTGAAGACAGCCATAAAACCTAGAACCCTTGTTTGAATCCTCCCCTGCCGTTTTGTGTAGGAGATGACCCTGAATAGGAAGTAGTTTAGCTTGTCCTGCCTTGTAGTAGGTCATAAAACTTCCATTCTAGGAGGGGTTCTGCCCAGGACCACAGAGATGGACTGCCTCACAGACAGACAAGAATCTGAACAAACCAGCCTTACTGGCTCTCCTACCCAGTCTTTCACCAGGAGGCCATAAACCTTCTTGTCCAATCACAGCTACAGTTAGCATCCATTTTTGGCCAAATAAAAACATGAAAAATGGACAGCTGTTCCTGGGCATGTGGGTTTTCATTTCCAGAGTTTTCCACGTCATGTAAAAGTTTAATTGTATAAATGGGAAGTGCTTTTTTCTCCATGCCGCCTTTTGTCCCAGGAGTGTGAGCCTTAGACTAAGGGGGTGAGAGTTACCCCCTTACCTGCCCCTCCATGACAAATCAGCAGAATAATTCCTTTTGCACTGAGTCAAAGGTTTGAAATGTTTCTTTGACAAAACTTGCTTTTAAAAAACAATTTTTTTTCTTGAGACAGGATTTTCCTGTGTAGGCTGGCATGGAGCTCACTATGTAGACCAGGCTATCCTTGAGCCCACAGAGATCCACCTGCCTCTCATGTGCTGGGATTAAAGGCACGCACCACCACACCTGGCTGATAGCCTATAAATGCCAATGTTTGATTCCCTGTGGTTTACCACGCGATAAAGAGGATAAAGTAAGAGCCAAGGCATAGCTCCTCCCGACACTGGCAGAAGAAGAAGTGGTTGAGAATAAGGAAATATTAAAGATGAAAGCTAATGGCAAATGAGAAGGAATGTCGTAAAGCTCTGTTTTCTGGGTGTGACAAGGCCATTGTGCCCAGGAACTCACTGCAGCTATGGCCATCTGCACAAAACCAAGTTGACAAAATCACTCAACATCCCAGCAGCCAGCACTAATTCAAAAGGACATCAAATTAGGAAAAGAATGTTTGGGGGGCAAGGGAGGAGAGAGGGAAGAGTTGGAGGGATAAAATCAATGTCCTTTAAAAAAGAAAGGAAAGGAGAAAGGAAGAAAGGAAGGAAGAAAGAAAGAAAAAAAGGTGGAGGGTTCACAAGCCAAGAGGCCAGACTCTGCAGTCACCGAGTTGCTGGAGTCACTTGGGTGTGAGGTAGTTAAAATCTGGACACTTTGTTTCTGAAGTGCTTTCTGAGTTTGGGTATAGCCGTAGCCTTGGCATCTTCTGGCCTCAGAGCTGACTCACTTTTGGGGTTTTAATATCAATCTGGAATCTAGACATTCTAGAAATCTAGAAAACTCTGGATTTAATAACAACCAGAACCATCTGAACAGAGAGCATTCTCTGAAGAAGTGCTCTGACTGCCTTAATTGATGAGGGCATGACCAGCACCCCAGTTGCTGGCTGCAGCTTCTGGTGGGAGTCTGGATAAGAAGGGTGTGGCAGAAAGTAGGGAACTCGACTTTTGATTGCTTGGCCTTCCTGCTTGATTTACTCCGTTGCTGCTGCTAATTCCTTCAACGATTTCAGAGCCCGCATCTCCAGGCTTACACCACGGACTATCAACAAGAGGTTCTCTGGGAACCGCCTAGGTTTTGGTGCCAGAGCAGGACTGACTGCTAAGGCAGCCAGCCTGTGGACTGGGCTGCTGGCCTCTCCAGCAAGGGAGTTCTGGCTGCTGTGGGACCACGCCGACTGCTAAAGCAGTCAGCCCCAAGAACCAAGTAGCCCCTGGGTTCTCAGTTTATCAGGTGTGATTCAGCTCATGTTGCAGTTTAAATGCAAGCTGAATCAGTAAAGTCTTTTCTGCATATATTTTCAGCCCACTGGTTCTGTTCCCTTCAGGAGCTCTGACTGATGCACTCTCCCCACCGGACTCTCCTCTTGTCTGGTCAAGGGCAGGATGCCAGTCATCCAGCTGCTTAATCCAGAAGCCAGAGGGAGGGTCCTACTTTATCTTCTTATTTCCAAATCTGACCCATCAGGAAAATTTGTCCTTTCTTGTTAAAAATTATTATGTGCCCTTTGCTGTCCTCACGGCAGCCAGAGTGACCTTTTGTAAACACAAATTGATGATGTTATACCGCTGGATAATTCACATGATTTTTTCCCACTGATTTAAGAAGAGAAATGAGAGATGGAGGGAGGGAATGAGAGAGAGAGAGAGAGAGAGAGAGAGAGAGAGAGAGAGAAGACAAAGCAAACGTAATCGACCCATATAATGCACTACTAGGCCTTGATGCGAAATCTTTGCCTGTTAACCTCATCTCACTGAAGTCTTCCTGCTTGGTGCATTCTAGATGTGCTGGCCTCGTTCAGTTCTAATAAGACATGCCAAGCTCTCCTCCATTCAGACTCAGCACTTGACATTGCAAGACAGGATTGCTTTTGCTTCTTCTTGGGTTCTTATGTGTCACCTCAGCAGAAATGTCACAGGCTAACAGAGGTCTCTTTCTCCCTCTCCCAGAGGTCACTGTGTGGGTTTTCTTTCTTTTTCTTTTTTCTCTTTCTTCCTATCTTTCTTTCTTTCTTCCTTACTTCCTTTCTTTTTTTTTTATGTTCTTTGTTACTCAGGATGACTGTTATCTTACCAAATTCCAGAGTCTGGTGTAGATGGAAATTTCTGTCTGACCCAGAATTGCAGCCATTCAGTCCCAAAGAAACACACAAGGCTTATATTAGTTATAAACTGTTTGACCTGTTAGCTCATGCTTATTATTAACTAGGTCTTACAACTTAAATTAACCCATAATTCTTGTCTAAGTTTAGCTACCTAGCTTGGTACCTTTTGTCAGTGAGGCATTCTCATCTTGCTTCCTCTGTATCTGGGTGGTGACAGACTCTCTGCCTTTCCTCTTCCCAGAATTCTCTTAGTGTGGTCGCCCCTCCTATACTTCCTGCCTGACTACTGCCCAATCAGTGTTTTATTAAAGCAATACAAGTGACAAATCTTTACAGTGCACAAAAGCATTATCCCACAGCAGTCTGGAGCAATACTTGGCAGACAATAAGTGTTCAACACATATCTGGTGAGTGAATAAGTCACTTGCCTTCTCCATTAGGCATGTATAGACAGTACTTGGGGGAGCAACCCTAGCTATATTTTCCTCATTGCTGTCCTGTTCCTGCCACAATGGAATGTAATCAATACGTAAATGCTCAATAAATATTGATTGACTAAGCACATGCACTCAGTGCTCCACTAGGGTGGGTTGTAGGTCTGCCCGACAAAATTCCCATCTAGTGTGGGAAGTGGGAAGTGGAGCTATCTCTAGGACTCATTGGGAAAGAGGATGGTGATGGAGAACAGGCAGAGATGGGCTCTGATCCCCATGTCTGTTTCAGTTGGAGTGGCTCTTATGAACTTATACACTGAAGTTCTATTTTAAAATTAGCTGAGGGCCTTCTTCCCTTCCAGTTCTTTAAAAGGAAAGCTACTGATTTAGACCAAGCTGTATTTTCACATGTTGAGAAAGATATTGAGGCCAAGAGAGACAGTGTCTTGCTCTAGGTCACATATGACTAATGGCCGAACTGGGCAGAGTTTGGGTCAGCTTTCCCTGTGAATCCTCATCCCATCCCATCGTCTGGGACTGTTCAAAGGATGGCTGACAGTAAAATAAGGGAAGCCTGGCTCTCTGTTCACTGTGAGGGCACCTAAACCAACGTGGTCTGAGTTGGTGAATAAGCTTGGCTTCCGGGTCATTTGTACTGAACTTGTCACTTCCCTTCGAAATGCCACCTGGTGGATTCCTCTAGAGCATCCCAGCAAAGCCCACGGATGCCACAGACATCTGTCCTGTTCAGGGAGGGGGCATCAGTCAGTAAACACATCACTGCCTGCTTTGCCTTCTATTCCCGGAAGGACCGCAGTCCAGAGAGGAAGATGAAGGCATGGAAAGTGTCCATCACTCCAGTGTGAGATAGAGCTTGGTGAAAAAACCTTGACAGGAAGAGCTGGCCGAGAGCTGAGCCTCATAGGCCAACGATTTAGTTTCCACTTCTAAATGTCATCTTGAAACCTTCTATAAAAGCAGCTGTTTCATTGAGCTGGAACATATCTGCCCATGCTCGTCTGCTAAAAGTGTCTTCATTTGCTACTTTAAAAGTATTTACTTATTATTACTGTGTATGGGAAAGGGGTACCATGCAGGCGAGGTCAGAGGACAGCTTTGGGGAGTCCATTCTCCATTAGCTCATCCACTACGGGATCCAAGGATCACACTTCGGTTGTCAGGTTTTCTTGGTCAGCGCTTCCACCCAGGGAGTCCATCTCTCTATCCCTATGCAGTTTTAAAAGTCCCTTCCATGCCTCTCCACATTTTCTGTCCCTGAGCGATCAGGAATCACTGTCAGTCTGCCCATCTTGCCAAATGGACTCATGTGTATGTGCTTCTCTTAACTTGATCTGTTTTGAGGCTCACTCACAGTGCATGAATTAACAATTCATTCCTTACCCCTGTAATATTGTACTGAATGACTACACCATAGTTTGTTGACCTGACAAGGGACATGAAGGTTGTTTTCAGGTTTTAGCTATAAAAATAATGCTGCTACAAATGCTTACGGGCAGTACTTAGACGTCAGCCTTATTTCTTTGGTGACTATCCAGGAGTGGAAAGCCTGTACCACTTGGTGGGTACATGATATTTATTTTTAAGCTAGCACACAAAGTAATGGGTTTCATTGTGCCATTTTCATATACATACAAAACTGCACTTTGTTCTTGTCAATCCCTACATGTTTGCAGTTTAAGGGACTTCAGTCTTATTTTCCAAAATGGTTCTGCCTCTTCACTTTCTCACCCATGTTTGAGATATCAGTTTCTCTACATCTTACCAATGGGAAAAAAAGTATTAACAATAATGGGAACAGACAGAAGCTATTTTTCTTTTGTGACAGGGTTTCCTTGTAGTCCTGGCTGTCCTGGAACTCTCTCTGTAGACCAGGCTGACCTCAAACTCATAGATATGCCTAACTCTGCCTCCGGAGTGCTGGGATTAAAGATGTGCACCACCACTGCCTGGCTAGAAGCTTAAACATTTTGTTACTTTCCTCCCCTAAAATGTTGCCCATATTCGCCATAAGAACTTATTTTCTTTGGAAAAATTTTATCTTTATTCTATAAATACAACACAATAGCTTTTTAGCCAATGTTTGCAGTGAGCAGGTATTATAAGTACTCTAGGAATACTTACAGGGGATTGTGCGCAGCTTATATGCAGATACTGTGTCATTTTGACTAAGAGGCTTGAGCATCCACAGATCTCAACACCGCCAGTGTCCTAGAGCCATCCTTGGCTGGCTCAGAGGACCAACTGTACTGCTAGAAAGTTCTGTATGTGAGTTCTTTATCAGACCCCCTCTGTCTCTGTCTCTGTCTCTGTCTGTCTGTCTGTCTGTCTGTCTGTCTGTCTGTCTGAGTGTAGATTTTGAATGTTCCCTAAAGGTCCACTTGCAATACTTCCTGCTCTGGTTCTCATTCTCCCTCTCTCCCTTTCTCTTCCTTGGTATGATTTTCAATGTCCCCCAAAGGCCTACTTGTTACAGGCCTGGTCCAGTTTGCGACACTGGGAAGGTGGACACAGGCTTTGGGGGGCCTAGTAAAATGAAGTTGAATGTGCACAGCCATGTTCTGACTTCCTGGCTTCCATGAGGGTCCTCCTGCCTTGACCCATTGTGCAGCCACTGACCCAAACTAATAGGATCAAATGACTCTGAGCTGGAGCAAGTTTCTCCACCCTTTAACTGGATTATCCCAGGTATGTTGTCATGGTGACGAAAGACTGAGTAACAGTGCGTGTGACGGATGTTTCCTGTCGGGTCACAACTTGTCTTTAGTAATGGGTGCTTTGGAGGAGGAGCAGGCATTTCTCATCCTAATGAAGTCCATTTTCTTCCCTTCATGGCTATTGTTACGACATGCTTTGAAAATATTTGCTTTCTATAAACAAATATTTCAGGAACTTATCTTCCTATAGTTTCTTATAGTTGCTTTCTGGACTTAAGCCTTTGAGTTAAATGTTTGGCTGACTCATCTTGAATTTATTTTTATGTGTGTACCATGTGATGCATAGAACTGCAGAGTTTTTCTTCAGTTTTATCTTTCTTTACAGGGAGCTGATGCTCCAGCGTTGCTTACTGAAAAAGAAAAACGACAATGACAAACCTTTCTTCCTTCCTTCCTTCTTTCCTTCCTTCCTTCCTTTTTTTCTTTTGGGGGGGGGTTGAAACAGGGTTTCTCTGTATGTTTGGAGCTGAAAAACCCTTTCTTTCACACTGTATTTTACCAATGCCTTCAATGAAAACAGATGGACTCTGGTAAGTGGTTCTAATCCTAGAACTCGGGAGGCAAAGATCTCTGTGAGTTCAAGTCCAGTCTAGTCAAAAGAGAAAAAGAAAGAAAAGTCTATGTGATTTGGGTGGTTCTCTTTCCAATCCCCTGCCCCTTGAGGACCCACCAGAAGGGAATAAGAAACCAACTTTCTAGGAAGTCTGCATCCAGAGGAAAGCAAGTGGAAGGAGACAGAACTGGCTCCTACAGGTTTGTAGTCATATGCCCGCCCCATTGCCCCCATTCCTCAGGGCTCCTGACAAAGGACTAAATGCCAACCTTGCCACCAGGCTGGGTTTAGGGCTTGCTGAGGACAAAGCAGTGAGGTTTCTGATTTTCTCAGGTCCCAAGGCGTGGCCATGTTCACCCACTTTCCCGTCCCAGGTATTAAATTGTGTTGGAGGGGAGAAACCGCTGCACACCCTCAACATTAGGTACAGATGAAAAAACCCTCCCAGACATGCATGACCGGAGCAAGAAGTGCTGAGGGGTGCAGAAAGATGACAAAAGTCTGTGTGAGGTGAACCGTGGGATTTGGGAGGTGTGATCTTGGCATCCGTGACTCTCAGCACTTGGGCAACAGCCGCACCTTTTCACAGGCAGAGAGTGTATTTTCTTGATTCAAAAACTTGTCAAACCGCTAGCATCACTCTTCCTACGTGTCTTCCAGGCACCCACCCCTCCCCATTCCCCAAACCTGAAGTTGTTCAGGATGCTGTACGGGAAAGGAGGCAGATTTGTAACATGGAGAAAACAGTACTGGCTTAGATAATTGTAGAGAAGAGTTGAAAATCCAAAATACACATCTGATTGCTACAGGCATTTATATTAAAATGTTTCGAGACTATATTCAGTCTAGAGATGGATATTTGCAGAAAATCCTCACTAGTCGTGCTTCTTCATTGAGTAGGCACTTTTTAATTTTTGCCCCTAAATATAAAGCACAGGTGGGGTTTACATCTCAATAATCAGGACCACGGCAGTCTGAGAACTAGGAATATCCTTGAAAAAAAAAAACATTTTTTCTTCCTGACTTCTTTGGCCACCAGAAATTTCTGAAACTGCAAGGAAAACTTCTGAAATGCAAGGGGTAACAAAGATTTCAGACAGCATGAGGTGATTGGAGAGGGCTCCATCGTTTCCTTGGAATTTACAACAGGTGAGACGTGATGCCCCAAGGCGCTTCCGCAGAGCCTGAGTGAGAGATGAGGAGCGGTCAGAGGTGGGGTGCATTGGAGGAAAGAAGGGGACCAGAGTGTCTGCAGGTGCTCAAAGATGAGCCGAGAGTGAGGATGGGACAAAGGTATACAAAGTCAGTAAGTCTGTGGTTGTGTCTGCACCAGACGCCTTCCTGGATCATGGGAGACAAAGGATGAAAGGTGAAAGCCGTGGGTAGCATTTGTAGAAGAACCAAGGTGTCAAGAATTTTCTTTTAAAAATACATTCTTTGTTTTGTTTTGTTTTAATATCTTTTTTCGAGACAGGCTTTCTCTGTGTATTTCTGGCTGTCCTGGAACTCACTTTGTAGACCAGGCTAGCCTTGAATGCAGAGATTCGCCTGCTTCTGCCTACCAAGTATTGGGATTAAAGTGTGCGTCACCATCACCCAGCTAAAATATATTCTTTACATTTGTTTGGTGTGTGTATCTGTGTGGATGTGCCACAGCATGTGTATGGAGGTCAGAAGACAGCTCATGGAAGCCAGGTCTTTCCTTCCACCATGTGGGTTCAGGGACTGAACTCAGATCCTCAGGCTTGGTGGCGGGTGACCCTTCTCATCATCCCCAACTTTTTCCCATATATTAATGTTTTAAAATTTATGTGCATTGGTGTTTTTGCCTGTATGCTTGTCTGTGTGAGTATGTTGGGTACCCTGGAGCTGGAGTTATAGAACGTTGTAAGCTGAAATGTGGGTGCTGGAAATTGAACCCAGGTCCTCTGGAAGAGAAGCCAGTGCTCTTAACCACTGAGCCATCTCTCCAGCACCCATCTCAAGCATTTTCAATCACCCCCATAGCTTTTCTTAATTCAGAATGCAAAAGTTGTAAAAATCAAAAAGGAGTCACTTTTGTTAAACTCTAAACAAACAAATAACTGAAGCTGGGAGGCACTGGATGAGGAAATCCAAGCTTACAAGACCACATTAGAACCATAACCTGTACAGAGGCCTCCGCAGCTTCCTTCTGGGAGGACATCTGCCAGCCCTCCTTCACACTCTTGGACCGATACCAACTATGTTATTTTGATTCTTGTAACTAAGAATTATCATCTCAAAATACCTTGTGTAATCCTGCCCACTTTGCCCTTTAAAAACTGCCTCTTGCCCCCACCTCCTTGAACACATGGGGCTCACTTTATGATCTGGTATGTCCACTGCCGTGCTCCAGCCTTATTCATCTTTGGATAATCTCTCTGTTTGTAACACAGGTCGACCAGAGTGCAATATCAATTATTGTCTTTCTCCTTTTCCATGGGACAATGGAACCGGTAGTGTCAACAATCCCACTGGCTTCTGAGTGTATCCCAAATAATTCACAGAAGCCCTTAAGAGCCCAGGGATCATCCAGACGTTGACTCAGCAGCCTGACCTGTGAGTCGAGTTGATGAGGAAGGGAAGTGAGCCAATCCATCATGGATATTCATCAAGAGGCCTGGCATACTGAGGTTGACTGAGCCAATTTTTATGACTAATTGGAAATGTCAGGGTGGAGTGGAGTTATGCAACCAACACTGTTGGATCTATCCAACAATATCACTGGAAGATGATATTTCTCTATCACTGGAAGAAAATTGTGAATCTTTCTGATTGTAGACACTTCCCACAATAACCACGTCAGCGTATTCCCTGGGAAAAGTGGGCCTACAGATGTACATGCACGTGCAGACATGCCACTGCGTGCATGTGGAGGTCACGGGACAACCACAGAGGTCAGTTCTCTCCTTCTCGCAGGGAGGCCCAAGTTGTCACGTTTTGAGGCAAGTGCTCTGTACTGAGCCATCTCAACAGACCAAGGACTTCCTGAAAAATGTTAATTTATGAATTTGGTTTTCATATGGGTCAAGTATGTACCATCTGTATAGAGTGAGCTGAGATGCTAGCCCCAGGCACACTCCTGAGCTGCTCTGTTGCTGTCTTCAGAGTATATATTTCAAAGAAGCTCCCTTGTGATTCTTATGCACTGGGTAACTCACAGTTTGTTATCCTAAGTCTATGGTGGTAGGAGGGGGTGAAAACATAGAAGCTATGGCCAGTCTCTTGCTAGGTAGACACTGTTTCCAAATAGAGAAAACACGGGGAAGAGGCCCAAGGAATGAGCCAAAGCAGATGTTGGCAGTGTGTGCCGTTCAGTGTAGAAGGACACAGGTCAGTTCTGGGTTTGTGTGCTGGGCCAGTCCTTCCAATGTTTGTCCTAGCCCCGCATCATTCCACCAGTCAGCTGACCAGTCCCAGCTGACGACGTCCACGATCAACAGGGGGTAAATAAGGTGACAGGATTGCCACATTGTCAGTCAGAAGCCAAGCTGTCCCCATGAATGTGTACAGTGTCATGTGTCTATTAGAAATACAATAAAACCTTTAAAAGGCCTATCTACTCAATATCTCTCTACAAGGACCCGTGGTTACCTTCTGTGTCCTTTCCACCTTAACCTGTTGAACACTTCTCCCTTGCCCTGACCCAGCAAATGGGAAGAAAGACAGAGTTAAATATTCAGGCTTCTCTTCCCTTGCAACCACACTGCGTCCTTACGAAGGGCTTTCTAAGATTGATAACATTGGTAGTCCGAGCCTCGCCTTGCACTAATGGATGGAAGCTTGCACAATACCTCTCAATACCTCGGGAAGCCCAGAAACCTCAGACTTCAAAGCTGCTGTTGGGCGGACACCCCGGGGGGAGAGCTGTCAGATACTGCTCAAACTCATCGACAATTCTGATTTCACAAGGTACTTTAAATTCACTCCTCTTGCAGCTTTCTTCATCAAAGCGCTCGCCCCGCTGCCTGCTCATTCTTGCTCATCTCTCCTGGATGTGTCCTGCTGATTTAGTTCCTCCTACAAACCATGTTTTCTCATACACTTAAAAACAGATATTTCTCTATAGGATGGGTGCCCCTGGAACCCTTCAGGTCTATTTTAAATTCGGAGAATACTGTTCAAGTACTCAGGGGTCACTTTGAGTCAGCTATCCCTCAGTAATAGCTGGCATAACTCCTCACCTTTTCTCTGGCTCAGCCGCCCCCTCCCCCACACAGGGATGGTGTTCTTCCCCTTTCCATCAACTACAATCCATTCTTCCCTACAACCCCACACTTTCCGCACCTTCTCTGCATCCCCTAGTTCTTGGTTTCTGCCACGCATGCCTATTACCTCACCCATCTGAACATTTTCTGTTTAGTCCATGTATTTCCTCTCTGGGAACCCACTGCAGTCTCTTCTACACTGACTGTTGTCTTGACTGTTACCCCATCCAAGCACTTCGATTATCCACATCACAGTCGCTTAGCAGACGTGCTAGCAAATTCACAGCTCTACCAGTGTCTTAAGGGAAAAGGTGACCCATGTGGATATTTGGAGTCCTTGGAGGCCTCTGGATGAACTTGTTTTATTTTCCCAGTTTGCAGTCGAGAAATAAACTAGAATTAAAGTGCATAAAACTTGTTAGTTGGAGAACTGAGACTGGACGTAACTACCAATTAATTCATTAATTAGTTAATGTTTGAGACAGAGTCTTGCTATGTGGCTATAGCTGGCCAGTACTCACTATGTAACCCACGCTGACCTTGAAACAATCCTCCTGTCTCGATGTCTGTCACCTCCTCCATGCTGAGATTACAGACATGTACCACCAAACAGTTTTAACTGCCAACTTAAATAACCTTAAGGTTCTAAAAGAAAATAAAACTGCATTCCAGAGCTTGAGATTCTATTCCAAGACCATACTTGGGTGCCAGGTTCTCTGCAAACTGTCCCTTGGCTGCTGCAATGCAGAAGCCTTGACTTAATTGGTTCTTGTAAGTGGGGAGTTTGGTAGTCAGTGTGAAGGGTTCCCAGCAGGTACCCAGGCAGAGTAGAGAACCTCGTGAAGAGATAATGAAACGTGGTGCAGACTGACTTCATCAAACTTGATCAGACTTCGGGGAGCCTAATGCCAGGCGGTTCACTGTCAGCGTATTTAAACACAGTACAATTTGGAAAAGGTTTCCAGGCAACGATCTGTCCAATTCCAGGTGCACAATGAAGCTTAAGGTGTGACTACACAGAAACTCCTTTACAAAGTACATGTGACCGTGAAGGTGGGTTCTGTAGCTAAAAGGCCTAGAATCTGGTGTGGTTTCTGACCATAGCATAGAGGTCAGCAGGCCATAGAGTACTTGTGACACCTCCCCTAAGGATGCGTGACAGTCTAGGGAGGGAAGAGTCTGGGATAAGCATTCTGGGGGATTTGGGTGAGGTCTGCCTCCACAACAAAACAGCCACCATGTTGTTAACAAAATCCATACCTGGGATTCTGAGCAGAAAAACAGATATTTTATGTTTTCTATGGAGAAGTCCCTGTGTGTTCAACATTCATTGTTGCCTGGTGGTCAGTGGGTGCAAGGACATTGGACCTCCAACATTTGTGTACCAGACCTCACTTAAGCCAAGGGTTTGGATATAAAGCATTTCCTTCCTTTTTAAAAAAAAATATTTGATGTGTATGGGTGTTTTCCTTGTCTGTGGAGGGTGTCAGATCTTCTGGAACTAGCATTGTAGACACTTGAGAGCTGCCATGTGGGTGATGAAAAGTGAACCCAGGTCCATTGAAAGAGAAGTCAGTGTTCTTAACCATAAAGTCAGATCTTCAACCCCCTAAATAGTTTTTCAAACATGGAACCTAAGTTTGTGAGAATTTTTTTAAAAAACAAAACAAAACAAAACTATGGTACTTAACTATTTTTCAGTGAAAATATATGGGGGGTGCTGTGGGACAAAGATATGTACCCTGTCACTCGTATTATTTTTAATAAATTGCTGATTGGCCAGTAGCCAGGCAGAAAGTATAGGCAGGGCAATGGCGACCAGGCAGGAAGTACAGGTGTGGCAACAAAAATTATGGGCAGAGGAAAGTTTCAGTCTGCAGTCATCACCCAGACTGGGAGGAAGCCAGACACAGAGGAAGCAAGATATGGCTGCCTTGCCATAAAAGGTACCAAACCATGTGGCTAACACAGACAAGAATTATGCACTAATATAAGTTATAACAAAGAGTTAATAAGAAGCCTGAGATACTAGGCCAATTCGTTTGTAACTAATGTAGACCTCTGTGTGATTTCTTTGGGACTTAATCACTGTGGGAACCAGGCAGGACAGAAACTTCAGTCAACAGAGGGGTAAGAAGGCTTACATGGGATGGGTTTAAGTTTATTTCAGTCCTCAAAGGGAAGGCTTGCTGGAGGTGATCAATGACATGAGTTTCAAAACAGAAACAGCTGAGTTCCTGGTTCTGTGCAGCCTTGCAATCCTTAGCAAGGTACTTTATGTAATGACTGTTCTGTCTCTTTAAGAGACAAGCCACACCCACTATCTTCCTGCTTGTAGCCTCAGAGCCCACTTTCTCTCTTCCTGTCCTCCCTCCCTCCCTCCCTCCTCTCTCTGTCTCTGTCTCTGTCTCTCTCTCTCTCTTTCTCTTCTCCCTTTTTTCCTTCCCCTCCACAATCCACCTAATAAATGTCTAACTTTACTTGTATGGTATGTTTTATCTGTCTCTCTTGCCACCAGCCGCAGTCACATGAAGACCTACCTTGTGGTCTTGTGCACCATCCCCCCCCCCCTTGGGACTGGCTGCTTTCTGGACCCCGGCAGCTCCCAGCGAACCCATCTGTATGGTGTGCCTATCTGTCTGCCCCTTGTCCACCTGCTGCCCACATGGCTAGTCACCAGGGACACCCAGGGGACCAGTCACCTTTGGAGACCTGCTGCATGGTACACTGGGGCCCTGCCCAGGACTGGCTACTCTCGGGACAGCTGCCCCCTCTGCATCAAATCCATTTCACTTTACCCTTTGGCCATCCATTTGTCTGCCTGTAAAATGGAGATGGTGGTAACTACCCTACAGGGTGTGAGAACTACATGGAAAATTTATGTTGTGACTTGGTGTGCACCACACATGGACACATATGTGACAAGTAGCATGTTTTTATCTCCACTGACAGGCTCTCATGTAGCCCAGGCTGGCATCAAACTTGCTATGTAGCTGAGGCTGGCCTTGAACTCCTGATCCTCTCGGCTTTGCCTCTTGTGTGGGGATCATAGGCGTGCATCACCATGCCTGGCTAGCGACCATTCTTGCACCTTGCATGCCTCGTTGTCTCTTGAAGGATCTAGAAGCACAAGGAGAAATGAGGAAAGTAAAGCAAGGCAGAATCATACACTGGTGCTTTGTGAGGTCTTTAAGTTTTGATTAATTTTTAATGTCTGAAGCAAGTGATTAAAATGTAACCGGAGCAAGCCTCTCCCAATTATAAGATGTGGTCCTTAGAGGTGGTGCTCAGTGGATAATGCTGAGCTCTCTCTGTGGCAAGGCATGCTTTTCTTCTGTATGCCCAGTCCTCCTCTCGTGGTCCATGCCTTGGTCCTTCCATCACCCAAGCAGACAGGTGGGTGCTATCCATTCCCTGCTCCCTTCCAGTTGCATCTCGACCCCACCAACTCCTCTCCTCTGAGAGGTAGCCCCCCACTCCAGCTTGCATCTCAGCCATGTTCTTAGTGC